>NC_083420.1:72148236-72455467 GCF_020745735.1 Hemiscyllium ocellatum | reverse complement strand
TGCTCTAAGAATCCATCTCTGAGGCACTCCACAAAGTCTCTTTCTTGAGGTCCAATACCATCCTGATTCTCCCAGTCTACCTGCATGTTAAAAACCCCCATAACAACTGTAGTAACATCTTTGCGACAGGCCAATTTCAGTTCCTGATTCATCTTACATCTGACATCCAGACTACTGTTTGGGGGTCTGTAGATGACTCCCAAGAGGGTCTTTTTACCCTTAGTATTTTGCAGCTCTATCCACACTGACTCTGCATCCCCTGACTCTAGGGGACTGAATATCCTCCCTTACCAACAAGGCCACCCCACCCCCTCTGCCCGTTAGTCTGTCCTTACGACAGCACGTGTAGCCTTGAATATTCATTTCCCAGGTCCTGTCCACTTGAAGCCACGTCTCAGTTTTCCCCACAATATCGTATCTGCCAATTTCCAAAAGAGCCTCAAGCTCATCCATCTTATGTCTAATGCTTCGTGCATTCATATTTAGTATTTTTGATTTGTTACTGCTCTCACCATTCCCATCAACCCCATTTCACCCAAACTTACAGCAGTTTCCCTTTCCAAGTTTTTTGCCTCATTGATACAGTTGTCTCTCTTGACTTTTGATATTCTAACTTTCCTTTCAATTTCCTTTTTAAACATCCAGTTTGTCCCCCCAACGCCCCCCCCCCCCCCCCCCCCCCGCTACTTAGTTTAAATGTAGCTGTGTTGCAGTAGAAAACCTGCCTGCCAGAATGCTGGTCCCATAGAATTTATGCTTACCACAAAATATACCCCAGTGATCCAAGAACTTAAATCCTTGCTTCCTGCACCAGTTCCCCAACCACACGTTCAAGTCCATTATCTCCCTGTTCCCGGCCACACCAGCCCGAGGAGCAGGAAACAAATCGGAGATAACCTCGTCCCGCTGTAGTATGTTTCTCCTCTTCTTCCCGACATCATTTGTACCGACATGTACCACCACCTCTGGCTCTTATCCTCGTCCTTGAGGATTTCCCGCACTCCGTCCGCGATGTCTTTCACCCTGGCACCAGGAAGGCAACACACATCTCCAACTCTTCCGCTCTCCCTCTGCACTAACATTTGATTGACAGACCTGGCCGCCATGTGAACTGGCAATGTCATCAGTCTCTACTGTTTCCAAAAGCTTCAACTTGTTCCTGACAGGTACTTTTCCTGGGGTCTCTTGCACCTGTCTCCTCTCTGTCTTTCTCATCGTCTGCTCTCTTCTGGCATGATTGGTTTAATAACCTCGCTGAAGTTCTTGTCCAGAAAGATCCCATTCTCTCGGATGAGCCTAAGGTCCTCGAGTTCTATCATCAGTGCTGCAATATGCTTGGTCAAAAGCTGAATGTGCACATACTTTCCACACATATACGAGCCAAACACACCAGAGTTGTTGATCTCCAACATCAAGCACGTAGCGCACTGAACCAGCTGGCAGTCATGTCTTCAACCTCTTCAACTGTGGCGTAATCACATCACTCAACCTCCTTGTCAAAGACTCCTGAGTTGAAGCCTCACTCTTCGATCCAAACTTCCTTAGATCCTCTTTTTTGTGGCAAGTCTGTAGACTCTTAATTTAGGTTAGAGGAGGAGGAGGGAGGGAAACCCTACATTGTAGGACCTGGGGTTTAGAACACACCCACTCTAAAAGCAATCACTTACCTTCCCGACCGGCTTTGCGCTCCGCCTGAACTTCCGCCCAGCTCCCGCCGCTGTCTGCTGCGAAAAGACCGTTGGCGTCGAGGTAAGTTCTTTATATAGCAATCACTTACCTTCCCGACCGGCTTTGCACTCCGCCTGAACTTCCGCCCAGCTCCCGCCGCTCTCTGCTGCGAGAAGCTCAGGGACCATCGTGTTCAGTCTTCACATCAGGTCTGCCTTAGTTTACATCACCAAATTCAAAATTGCCTACTTCCGAGTGGTTCCACAAACACTGGTCCAAAACGATCTGGTATGCATTCCAAAAAACTTTTGCCGTGGGATCCACTAATTTTCCCAGCCCACGTTCATATTGCATCCTCCATAATTATTGCAATAATACCCATTTGCATGGCTTTTCTATCGCCTGATTTTTTTGTGTATTTTGGTGAAATACGGAGGTAGGCAATTGATGGTGATTTAATGGTTAGGATCAGAAATTGTATTGTTCTAAAATGACAAAGGGTGGTGGTTTATTCTGAAATGTTCATGCTGGAATTCAGTCACTTGTAACATACTGCAATCATCTGCATCTAATTATCATTTATGCAAATGGCATGGATAAGTATGTAGGAGGATGCATTAGTAAATTTGTGGATGGCACTAAGATTGGTGGAGTTGTGCATAATGTGGAAGGATGTTGTAGGTTAAACAGGACGACATAGTTACGCTGCAGAGGTGGGCTGAGAGGTGGCAAATGGCGCTTAATGTGGAAATTTGAGTCGATTCTCTTTGGAAGGAGTAACAGGAATACAGAATATTGGACTAAAGGTAATATTCTTGGTGTGGATGAACAGAGACACCTCGGTGTCCATGTGTTTTAATTGCTGAAAATTGCCACCTCGTCTGACAGTTGTGTAAAGGAGGCGTCCGGTGTGTATCGTTTATTGGTAGAGGAATTGAGTTTCGGAGCCATGGGGTCATGTTGCAGGTGGATAAATCTCTAGTTTGGCGACACTTGGAGTATTGCATACAGTTCTGGTTACCGCATTGTAGGAAGGATGTGGATACTTTGGAAAGGGCTCCAAGGAACTTACTCAAATGTTGCCTGTGATGGAGGGAAGGTGTTATGAGGAAAGGCCGAGGGGCTTGTGGCTATTTTAATCAGATAGAAGAAGGTTAAGACCTAACAGAAGCAGACTGACTGATCAGAGGATTGAACAGGGTGGAAAGTGAAAACCATGTTTTCCTCGAAAGGTGATGGCAAGCACGGGGGACATAGCTGTGAATTCTTTTATATATATATATATATAAAACAATTTTCAGAGGTCGTTTCTTTACTCAGAGAGGAGTTGATGGGCGGAATGTCCTGCCTGCAACATTAGTAGATTCACCAATATGAAGGACATTTACATGGTCACTGGATAGACGTATGGATGACAATGGAACAGTGTAGGCTCAGTGGATTTTATACTGATTTCACAGGTCGGCATAATATTGAGGGCCGAAGGACTTGTACTGCTCTGTCATGTTCTGTGTTCTACGTTCACGTTCTGATTACTGCTTGGATGCTTACATACAGTTCCACCGGAAGCTTTTCTTTACGATTACTCAACGCTGCGGGACCTGATTCTGAGATTTCTGGCGTGATAACAATGCTTGCGATTGATTAACCATTGTCTCTTACTGTTAAGGTATTCCTGCTGGCTTTGACCATCGGCCTGTACTTTCAATGACAGATATATCCTTAGATATTTATTTCCCAGCTCTGATGCCCTTGCAACAGATACCTACAACATTTTACCCCTCAAGTTCTATCTGAGATGCACGCTTATTTTTCTTGTCTCGTGTCCTGCTTTCATTTAATTACGTCACACTCAGTACTACGTTAACTTTTGCTACTTCGAATTGTCCCTCACCTGCCGACCATGAAGTTAGATTACATACACATTGTATTCACTCTCTGCCACATTGCTTGTTCTGGAGACTTGCGGAAACTCTCCTTAAACCTCCCCGATTTATTACATTTCACTTCTTGTGAATGCATTATGCAAACTTTTCACTTGGAACCTGGTCGCTGATTGGTTCATGTGGAGTCCATACCAATGCGCCTTTCAGTTTCTTCCTGTTTCAATGCAGATGTCAATGTCCAAAAAGTAAAAGCCCTCTTCCCGACACCTCTACTTTAATAGCACGTTTACTTCCGTAATTTTCTTCTTCCTGCAGGAATTTACGCATTGCTCAAATAATTATCCAGAGATTCTAACACTTGAGGTGCTGTTCTTTAATTTTGTTCCTAATTGCCGATATCCCCTACATCGGACCTCATTTTCTTTTATTCTGTAAGAGACAAAGAATAAATCTGACATTTGTTAAAAGCAATATGGTATGTCAAATGAAATAATCACAACTCTTTATTATCAGTGAATCTTTATTTAAAGTGAATGCATTTTGATTATTATTGTAAGAACATTTTGCACATAACATTGAAGTTAAAATCTGCTGGAAAATATGGTTTGGCGCGTCCATCTTTGTGAAATGGCACCCGAAAACCGGAGTAGAAAGTACCCACGTAGTGTCTGGTCAGTGACACGAAACCAGGAATTCGAATGATTGGACGTTCCAGTAACATAGATCTCAGGACACCATCAGATCCGCCCAGACGTACTGAATAGTGGAGCAGGTTTGTAGAGCTAAATGGCCTCATGAAGATCTTTATTTATATTTGATTTGAAAGAACCAAAACTCTATTCCGTTCGCTTATGTGTCACATATTCGAGTAGTGACATTTTCCTGAATGTGAACAATTGTGCAGATCATTATGTGGAACATTCTATAAACGAAATTATGCATAAAAAAACTCTGACTTACATTCTCCGAAATCCTCTATAACCGAAATTTTACAGGCCATTCCATAGCTCATGTTATTTTTGACTGTCTGGACATCTGTTCATTGAACATAAGAATCTGCCGGAACAGATCCTGTTTCAGAGAGGAGATACAGTTTCCATCACCCCTCAGACAGTTAAAACGGTGAATATTTTTACCCTGCACTTGCACTCCTTCACTGCAGAAGATTGATCACAATTTAGCCTAAAAGGTAGAAATTTCCAATCTCTTTTTTTATCTTCAAGGAGCTGGAGAAAATATTTCAGGACGTCAACGTTTTCAGGCTCGGCTTTAGAAACTGCAACGTCATGACCTGTGTCTGCTCTCGAGTGATTGAGTGTGCGGGAGTCTTCAAGAAATGATCTGTTTTCTTGGATGTGTGTCTGTATTTGTTGTACGGAGTTTTTGTCGTGAATTGTCTCAAAGATTTTAAATAATTGAGACAATGAATAAAGAACAAAGAAAATTGCAGCACAGGAACAGGTTCTTCAGCCCTCCAAGCCTGTGCCGATGCAGATTCTCTATCGAAACATTTTACATACTTTCTAATAATTTGCATCCATTTGCTTCCTGTCCATTCGTGCATTTTTGAAGATACATCTTAAATGTTGCAATCACGCCCAACTCTACCACTTCCACTGGCAAAGAACTGCCGGCACCCACCAGCCTCTGCATGCAGAACTTTCTATGCATATCTTCCTTAAACTTTTCCCTTCTCACTTTGAATGCTTCACCCCTAAAGGTCTTCCACGTTGTTAATTCAGGGTCAGTCATTTCAATAAATTTCTGAATACAGAAACATATTTGAAAATCTCACTTGGTCCTGAATCAAACTGTTAACTTTGCCTCCAAGCTGATGTATATATGTATTTTTTTTTCGTTATTCACAGCTAACATTGTGACGATATACATCTTGCTTAACAAAGATTGTGGATTGGCTCCATGTGTCAGTCATTACCTGGGGGCCATGGCCGTGGCGGACCTACTTGTCATTATCCTCGACCTGATATTGAGACAAATTCCGATTGTTTACTGGGAAAACTTTTCCTTCCGGGAATCCATCCCCGTATGCAATATTCACGCTGGTCTGCTATATGCAGCTACTGACTGTTCTGTTTGGTTCACTGTCTCTTTCACCTTTGATCGATTTGTGGCCATTTGTTGCCAGAAGCTGAAAAGTAAATACTGCAGAGAGAAAACGGCAGCCATGGTTCTGGGGATGGTGACTGTGCTGAGCTGTCTAAAGAACATTTTCTGGTATTTTATGGTCACAGGTCGGTACTTACTGATGAACAAGCCTTGGTTTTGTGAGATGAGAAGCGATTTTCATTTATCTATTGCCTGGGTTGCAATCGAATTCCTCCATCACATTCTAAATCCGGCACTCCCATTTCTCCTGATTCTGCTGCTCAATGTTTTCACTGTCAGATACATTGTAGTGACCAGTAGAGCTCGTAGGAGACTCCGGACTCATAAAACTGGAGGGACTCAATGTGACACACAAATGCAAAATAGAAGAAAATCCATGATTTTACTTTTTGTAATCTCGGCCAATTTCATCTTATTATGGTCATGGTTAATGGTGTTTTCCCTGTGGAAACGGATGTGGTATTTGGGGTATCAGTCTCTGAATCTCAATGCCTTTGTTCGGGAATTGGGCTTCATGCTGCAGCTTCTCAGTTGCTGCACAAATACTGCAATTTATACTGTGACACAGACTAAGTTCAGACAGCAGCTGAAGAAAGTTCTGAAATATCCTTTTGCACAAATTTATCAATACATCAAATTCACTCATAAATAATTCTATTCCGGATTTTCTCATTTCAGGTTGAATGTTCAGCAATGAGACAAACTGTCGTTTTGGAAACAGACTGAGGGTAGTGCTTATTTGTCCAACCTTATCCCATAGGGGTTGCAGAGACACATTACAATGTTCCTGTCAACTCAGGGGCCTGTGACAAAGGTACCATTGCACTGACTGTCCCTGTAGCTTCAATTTGTAGGTAATAAACTTATTCATGATAAAATGGGAACAAGAGAAAACTATATTTTGGTTGTTGAATAGGTTGAGCCGGAGAAAGTCAGACTCGTTCCAAATCACAGAGTCATTGAGTCATAGAGACGTACAGCACAGAAGAAGACCCTTCGGACTAGCTTGTCCAGGCTGACCAGATATCACTACCTCATCGCGTTCCACTTGTGGGCACCCGTCCCATATTCCTCCAAACCATTCCTAGACATATACATTTCGAGATATATATTAAATGTTGCAAATCTACCAGCCTCCCACTTCCTCTGAAAGCTCATTTCATATATGCATCATGCTCTGCATTAAACGGTTACCCCTTAGAACCCTTTTACATCATTCCTGTCTCACCCTGTCCCTATGCCCTCTCGTCTGGACTCCCTCACCCTCGGGGAAAAAAAATCGTCCACTTATCATATGCATACCCTTCATGATTTTGGACCCTCAAACCCTGATACAATCCGTGTAGTTATTTTTCTGAACCCTTTCAAGATTTGCAACATCCTTCTGATAGAATGGAGAAAATAATTACCCACAATATTCCAAAAATGGCCTAATCAATGTATTACAGAGTCACAGCATGACTTCCCAAATCTTCTACTCAATACTTTGACCAATAAAGCAAAGCATACAAATACCTTCTTCACTATTCCATCAACCGACTGTTCGAGTTTCAAGGAGCTATGAATCTGCACGCCAATGTCTCTTTGTTAAGCAACACTGTCTAAGTCCCAGACCTGAGGGAGGGGAAGGGTCCAGGACCCAGCTCAGGCGCCTTTGTTTTAAGCCACACTGTCCTTGATTTCACTATTGGTCACCCACTCCAACCTAGCCTCAGCAAATCACGTCTCTCATACTTGCTCCACCTTCCATTATATCTCACTTCCATGCTCGCTTCCACCATCCCCACGTCCTTTTGCCTCAGTCAGGTTTCCCTTTTCCTCCCCATTCTCCAACGTCCTTTCTCCTTCAAGTACACTCTTCCACTTCCAACCTCTCTTCTGTCCCCCAATTCTCTCATTCTCTCTACCACCCTCCGTCCACACCTGTACACCTCCTCTCTTTCTACCATGCTTAGCTCTTTCACTTTCTGTCCATCTCTCCCTTTCTCTTCCATGCCTCTGTCCTACTCTCCCTCTGTGTCCTTGTGCCCCTCCCTCTCTGCCATTTGCGACATCTCTCTGTTCCTTGTGCTCGCGCTCTCATTGTCACCCTGACTCTCTATGGTCGTCCCTCTCACACATTTACTCCCTCCCCCTACCTTAATGTTGTTCTTGCTCACTTGCTCTCTGTCCTGTTCTCTCTCTGTCTCGCCTGTCTCCCATGTGTTCATATCTGTGTGCCCCGCTTTATCTCTCTCTATCCCTCCCTCTTTCTCTCTATCATTTTTGCCTATCCTCCCTCCCTCTCTTTCTCTGCTTCCCACTCTTTATTTCGCCCCTCTTCCTCTCTATCTCTCAACCCCCTCGCGACCCTGTCTTTCTGTTTTTGACCCCTCACTCTCTGTTTCTTCTTTTTCTCCCTGTCACCCGCTCTCCCTCTCACCCCTTTTTGTCCCTCTCTCACAATTGTCACCTTTCTCTCGCTCTAAGCCACCCCGTGCTTTCTCTCTCTGTCTTTCTCTGTTCCTCTCTCTCTCTCTCTCTCTCTCTGTCTATCTGTTTCCCCCATCTTTGTCTCCTGTCTCTCTCTCTTTCGATCTCTGCCCCAACCCCCTCTGTGGCCCCTCTGCCTGTCTCTATCTGTCTCTCGCCAACTATATCACGCTCTCTCTCCGACCCGTCTCCTATCTCTCTCTCTGTCTCCTCCGTCCATTCCAAATCTCGCCCACACTTGCCTTCTGACCCCATTCCAGTCTCACTCTCTGGCCATGTGCTTTTCTCTCACTCTTTTCGACCCGTGATCCTTCTGCTCCCTCCCTTTCTGTCTGCTCTCTTTCCTTTTGTGCACACCTGTTCAACCTTGTCTTTCTTTCTTCCCCTTATTGTTTTTCTCTCTATTTACCTCTCCCTCTGTCAACCTCTGCCCATCTTTCTCCCCCTCTCTCTCCACAACACGCCTCCTCCATCTCCTTTCGACTCTCTCTCTCTGAGCATCTCCCTCCATCATTACTCCCCCTTTTCTCTCATTTTTACCCTGTTTCCTCTGTCCTCTTCCTTCACTCTCTGTCAAATCGCAAGTCTGCCCATCTGTTCCCGCCTCTCCCCATGCCGCTGTCCACCAAAGCATCCCCTCTCTCAGTCGCTCACTCTCTCTCCCACCGTCCCTCTCTCACCCTGTGTCCTCCCTCATTCTCCCGTCCCTCATGCCTCACCCCCCACCCCACCCCCGTCTATGCCTGCTGATATTTCTCAGTCTGCACCTCTCTCCCTCTCTCCCCCCACCCCTCTCTGTGTTGTGTTGTGTATGTCTGTTTCTGTCTCTGCTTCTGTCTAACACTTTTGGTCTCTCAGTTTCCCTCTCTCTATGTCCCTCTTATTGCGTCACCATCCCTATCCCTTTGCTGCACATCCCTCTCTCTGCCTCAGTTTCGCCTCTCTCGCTGCCCTTTTGTATCTCTCTGAACCCTGCTATCCCTCTCTTTCCCTCGCCCCCTCTGACTGCTTTCAGTCTCTCACTATCGGTGTCATGCTCTCCCTCTTCCCTCCCTCTGCTTCGCCCTTTGCCTTCACTCTGTCCGCCCTCTTTCTGCCTCTCCAGGTCTGCGACTCTCTCTTTTTCCCATCCCACCCTTTCTACCCTTGTCATCCTCTCTATCTGTTCCCCTGTCTAACGCTGTCATCCACGGTCCAACTCTCTTTCGCTGCCCACCTTTCTCTTCCTGTCCTTGCCCTGAGACCCGCGTCACATCTCTCTTACCCTCTCTCTCTCTCTCTCTGCCACTCTCTCCCTCTCCTCTCTTTAGCCCCACTCTCCTTACTCCTCGTCGCTCTCTCCCCTGATCTCCACGGATCCTCATACCTCCTCTATCCCACTCTCACGCCCGCTCTGCTCCCCTTTGTCTCCCTGTTCATTCGCTTCAAGCCTCCCTTTTCCTGTCAAAAGACCACGGTGTAGGCATACTACAGTCAAGAGTCCAGCGTTCAGGCATACCACAAGCAAGAGTCCATGGTTTAGGCATGTCAAAGGCAACAAGCTACGTTTCAGGCATATCACAGGAAAGATTCCACTGTTAATGCTTACCGAAACCAAGAGTCAATGTTTCATGCACAACAAAGCCAAGCGTCCACGGTATAGTCATACCACGGCCAAAAGTTCACGCTTGAGACATACTACAGGCAAGATATCACGTTGTATGCATACCACCACAAGATGTCCACGTTTCAAGCACACCACAGCCAGGAATTCATGCTCAGACACACCACCGACACGATTTCATGTTTCCGGCATACAACAGTCAAGTATCCACGTTTCAGGCTTATGACAACCAAAAGACCACGCTTCAGGTATACCACAGCCAGGAGTTCACGCTTTAGGCACATAACAGACATGAGTTCACTCCTCAGGCATACCACAGCCAAGAGTCCACGATTCAAACATACCACAGCCAAGACTGCACTCTTTATGCGTAGTGCAGCCAAGATTGCACGCTGAAGGCAGATCACAAGCAACACCTCACACGTCAGACATACCACGGACGAACGTCCATAGTTCAACCGTACCACAGCCAAGAGTCCACGTTTCAGGCATACTACAAACAAACGTTCATGCGTCAGGTATGCAACACCCAAGACTCGAATCTTGAGATATACCATAGCCATGAGGTCACGTTTCATGCAAACTGCAGCCAAGAGTCCACCCTTAAGGTATTCCACAGCCAAGAGGTGATGTTTCCGGCACAACACAGGCAAGAGTTAAAGCTGCAGGCAAACTACGGTTACGAATTCATTTTTCAGGTATACCACAGCCAAAGCTTCACGCTTCAGTCATAATATAGCCAGACGTTCATGCTTCAGGCATATCACAGCCCAGAGTTCATATTTCAGTCATAACCTAGCCAAGGGTCTACGCTTCAGACATTCACAGCCATGACTCCATGCTTCAGGCATGCAGAGCTAAGATTCCACGCTTCAGGCATTCTCACCCAAGACTCTACGTTCAAGGTCACCATAGACACACGTCGAAACGTCAGACCGCAGACAAGAGTTCTGTTTAAGGCATAGTACAGCCAACACTCCACGCGTCAGGCATACCATGCCAGCAGCCCACGATTCAGGCATACCATAGCAAAACATTCACGCTTCAGGCATAGAATAGCCAGGAGCTCAGGCTTCAGGTTCACCACACACAAGATTTCATGTTTCAGGCATGCAACAGTCAAGAGTCCACGCTTCATGTATACCACAGGCAAATAACCACGCTTCAGGTATACCACAGCCATGAGCCCACGCTTGAGACATACAACAGCCAAGAGGTCAAACTTCAAGCACACCACAGCCAGGAGTCCACGGTTGAGGCATACCAGAATCAAGGCTATACGATTCAGGCAAACTGCAGCTAAGACTTCATATTTTAGGCATACCACACACAAGAGTCCACGGTTCAGGCAACCAACAGCCAGGAGACCACCGTTCAAGCATTTCCCAGCCAGGAGAGCACGGTTCAGGCATACAACAGCGAAGAAAGCACGGTTCAGGCATGCCAAAGCCAAGATACCACGGTTCAGGCATACCACAAGAAAGAGTTCACGGTTCATACATATCAAATCCAAGACTAAAAGGTGCAGACATACCACAGCCAGGAGTCAACGGTGCAAGTATTCTACAGCCAAGAGTCGAAGCTGCAGGCACACAATAGCCAAGAAACCACAGCCAGGAGACCACGGTTCATGCATAACGCAGATAATAGTCGACGCTTCAGGCGTATCACAGCCGAATATCCACGTTACAGGCATGTCACAGGCATGCGCTCACAGTTCAGGCATACCACAGGCAAACGTGCACGCTTCAGGTATACCACTGCTATGAGTTCACGCTTGGACATAACAGAGCCAAGAGGTCACGCTTCAAGCACACCACAGCCAGGACTCCACGCTTGACGCATATTAGAGTAACGATGTCACACTTCAGGCACACGACAACCACGGCTTCACGCTCCAGGCACACTAGAGACTAGAGTCCGTATTTCAGACATGCCACAGTCAAGAGTCCGCGGTTCAGGCATACCACAGCCAAGAGTTCACGGTTCAGGCATGTCACAGCCACGAGTTCACGTCTCAGGCATACCAAAGCCAAGAGTACATTGATCGAGGCATACCACAACCAAGAGATCACGGTTCAGGCATACCACATTCAATAGTCCATGCTTCATGCATAGGACAGCCAAGAGTCAACTCTGCAGGCATGCCACAGCCAAGATTGGACCGATCAGGCGTACCACGTACAAGAATCCACGCTTCAGGTGTAGCACCGCCAAAAGCCCACGCCTCAGGCATGCCACAACCACGAGTCTGTATTCCTGATGACGGGCTTTTGCCAGAAACGTCGATTTTACTGTTCCTCTGATGCTGCCTGAACTGCTTTTCCAGCACCACTAATCCAGAATCTTGATTCCAGTCTCTGCAGTCTTTGTTTTTAACCAAGTGTCCACGGTTCAGGAATGCTACAGTCAAGAGTCCACGCTTCAGGAGTACAATGGCGATAGGTCCACGGTTCAGACATAACACAGCCACGGGTTCACGCTTCAGGCGTATCACAGCCATGAGTTCACGCCTCAGGCATACCATAGCCAAGAGCCCACGGTTCATGCATACCAAGTCAATAGTCCATGCTTCATAAAGATTACAGCCAAGAGTCTACGCTTCAGGCATACCACAGGCAACAGCTCACAGGTCAGGCTTAGCACAGCGGAATGTCAATGCTTCAGCCATGCCATAGCTAAGAAACAACGCCACAGGCATACCACAACCAAACATTCACGCGTCAGGCATGCCACAGCCAAGATTTCAATCTTAAGACATGCAACAGCATGAGGTCACGCTTCACGCAAACCACAGCTCACCGTTCAGGCAGTCTATTGCCAACAGATCGTGTTTCAAGCACATCACAGCCAAGAGTGCAGGATTGAGGCATACCACAGGAATTAGACCACGGTTCATGCATTCCACGGCCAAGATTCGAAGCTTCAGTTTTATCACAGCCAAAAGCTTATGCTTCAGCAATACTACAGCCAGAAATTCACGCTTTAGGTATACCACAGCCCAGAGCTCATAATTCAGGCCTTTCATAGCCAAGAGTTCACGCTTCAGCATTCACAGCAAAGACTCAACGCTTCAACCATAATACAACCAAACGTCCATGCTTCAGGCATACAGCAGCTAAGAGTTCATGCTTCAGAAATAGTACACCCAACACACAATGTGCAAACATACCACCGCCAAGATCCCCGCATCAGGTTTACAACAGCCAGTAGCCCACGCTTCAGGTATACTACAGCCAGGAGTTCACGGTTCAGGCACAGCACAGCCAAGCGACCATGCTTCAAGCATACTACAGCCAGGCGTCCACGATTCAGACTTGCTATAGCCAACAGATCACGGTTCTGGCATAATGCAGCTTCTGTTCATGCATTAGGTATATAACAGCTATGACTTCACACCTCACGCATACCACAGTCAAGAGTCCACGTTTCAGGCATGCCACAGCCCAGTCACCACGGTTCAGGCATGTCAGAGCCAAGAATTCAGTCTTCAGGCATAGTGCAGCCAAAGATCCTCGCTTCAGGCATAGTTCATCCAAGGGACCATATGTCCAGCATAGTACAGTGAATCGTCCATGCTTCAGGCATGCCATAACCATATCTCACACGTCAGGCCTACCAAAACCGAATGTCCATGCTTCAGTCATGACACAGCCACGAGTTCACCCTTCAGGCATAGTATCGCCAAGACAGCACGCTTCAGGCATACCACAGCAAATCGTCCATGCTTCAGGGATACTTAAGCCAAGAGTCCACGATACAGGCATAGTAAGGATAAGAGACAATGCTGCAGGTATACCACAGCCAAGCGTCCACATTACAGGCATACCACAGCCAAGAATATACACCTCAGGCATATTGCAGCCAAGAGACCACGCTTCAGGCATAGCACAGCCAAAATCTCGCACGTCAGGCATATCACAACAGAATATCCACTCTTCAGGCATACAACATCCAGGAGTCGACGCTTCAGGCATACCACAGACATACCACTGGTCACAGACCTCCAGTCTGAATAACAACCCTCCACCACCACTCTCTCTCTTCTACCTTTGAACTTGTTCTGTATTCCGTGATATGTAACCTTGCTAGCTAGTCTCCCATGGGCAACCTCATCGAACGCCTTACTGAAGTCCATGTAGATCACATCTACCACCCTGCCCTCATCCATCATCTTTGTGACTTCTTCAAAAAAAATTCAATCAAGTTAGTGAGACATGATTTCCAACCCACAAATCCATATTGCCTATCCCTAATCAATCTTTGACATTCCAAACGATTGTACATCCTGTTCCTCAGGAATCCCTCCAACAACTTGCTCTCCACCGACATCAGTTTCAATGGGCTATCGATCCCTGGCTTGTTCTTACCACCCTTCTTAAACAGTGACACCACGTTAGCCAACCTCCAGTCTTCCGACACTTCACCTGTGACTATTGATGGTACAAATATCTCAGCAAGAGGCGCAGTATTCACTTCTGTAGCTTTCAAGCCAGGTCTAGGGTACGCTTGATCAGGTTCTGGGGATTTGTCCACCTTTTTTGGGTTTCAAGTCTTCCAGCACGTTCGGCTCTGTAATATGGATCTTCGCCAAGCTATCAACATCTACTTCCTTACATTCTATCTCTTCCATATGCTTTTCCACAGTAAATACTAATAGAAAATACTCATTAGTATCTCCCCCATTTTCTGCGGTTCAACACAATGGCCGCCTTACTAGTCTTTGAGGAGGCCCTATTCTCTCCCGATTCCCTTTTCTCCTTAATGTATTTGTTAAAACTCAATGGATTCTCTATAGTTCATTTTGCCAAAGCTATCTCATGTCCTCTTTTTTGCTATACTTATTTCTCTCTTAAATATACTACTACTGCCTTTATACTCTTCTACAGATTCTCTCGATGCATCCTGTCTACACCTGACACATTTTTCCTTCAATTGCCTAAACAAAATCCTCAAATTCTTTAGTCACCCAGCATTCCCTGTACCTACCAGCCTTTCCTTTCACCCGATCAGGAATATATATTCTCAGGATTCTTGTTATCTCATTCCTGAAGGCTTCCAATTTTCTAGCCGCCCCTTTACCTGTGAATATCTGCCTCTGTTAGCTATTGAATGTTCTTGCCTAATACAGTCAAAATTGGCCTTTCTCCAATTTAGAGCTTCAACTTTTACATCTGGTCTGTCTTTTTCCATCACTATTTTAAATCTAATAGAATTAAGGTCACTCGTCCCAAATTGCTCCCCCACTGAAACCTCAGTCACCTGCCCTGCCTTATTTTCCAAGAGTCGTTCAAGGTTTGCACCTTCTCTCGTCGGTTCATCTACATTCTGAATCAGGAAATTTTCTTGTACGGACTTAAATTCCTATCCATCTAAACACTTAACACTATAACAGTCGCAGTCTATGTTTGAAAAGTTGCAATCACCTACCACGCTCAAGCATAATATAGCCAAATGTCAATGCTTCAGTCATATCACAGCCAAGTGTACACACATCAGACATACCAAAGCCGAATATCCAGGTTTCAGGCATATCATGGCCAAGATACCATGCTTGAGACATAGTAAAGCAAAACGTCCGTGCTTCAGGTACACCACAAGCAGGAGCCAAGCTTGAGGCATAACCTTAGCCAGGATGTCAACTGTCAAGAACACCACTGCCGAAGGTATCCGCTTCAGACACACCACATTCAAGAGGTCACTCTTCACGAACACCACAGCATTGATTCCAAGATTGTGGCTTACGACAACCAAGACGTCACGTGTCCAACACCAGAGACAAGTATTCACGCGTCAGTCACACCACGTTAGATTCCATGGTTCTGGTATGCAACAGTCAAGAATCAGCGCTGCAGGCGTAGCACAGCCAAAAGTCTGAAGTTCAGGCATACCAAAGCTAAGAGTCAGGTATCCATGGCCAAAAGTTCATCTTTCTGGTATACCAGAACAAAAAGCTAACGCTTCAGGCGCATGACAGCCATGAGCTCATATTTAGGCGTACCACACGCAAGACTGAACGTTTCAGGGATATCGCAGCCAAGAATCAAATCTTCAGGCATTCTACAGACAATATTTCACTCTTCTGGGATTGTACAGCCAAGATTCCTTGCTTCAGGAATTCCGCAGACAAACGTATATGCTTCAGGCAGATGGCATCCAAGAGTCCACCCTTCAGGCATATCAGAGCCAAAATTTCAATCTTCAGGCACGGTACAGCAAAGACTGCAGGCATGCAACAGTCAAGAGTCCACACTTCAGGCATAGTACAGCCAAGATTCCCGAATTCAGTCATTCCACAGCTAAGAACTCACACATCAGGCATACTACAGCTGAATGTCCACGCTTCGGGCAGAACACAGCCAAAATTTCACTCATCAGACATAGTACAGAAAAGTCTCGCTTTAGGCATACCACAACCTAAGATCCACGCTTCATTGACACCAGAGCCAAGAGTACAACCAAGTGTCCACGCTTCATGCATACCACAGTCAAGAGCTCAGACATCTGGCATCCCACGGTCAAACGTCCACACTCCAGTGATACCAGAGCCAAGGATCCACCCTTCTGGAATACCACAGCCAAGACTCCACGTTTCACCACATTATAGCCAAGATTCCGCACTTCAGGCATAACACATTTAGGAGCTCGGACATCTAGCATTCTCCAGCTGAATGTCCACGCTTCAGCCATACCACATCCAAAAGTCTCTGCATTAGGCATACTGAAGCCAGGGGTTCACGCTTCAGATGTATCGGAGCAGAGAGCTCATACTTCATGCATACCACAGCAAAGTTTCCACGCTTCAGGCATGCACAATCAAGACTCCACGCTTGGGGAATACCACAGATATTGGACTGCACTTGAGATATACCACAGAAAGAGGTCACGCTTCCGGGACACCTCAGCAGTGATGGAGGCTTACCACAGCTAAGATGTCACATGTCCAACGCCACATCCAAGGGTTCACACGTCAGTCACAACACAGGAAAGATTCCATGGTGCAGGCAAAATACAGTCAATATTTAATGCTGCAAACATAGTATAGACAAAAGTCTGCGGTTCAGACAAACCAAAACCAAGAGTCAATGCTGCAAGGCATAACACGGCCTAGTGTTAATCTTTCCGTTATAGCAGAACCAAAAGCTTACACTTCAGCAATACCACAACCAGGAGATCACGTTTCAGGCACAGTACAAGTAAAAGTATTGCATAGCAAAGCCAAGAGTCCACGGTTCAGGCATACAATGGCCAATTTATCTTTCAGGTATACCACCCCCAAAAGTTCGCTCTTAAGTTGGAGAACAGCCAAGACTCCTTACTTCAGGCATACCACAGCCAAACGTCCATCTTCCGTGATACCAGAGCCAAGAGGACATGCTTGAGGCATACCACAGTCATGATTCTGCGCTTCTAGCAGAGCACAGCCAAGACTCCATACTTCAGTCATAATACAGCCAAGAGGACACACGTCTGACATGCCACAGACCAATGTCCACTCTTCAGTCATTCCACAACAAAAGGTCAACGTTTCTGGCATACCATGGCCAAAAATCCCCGCCTGCTGTATACCACAGTCAAAAGGTCACGCAACAGACATACTATCGCCAGGGGTTTATGCTTCATGCGTACCGCAGCCCAGAGCTCATACTTCATGCATACCACAACCAGTTTCCCCGCTTCAGGCATCCCACAAACAAGAGGCCACACTTCAAGCATTCATAGACAAGACTCCAAGCTTCAAGCATACCACAACCAAACTTCCACGCTTCAGCCATACCACAGCCAAGAGGTCACATTTCAAGTATTCCACAGCCAAAACCTCACGCTTCAGACATACCACAGGCAAGAATTGGGCGACTCGGTGGCACAGTGGTTCGTACTGCTGCCTCAAAGCGCAAGAGACCCGGGTTCAATTCCCGCCTCAGGCGACTGACTGTGTGGAGTTTGCACATTCTCCCCGTGTCTGCGTGGGTTTCCTCTGCGTGCTCCGGCTTCCTCCCACAGTCCAAAAATGTGCAGGTTAGGTGAATTGGCCATGATATATTCCCGTAGTGTTAGGTGAAGGGGTAAATTTGGTGGAATGGATCTGGGTGGGTTGCGCTTCGGCGGGTCGGTGTGAACCTGTTGGGCCAGAGGGCCTGTTTCCATACTGTAAGTAGTAATCTAATCTAATTCACGCTGCAGGCATACCACAGCCAAGATTTCCCACTTCAGGCGTAGTACTCTCAAGACTCCCCGCTTCAGGCATTACGCAGCTAAATTTCTATGCTTCAGGCAAACCAGGGTAAAGAGTCCTCATGTCAGGCATACTGCAGCCAAGACTCCACAATTCAGTTATACCACATCCATGAGCTCACACATCAGGCACACCATTGCGGAATGTCCACGCTTCAGGCAAACCACAGCGATAATTCACTCTTCAGACATTGTACAGCCAAGTCTCCTCGCTTCGGGCATACCACATCTAAACATGCACGCTTCTGAAATACCACTGCCAAGACTACACACTTCAGGCATAGCACAGCCAAGATTCCACGCTTCAGGCACAACGCAGCCATGAACTCACATGTTTGGCATACCACCGCCGAATGTCCACACCTCAGGAATACCACAGCCAAACGTCCACGGTTCAGGCGCAACAGGGCAAAGAGTCCACGCTTCAGTTATACGACAGCCAAAAGCTCACGCTTCAGGCATACAAAAGGCAGGGGTTCAGGCTTCGGGCTTATTGCAGGGGAGAGATAATACTTCATGCATACGACAGCCAAGATTCCACACATCAGGCATTCACAGCCAAGACTCCACACATCAGGCAGACCAGAGACAGGAGACCACTCTTGAGATATATCACAGTCACGCTTAAGGGACACCACAGCACTGAGTCTACGATGGAGGCTTGCCAATGCCAGGACGTCACGTGTCTAATTCCACAGCCAAGGGTTCACACCTCACTCAGACCACAGGAACGATTCCACAGTTCAGACACACAACAGTCAAGAGTCAAAGCTGCAGGCATAGTACAGCCAAAGACCTATGTTTGAGGCATACCACACCCAAGAGTTCACGGAACAGGCATACCACTGCCAAGAGTTCATATTTCAGGCACATCAGAGGCAAACGTCCACTCTTCCTGCATACTACAGCCAGGAGTTCGCACTTCAGGCATTACAAATCCAAGAGTCTATGGTTCTGGTATACGACAGCCAAAGGACCATGTTTCAGGCATACCACAGCCAAGAGTCTAGGAATCAGGCATACCACAGCCAATAGTCCATGATTCAGGCATACCACAGCCAAGAGTCAACATTTCAGGCATATTAAGGGAAAGAAATCAAATTTCGGACATACCACAGGAAAGAGTCTATGGTTCATGCATACCAAAGCCAAGAGTCAACTCTGCAGGCATACCATAACAGCCAAGAGACCACGTTTCAGGCATACCACAACCAAGAGTCCACAGTTCAGGCATGCAAAGTGCAGGAAACCACAGTTCTGGCATACCACAACAACGATTCCAGGGTTCATGCGTAACAAAGCCAAGAGTCCATACGTCAGGTATGCCACAGTCAAAAGCCCATGCTTCCAGCATACCACAGGCAATTTTTCACGCTACAGGAACACCACAACCAAGATTTCACGCTTCAGGCACACAAGAACCATGGTATCACGTTGCAGGCATACCACAGCCAAAACCCCACAGTTCATGGATACCACAGGAAAATGTCCACGGTTCCTGCATACCACAGCCAAGACTCAACACTGCAGGAATAGCACAGTCACAGTCCACGTTTAAGGTATACCACAGCTAAAAGCCTGTGTTTCAGGCATACCACTGCCAGGAGTTAACGTTTCAGGCATATCACAGCCATGAGTTCAGGTATCAGGCATGCCAGAGACAAGTGTCCACGGGTAGGCATGCCACAGCCATGACACCACGGTTCAGGCATACGACAACTATTAGTCCAAGTTTCATGCATAGAACGGCCAAGATTCCACCCGTCAGGCATACCACAGCCAATTATTCACTCTTAAGGCATAGTACATCTAAAACTCCTCGCTTCAGGCACACAGCAGCCAAGCGTCTACGCTTCTGGCAAACCACAGCCAAGAGTCCACCGTTCTGGCATAATACAGCCAAGCGCCCACACTTCAGGCATAACACAACCAAGGGTTAACAAGTCAGGCATGCCGCAGTCGAATGTCCTCGCTTCAGGAACACCACAGCCAAGAATCCACGCTTCTGGCATAGTACGACCAAGACTCCACACTGCAGGAATACCTCAGCTAAGAGACCACGCTTCAGGCATATAAGAACCAAGATTTCACGGTTCAGGCATATCTCAGCCGAGAGTTCACACTACAGGCATACCACAACAGAATATCCACGCTTCAGGCATGCTGCAGCCAGGATTCGACAGTTCAGGCATACAACAGATAAGAGTCCACGCTCAGGCATATTACAGCCAAGAATCCACGCTTCAGGCATACTGCAGCAAAGACCTCACACGTCAGGCATATCACACCTGAATATCCACTCTTCAGGCATATCACGACAAAAATATCATGCCTCACGAATGCTACAGCAAAACGTCCACGCTTTAGGAACGCCACGGCCAGAAGCTAAGCTTGAGGCATGACCATATCCAGCACGTAACGTCTGAGGAACACCACTGCCAAGGCTTCACGCTTCAGACACACCAAAGTCAACAGGTCACACTTCAGGGACACCATGGCATTGAGTCCACAATGAAGGCTCAAACCAGCCAAGACGTCAGACGTCCAACATCACAGCCAAGGGTTCATGCGCCAGTCACACACTGGAAACGCATACCACAACCAAGCATCTACGCTTCAGACATATCACAGCTTGACGTCCATGCTTCAGGAACACCACAATCACAATCTCACACGTCTGGCATAACACAGCCAAACGTCCATTCTTCACGCATATCACGGCCAAGAGAACATGCTTCAGGCATAACACAGCCAAACGTCCACACTTCAGGCACACCACAGCCAGGAGCCATGCTTGAGGCATAACCATATCGGGGATGTCACCCATCAGGAACACCACCACAAGGGTTCATGCTCAGGCATATTACAACCACGGCTCCACGCTTCAGGTGCACAAAGTCAACAGTTTACTCTTCTGGCGTAGTACAGTCAAGATTTCACGCTTCAGCCATACCGCAGACAAACGTCTACACCTCAGGCAAACCACGGTAAGATCCACACATCAGGTTTAGTACAGCCAAGCGTTCACCCTTCAGGAATACCACACCCAAGAGCTTAGACGTCAATCATAACCACCTGAATGTCCACGCTTTAGGCAGACCACAGCCAAACGTTCATTCTTCAGACGTAGCAGAGCTAACACTCCTCGCTTCAAGCAAACCACAGCCAAAAATCTACATTTCAGGCATACCACAGCCAAGATGTTCACACTTCTTACACACCATTGTTAAGAGCCTACACGATAGGCACAGTTCTGCCAAGCGTCCATGGTTCAGGCATACCACAGCCAACTGCTCATAACTCAGGCATACCACAGCCTAATGTCAACGCTATAACATCCAAGAGTCCATACTTCTGTCATAATACAGCGACGAGACCACGCCTAAGTCATACCACAGCAAGAGTTTATGCTTTAGGCATACCACAGCAAGAGTTCTCGCTTCAGGCATAGTACAGCCAGGAGACCACGCTTCAGGCACACCACAGCCCATAATTCATCTCTCAGTCGTAGTACAGCTCAGAGACCACGCTTCAGGCATACAAGAGCCAAAAGCTAACATGTCAGGCATGCCACAGTAGAATGTACTCGCTTCAGGAACACCACAACCAAGAGTCCATGCTTCTGGCATGGTACAAGCAAGACTGCACGCTACACGAATACCACAGCCAAGCGTCCACGCTTCAGGCATACAAGAGCCAAGACTTCACGCTTCAGGCATATCTCAGCCAAGAGTCTACTCTTCAGGAACACCACAATCACAATCACACGTCAGGCATACCACAATAGAATTTCCATGCTTCAGGCATGCCACAGCCAGGAGTCCACGATTCAGGCATACTACAGATAAGAGTCCACGCTCAGGCATGTTACAGCCAAGAATCCACGCTTCAGTCATACTGCAGCAAAGAGCTCATACGTCAAGCATACCATCACTGAATATCCACGATTCAGACATATCACGACATAACTCAGGAATACCACCGCAAAATGTCCACGCTTTAGGCCCGCCACAGCCAGAAGCCAAGCCTGAGGCATAACCATAGCCAGCATGTTACGTTGTAGGAACACCACTGCCAAGGTTTCACGCTTCAGGCATACGACAGTCAACTGGTCACGCTTCAGTGACACCATGACATTGAGTTCACAATGGAGGCTTACCACAGCCATGACTGCACGCGTCCAACATCACAGCCAAGGGTTCACACGTCAGTCATTCCACTGGTCAGGCATATATTCGTCAAGAGTCAACACTGCAAGCATTGCACATCCAAATATCTACGGTTCAGGAATACCAAAGCAAAGAGTTAACACAGCAGGTATGGCACAGGCAACACTCCACGCTTCAGGCATACCATAGCGAAGAGTCCAAGGTGTAGTCATACCACGTCCCAGATTCCGCACGTGAGGTGCACAATCTGCAAATGGCTACGCTTCAGGTACACCACAGGCAGGATTTCACGCCTCAGGGACACCAGAAACAAGGGTTACAGCTTCAGGCACACTACAGATAAGATTTCAACTTTCAGGCATACCACAGCCAAGAGTCCATGGTTCAGGCATTCCACAGCCAAGAGCCCACGTTCATGAAACCCACACCCAAGATTCAACACTGCAAGTATACCGCAGTCAAGAGTCCATGCTTCAAGCATACCACAGCCAAGAGTACACGCGTCAAGCATTCACCGCCAAGTCTCCCCACTTCCGGGATACCACAGCCAAGAGTTCACCTTTCAGGCATAGTCCAGCCAAGTCTCCTTGCATAGAACACACCACACCCAAACGTCACACTTCAGGGATACCACAGCCAAGACCTCACATGTCAGACATACCACAGCCAAATGTCCATGCTTCAGACATACCTCAGACAATATTCCATGCTTCAAGCATTGCACAGACAAGAGCGCACACGTCACAGATGCCACAGCCGAATATCCACGCTTCAGGCATTCCCAAGCAACGAATTCATTGTTCAGGCCAAGTACAACCAAGACACCTCGCTTCAGGCATGCCACAGCCAAAGGTCCACACGTCAGGCATACAACAGCCAAGGGTACACGCTTCTGGATAAGACAAGATGCCACACTTCCGACATACCACAGCAAAGAGTCCACACTTCGTTCATACCATTGCCAAGAATCAACACTCCATGCGTACCACAGCCAAGAGTGCAAGCTTTAGGTATAGTACAGACATGAATCCCACTTCTGGCGTATCACAGCCAAGAGCTCACAAATCAGGCAAATCATGGCCGAATATCCACGGTTCAGGCATACCCAAGCAGCGGGTACACTCTTCAGGCAGAGTACAGCAAGGACACCTACCTTCAGGCGCACCACAGCCAAAAATCCATACTTCAGACATACGACAGCCAAGAGTAAATGCTTCTGGCATAGTACAGACAAGACACAAGTCTTCAAGCATACCACAGACAAGAGGATTTCAAGGTTCAGGGATACCACAGCCAAAAGTGCACGCTTTAGGCATAATGCAGCCATGGTTCCACGCTTCAGACATATCGCAGCCAAGTGCTCACACGACAGGCATACCACAACAGAACGTCCACGTTTGAGGCACACCACAGTCAAAATTTCATGTCTCAGGCATGGCACAGCAGTAAGACCATGGTTCAAGCCACCCACAGCCAAGAATCCATAGTTCAGGCATGTCAAAGGCAAGAGACCACAGTGCAGGCATACCACAGTCAAGATTCAACGCTGCAAGCCTAGTACAGACAAATGTCTACGGTTCAGACAAACCAAAATCAAGAGTCACTGCTACAAGGCATAACACGGCCAAGTGTTAATCTTTCCGGTATACTAGAACCAAAAGCTTACGCTTCAGGCATACCACAGCCAAGAGTCCACGGTTTCGACACGCCAAAGACAAGATTGCAAGCTTCAACAACCGTGTTGTCAAGAGTCCACGCTTCTGACATACCGCAGCAAAACGTTCATACTTCAGTCATATCACAGCCAGGAATTCACGCCTCAGGCACACTCCATCGAGGATTTCAAGGTTCAGGGATACCATAGCCAAGAGTGTATGGTTCAGGCATGCCAAAGCCAAGAGACCACAGTTCAGGCATACCACAAGAAAAACATTCATGTTTCATGCATACCAATGACAAGAGTCCACGTTTGAGACATACCACAGCCAACAGTCCACGGGAAAGTCGTAGCACGGCTAGGAGTCCACGTGTCAGGCACATCACATGCAAGAGCTCACTCTTCTGGCATACCACAAGCACGACTTCAAGCCACAGATACACCATAGCCAAGGTTTCACGCTTCAGTCTACCACAGCCAAAAGTCCACTCTCCAGGCGTACAACAACCAAGAGTCAACGCTGCAGAAATAGCACAAAAATCTACGATTCAGGAACACACAGCCAGGAGTCCATGGTTCTGGAATACCACGGCAGAAAGCTCATCATTCAGGTATACCTCAGGGAAAAGCCGACGGTTCAGGCATACCACGACCAAGGGTTCACTCTTGAGGTGTAGTACAGCCAGGACTACTCGCTTCAGGCCGACCACAGCCAGGATTCCGGTCTCAAGGCATACCACAGCCAAGAGATCACACGCCAGGCATACCACAGCTGAATGTCCCACCTTCAGGCATACGACAGCCAAGAGTTCACTCGTCGGGGCATTGTGCAGCTAGGACTCCTGGCTTCGGGTATACTATAGCCAATTATCCACGCTTCAGGAATACCACAGCCAAAAGTTTGGTCTTCAGGCATACCACAGCCAAGACGGCACACGCCAGGGATACCACAACTGAATGTCCAAACGTCAGATATCGCATAGCCAGGAGTTCACTCTTCAGGCAAACTCTAGACACTCTCCTCTCTTGAGACATGCCACAGCCAAACAACCACGCCTAAGGGATACCACAGTCAAGTGTCCGAGACCCCACGCTTCAGGACTGCCATAGCCATGGGTCCAGGTTTCAGGCATGCCACAAACAAAAATCCATGCCTCATGCCTCCACAGCCAAGAATCCACACTTCAGGCATATCACAGTTAAGAGTCCACGCTTCAGGCATTCCACAGCCAAGAGTTCACTCTTCAGAGACACCACAGGAAAGATTCCACGGTTCTAGCATACAACCACCAAGAGTCAAAGCTGCAAGCAGAGCACAGCCAATGGTCTACATTTCAGGAACACCACAGCCAAGAGTCCACAGTTCAGGAATACCCCGACTAAACGTTCACCTTTGAGGCATACATCAGCCAAATCCCACGCTTCAGGCATACCACAGACAAGAGCCAAGCTTCAGGTATCCTACAGCCAATAAGCCAAGCTGCAGGCATACCACAGGCAAGGGTCTATGCTTCCGACATGATACATCGAGACTCCACGCTTCAGGGCTCCCACAGCCATGAGTCCACGCGTCAGGCATGACACAACCAAAAGTCCAGGCCTCAGGCATACCACAGCCAAGGATCCACGCCTCAGACATCCACAGCCAAGATACCACGCTTCAGACATACCACAGCTAAGAGTGCATGCGTCAGGCATACTACAACCAAGAGTCCAGTCTTTAGGCGTAGTAAAGCCAGACTACTCACTTCAGGAAACCTCAGCCAGGATTCCGGTTTTCACGCATACCACAGCCAAGAGGTCACACATCAGGCATACCACAGATGAATGTCCAAATATCAGGCCCACCACACCCAAAGGTTCACTCTTCAGGCATAGTGCAGGTAAGACTCCTGGTTTCAGGCATACCATTGCCAGTAATCCACACTTCAGCAATGCCATAGCCAAAAGTCCATGCATCAGGCATGCCACAGCTAAGAGCTCACATGTCAGTCATACCACAACTAAGAGGCCACAGTTCAGGCAATCCATAGACAAGAGTCCAGGTGCAGACAATCCACGGCTAAGATAAAAATCCAGGCCTCCAGGTTTCAGGTGTAACATAACGAAACTTAATGCTTCTGGTATCCCACAGCCAAAAGCCCACGCTTCAGCCATGCTGCAGACAAGAGTTCACGCTTCAGGCATACGACAGAAAAGTGTCGAGGAGAAAGTGAGGTCTGCAGATGCTGGAGATCAGAGCTGAAAATGTGTTGCTGGAAAAGCGCAGCAGGTCAGGTAGCATCCAAGGAACAGGAAATTCGACTTTTCAGGCATAAGCCCTTCTTCAGGAATGAGGAAAGAAGGGCTTATGCCCGAAACGTCGAATTTCCTGTTCCTTGGATGCTGCCTGACCTGCTGCGCTTTTCCAGCAACACATTTTCAGCACAGAAAACAGTCCACGCTTTAGGCATACCACAGCACGGAGCCCGGATTTCAATTATACCACGGTTTAATATCAAATCTTCGTGTATACCACAGCTAAGATTACACGCTCGAGATATACCACAGCCGAAAGGTTACGTTTCTGGGACACTACAGCCAATGGTCCACACTTCAAGCATAGCACAGCCAATATATGGCATTTTTCCAACACCACAGCCAAGGGTTCACGAGTCTTTCAGACCATATGAAAGATTCCACAGTTCTGGCATACAACAACAAAGCTGCAGGCAT
The DNA here is from genome assembly GCF_020745735.1 of Hemiscyllium ocellatum. Taxonomy (NCBI): domain Eukaryota; kingdom Metazoa; phylum Chordata; class Chondrichthyes; order Orectolobiformes; family Hemiscylliidae; genus Hemiscyllium; species Hemiscyllium ocellatum. The sequence continues at coordinate 72,428,935 of NC_083420.1, read as the reverse complement.
AGTACAGCCAAAGGACCAACTAAGTGTCCAAACACCAGGCATACCACTGCCGAGAGTTCAGTCTTCAGGCATACTCTAGCCAAGACTTTGAGAAACATCATAGACAAACATTCATGCTTCAGTGATACCAGATTCAGGAATCCATGCTTGTGACGTAGTGCAGCCAAGGCTCCACACTTCAGGCCTACCACAGCCAAGAGTCCACGCAATAGGTATACCACAACCAAGAGTTCATGCCTCAGGTATACCACAGCCAAGAGTTCATGCCTCAGGCATTCACAACCAAGATGTCACAGTTCTGGCATACCACAGCTAAGAGTCTACGCTTCAGGCATACCACCCAAAGAGCTCACTCTTTATGCATAGTACCGCCAGGACTTCTCGCTTCAGACCTACCACAGCCAGAATTCCGGTCTTCAGGCATACCACAGCCAAGAGCTTACACGTCAGACATGCAACAATTTAATGTCCCAACTTCAAGCATACCAAGCCAATAATTCACCCTTCAGGCATAGTTCTGCAAGGACTCCTGGCTTTAGGTAGACCATAGCCAATGTTCCACACTTCAGCAATACCACAGTCAATAGTCCATGCTTCAGGCATTCCATAACCAAGATCTCACACGTCAGGCATGCCACAACTAAGAGTCCATAGTTCAGGCATACCACAGACAAGAGTCCATGTACAGGCAATCTATGGCTAAGATACAAATCCAGGACTCCTGGCTTCAGGTATACAACAGTGATACATCCACACTTCAGGTATCCCACAGCCAAAAGCCCACGCTTCAGCCATGCTACATACAGGAGTTCACACTTCAGGCATACCACAGCCAACAGTCCACACTTCTGTCATACCACAGCCAAAAGCCCAGACCTCAGGTATTCCACAGTTTATATCAAAGCTGCAGGCATATCACAGCCATGAGTTCACGCTTCAGGGACACCACAGCCCGGAGTCCACACTTCAGGCATGCCACAGCTAATATGTCACGCTTCTCACACAACAGCCAAGGATTCACGCTTCAGTCACACCACAGCAAAAATTCTACCGTTCTGGCATTTAACAACAAAGAGTCAAAACTGTAGGCATAGCATAGCCAAAGGTCTACAGTTCAGGCACACCAGAGCCAAGATTTCAAAGTTCAGGAATGCCTCAGCCAAAATCCCATGCTTCAGGCATGCCGCAGCCAAGAGTCAACGCTTCAGACATCTCACAGCCAATAGGCCACGCTACAGGCATCCCGCAGCTCCGAGTCCTCGCTTCAAGCATACCACAACCAAGCGTTCGCTCTTTAGGCATAGTGCAGCCAGGTCTCCTCGCTTCAGCCTTACCACAGCCAAGAGTCTGGTCTTCAGGTATGCTACAGCCAAGAGCTCACATGCCAAACATACCACAACTGACTGTCCAAACTTCAGACATAGCACAACCATAAGTTCTCTCTTCAGGAATACTCTAGCCAAGGCTCTTCACCTAAGACATGCCACAGCCAAACATCCACGCTTCAGGGATACCACAGCCAAGTGTCCATGCTTCTGGCATAGTACAGCCGAGACTCCACGCTCCAGGCCTACCACAGCAATGAGTACACACTTCAGGCATGCCACAGACAAGATCCAAGCTTCAGGCATAGTGCAGTCAAGAGACCGCGCTTGAGACATACCACAGCAAAGAGGTCATCCTTCAGGCGCACTACATCTAGGAGTCCACTCTTGAGACATACGATAGTCAAGAGATCACGATTCACACACACGACATGGAAAGAGTCCACGGTTAAGGAATACCACAGCCAAGAGTCAAGGCTGCAGGCATACCACAGCCAGTGGTCTATGGTTCAGACATACCACAGAAAAGATTCCACGATACAGGCAAGCCATGTCCAATGAGACAAATCTTCACGTATACCACAGTCAAATGCCCAAGATTCAGCCAGGCAGCAGACGGAGTTTATGCTTAAAAACATATCAAATCCCTTAGATCATAAGTCTGACGGTTGGACATTCAGGCATACTATAGCCAAGAGCCCATGCTTCAGGCATTCACAGCTAGGTCTCCACTCTTCGTGCCTACCACAGCCAAACAGCCACGTTTCAGGCATACCACTGTGAGGAGGTCATGCTACAGACATAGTTCGGTCAAGATCCCACGCTTCAGGCGTAGCAAAGCCATTAACTCATACTTCAGGTATACCACAGCCAAACATCCACGCTTCAGGGATACCACAGCCAAGTGTCCATGCTTCTGGCATAATACAGCCGAGCGTCCACGCTCCAGGCCTATCACTGCAATGAGTACACACTTCAGGTATGCCACCGACAATATCCAAGCTTCAGGCATAGTACAGCCAAGAGACCACGCTTAGACATACCACAGCAAAAGGTCATCCTTCAGGCGCACTACATCTAGGAGTCCACTCTTGAGGCATACGATAGCCAAGAGATCACGATTCACGCACACAAATGGAAAGATTTCACGATTAAGGAATACTACAGCCAAGAGTCAAGGCTGCAGGCATACCACAGCCAGTGGTCCATGATGCACGCATACCACAGAAAAGGGTCCGTGATACAGGCACACCATGGCCAAAAGACGAAGCTTTCGGTATACCATTGCCAAAAGCCCAAGCTTCAGCCGTGCTACACCCAGGAGTTCATGCTTCAGGCATGCAATTGCTAATGGTCCACTCTTCAAGCATTCACACCGCAGACTCTACGCTTGAAGCTTAATACAGCCAAATTTCCATGTTTCATGCATATCACAGTCAGGCATCTACGTTACAGACATAGTATGGTCACATTTCCATGCTTCCGGCATGCCACAGACAAGAACTCATACTTCAGGAATGTAACAGCAAAATGTCTACGCTTCAGGCATATCACAGCCAACAGATCACTCTTCAGGAAAAGTACAGCCAATAGTCCACATTTCAGGCATACCACAGCCAACAGTCAACGCTTCAGCCATATCACAGCCAAGGGTTCAAGCTTCAGGCATAGTACAACCAAGAGACCAAGCTTCAGGTATGTGGCAGACAAGACACCACGATTCAGGCATACCACACACAAAGATCAAAGCTTCAGGCATACCACAACTAAGGGTGCACACTTCAGGCGTAATACAGCCAGTAGTCCACGTTTCGAAGAAGAGTTCACACGTCAGGTGTACCTCAGCGGAATGTCCATGCTTCAGACATGCAACAGCCAAGTGTCCTCGGCTCAGCAATACCACAGCCAAGAGTCCATGATTCAGGCGTACCATAGACTGGAGCCCAGATGTAAAGTATATCACAGGCATACCAGAGCCAAGAGTCCATGGCTCAGGCATATCACGGCAATAAGTTCTTCTTCCCGTTACACCAGAGCCAACAGCCGAGGCGTCACGTATACCACAGCCAGAAGTTCATGCTTCAGGCACACCACAGCCAAGAGCTCCTCTTGCAGGTATAACACCGTCAAGATTCCACGTTTGAAGCATCGACAAACCAGATTGCACACTTCAGTTGTATCACGACCAGAGTCAACGCATCAGGCACCTGATGATTTGACTTATTCAGACATACTTCAGCCAAGACTACTCGCTTCAGGCCTACCACATCCAAACATCCGGACTTGAGGTGAAACATGGCCTTTAGGTCCATGCTTCCAGCAGACCGCAACCGATACCACGCTTCAGCCATGACACAGCCATATATCCACTATTCAGGCATATCACTGTCAAGACACCACGCTTTACTCAAACAACAGCCAAACTTCCAAACTTCGAGCGAAAACCAGCCAAGGATTCATGTGTCAGTAACACCACTGGCAAACGTTCACCCTTCAGGCATACCATAGCAAAGTGTCCACTGTACAAACATACCACAGCCTAAAGTCCTCACTTCTGGCTTATTACCAAAACGAGTCCACGCGTGATGCATACCACAGCCATGAGGTCACTCGTCAGTCGGACCACAGGCAAGAGCTCGTAAGTCAGGCATGCCAGAAACAAGTGCCTACGCTTCACGAATTCCACAGCCATTAGTCCACGGAACAGGCAACCCACAGCCAATAGACAAATCTTCAAGTATTCCACAACCAAACGCCCAGGCTTCAGCCTTGCTACAGACAGGAGGTCACGTGTCAGAAATTCACAGCCACGACTCCGCCCATCAGAGAAACCACAGCCAAGATTTCACTCTTCAGGCATATTACAGACAAAAGTCTACGCATCAGGCATAACACAGCTAAGAGTCTATTCTCCAGATATAGAGCAGCCAAGGGTCCACCGAGCAGACATACTACAACCAAGTATCAACGCTGCAGTCAAACCACAACTAAGAGTCTACGGTTCATGCATAACACAGCCAAGAATCCACGCTTCAGGAATAACACAGCCAGGATGACAAACATCATGCATATCACGGCCAAGAGTTCACGCTACAGGCAGAACACAGCCAAGTGCTCAAAAGTCAGGCATACCACAGCCAAGAGTCCACGCTTCTGGCATATCACAGATAAGAATTCAAACGTCAGACATACCACAAATGAATGTGAACGCTTCAGACATACCACAGACAAGATTCCACGGTTCAGAAACACCACGACCAAGAATCTACGCTTCACGCATAATCCAGCCAAGAGTTCACATTTCGCGCACACCACAGCTAGAAGCTCACACTTTAGGCATACCACAGCGGAACGTCCATGCATCAGGCAGACCACAGCCAAGTGTCCACAGTTTAAGCATACCAATGCCCAGAGTCAGTTATACCTCAGCAAAATGCACACCTTCAGCCCTGCCACAGCAAATAGTCTGGGCACCAGGCATACGACAGCCAAAAGTCCACGCTTCAGGCACACCACAGCCAGGAGTCCACGCTTCAGTCATAGTACAGCAAAGGCTTCTCTCTTCAGGCATATCACAGCTAGACTAGAGACAAAAGAACTCGCTTCAAGATTAGTACAGCCAAGAGCTCAGACCTCAGGCATGCCACAGCCAAGAACGCATGCTTTGGACATACCAAGCCAAGATTCCACGCTTCAGGTACACCACAGGCAACAGCTCAAGCTTCAGGCATGCCACAGGCAAAAGCTCACACGTCAGGCATACCACAGCCAAAAATCCTCGCTTCAGAAATACAACAGCCAAGATTTCGCGCTTCAGGCAAACCATAGCGTGAAGCCCACAGATCAGATATACCACAGTCGACTGTCAATGCTTCAAGCATACCCAGGGGAAGTGTCCACGCTTGATAGATAACAAAGCCAAGATGCCACGCTTCCAAAACCACAACCAATGGTCTATGCAACACAGTAAAGATTCAACGGTTCAGGAATAAAACAGGTAGGAGTCAACGCTGCTGGCATAACACAACCAAGACTATACCTCAGCTAAAAACACACGCTTCAGGCCACCCACAGCCAATAGTTCGGGCTTCACGCATGCCACCGCAAGAAATCAAAGCTTCAGGCAACCACAGACACGTCTCCATACTTCAGACTTGCCACCGACAAACGTCCATGCTTAGTCATTGTACAGCCAAGAGTCTACGGTTCAGGCATTCCACAGCCACGAGCTCAAACATTCGGCTTGACATAGACGAATGACCACGCTTCAGGTATACGACAGCCAATTGCCCACGGTTCAGGCATTCCTCAAACAAGATTCTAAACTTCAGGCATAACAGCAAAGAGTCCACAGTTCAGGCATACCAGAGCCATGACCTCGCACAATAGGCATACCACAGATGAATACCCACGCTTCAGGCATACCACAGCCACTAGTCCACGTCTCAGGCTTATCACAGCCAGGAGTCCACGTTTCAGGCATACCACGGTCCAGAATCCTCCCTTGAGGTACGCCTCAGCCAAAGACATACGCTTCAGACATATGACAGCCAACTGTCAACGCTGCAGGCATGCAACAGGAATAACACAGCCAAGACTGCACGCTTCAACCATACCACAGCCAAACGTCTACGCTTCAGGCACGCCACAACTAAGAACACACGTTTCAATCATAGTACACCCAAGGCTCCTCTCTTCAGGCATTCCACAATCAGACGTGAACATGTCAGCCATCTCAACCAGAGCCAAGAGAGACCGGTTCAGGCTTAATTCAGCAAACAGCCCAGGTTTCAGGCATACCACAGCCAAGTGTCCAGGCTTCAGACACACCAAGCCAAGTGTTCAAGATTACAAAAGGCAAGACCTCACACATCAGGTATACCACAGCCGAAATTCCACACTTCAGAAATACCACATCCAAGAATTCACCCTTCATGCAAACCAGAGCAAGGAGTCATGATGCACGTATACAACAGACGAATGTCAACACTTTCAAGCATGCGTACTTGGCTGTGGCATGCCTGAGGTCTGAGCTCTTGGCTGTACTAATCTTGAAGCGAGTTCTTTTGTCTCTAGTCTAGCTGTGATATGCCTGAAGAGAGGAGCCTTTGCTGTACTATGACTGAAGCGTGGACTCCTGGCTGTGATAAGCCTGAGACGTGGACTCGTGGCTGTGGTATGCCTGAAGCGTGGGTATTCATCTGTGGTGTGCCTGAAGCGTGGACTTTTGGCTGTCGTATGCCTGGTGCCCAGACTATTTGCTGTGGCAGGGCTGAAGGTGTGCTTTTTGCTGAGGTATAACAGACTCTGGGCATTGGTATGCTTAAACTGTGGACACTTGGCTGTGGTCTGCCTGATGCATGGACGTTCCGCTGTGGTATGCCTGAAGTGTGAGCTTCTAGCTGTGGCGTGCGTGAAATGTGAACTCTTGGCTGGATTATGCGTGAAGCGTGGATTCTTGGTCGTAGTGTTTCTGAACCGTGGAATCTTGTCTGTAGTATGCTTGAAGCGTTCACATTCATTTGTGGTATGTCTGATGTTGGAATTCTTATCTGTGATATGCCAGAAGCGTGGACTCTTGGCTGTGGTATGCCTGACGTTTGAGCACTTGGCTGTGTTCTCCTTGTAGCGTGACCTCTTGGCCGTGACATGCATGGTGCTTGTTGTCCTGGCTGTGTTATTCCTGAAGCGTGGATTCTTGGCTGTGTTATGCATGAACCGTAGACTCTTGGCTGTGGTTTGACTGCAGCGTTGATACTTGGTTGTAGTATGTCTGCTCGGTGGACCCTTGGCTGCTCTATGTCTGAAGAATAGACTCTTAACTGTGTTATGCCTGATGCGTAGACTTTTGTCTGTAATATGCCTGAAGAGTGAAATCTTGGCTGTGGTTTCTCTGATGGGCGGAGTTGTGGCTATGAATCTCTGACGCGTGACCTCCTGTCTGTAGCAAGGCTGAAGCCTGGGCTTTTAGTTGTGGAATACTTGAAGATTTGTCTATTGGCTGTGGAGTCAGCTGTTTCTGGGGGACACAGCTTTAAATTAAAGGGTGGTAGGTATAGGAGAGATGTTAGGGGTAGATTCTTTACTTAGCGGGTTGTGAGTTCATGGAATGCCCTGCCAGTAGTGGTGGTGGAGTCTCCGTCTTTATGGTCATTTAAGCAGGCATTGGATAAGCATATGGAGGTTATTGGGCTAGTGTAGGTTAGGTAGGCTTTGGTCGGCGCAACATCGAGGGCCGAAGGGCCTGTACTGGGCTGCAGTTTTCTATGTTCTATGTTCTATGTTCTATAATACAGCCAAGACTCCGCACTTCCGTCATACCACGGCCAAGAGCTCACGTTTCAGGCATACCACAGCCAAATGTCCACGCTTCAGGCATATCAAGGCCAGGCATCTACGGCTCAGGCATATCACTATCACGAGTCGACCTTTCAGGCATAGCACAGCCAACAATCCACACTTCAGGCATAGCCAAGCGTCAATGCTTCAGTCATAATACAGCCAAGAGTACATGCATCAGGCATACCACAGCCAAGAGTCCACACTTGATACATACCACAGGTTAGAGTCCACACATCAGACATACCAGAGTCAAGAGTTCACGCTTCAACCGCACTACAGCCAGAAGTTCACACTTCATACATATCACAGCCAAAAGTTCACGCTTCAGGCATACCACAGCCAAGAATTAATGTTTCTGGCGTATCATAAGAAAGACTCCATGGTTCAGGCATACCGCAGACAAGAGTAAAGGCTGCTGACATAACACAGCCAAGAGTCCACGCCTCAGGTATTCCACAGCGAAAAGCCACGCTTCAGCCATACAACAGCCAGATGTTTCCGCTTCAGGCATATCACAACTCGGAGCAGGTATTTAAGGCATGCCGCAGCTAAACGTCCACACTTCAGCATACCACAACCAAGAGTTCATGCTTCAGGCACAGTACGGTGAAGATCTCACACTTCAGGCATTACACAGCCCGGGATTCAAGTTCAGACATGCCAAAGCCAAGGGTCCATACTTCAAGCATACCACAACCAAGATTTCACTCTTCTGTAATATTACAGTTACGACTCCTTGCTTCAGGCATACCGCAGCCGAATGGCTATGCTTCAGGCATACGACCATCTAGAGTTCACACTTCAGGCATACCACTGTTTTGGGTCCTGAGTTCACACATAGTACAGCCAAGATACCACACTTCAGGCATTCCACAGTCAAGAGTCCACAGTTCACGCATAGTACAGCCAAGTCTCCGCACGTCAGTCATACCACGACCAAGAGCTCACACGTCGGGCATACTACAGCCGAATGTCCATGCTTCAGGCATACCACAGCCAAGCGTCCTCGGGTCAGGCATATCACAAACACAAGTCGACTTTTCAGGCAAAGCACAGCCAACAATGCATGCTTCAGGCATACCACAGCCAAGAGCTCATGCTTCAGGCACAGTACAGTGAAGATTCCACGCTTGAGGCATACCACAGCCAGTGTTCAACGCTTCAGGCATATATGTAAAATGAGGCCACATAGTCCAGAGTAGCGTGGAAAATTTGTGGTAGGAATACTGGGAAAACGTACTATCAGGTCCAGGAATACGATTTGTCCATGCACATTATATAGCTGATTCCCTGGTAGGCGTGGTGTCTACTCTAGTTGAAAATTCAGTGTAGACATGAAGAATGTTTATCGAGGATTTTTTTCTGATTGTGTGATCATAGTATCAATGAAGTGCAAGTTGAAGCAGGAGAGATCAAAAGGAGGAGGTAAGGAAGCTGCCATAGAGTAATCCAAAACTCTCTTTGAACAGATGAGTACAACAGAGAACGAGCAAATAGGTAAACATGCAAGCATCGATTGAGTTACAGCAGAAAGATGAGTAGTTAAAAGAATCATATCAAAGACCATATACAAAGAAAGGCAACGTCTGGACATTCGTGTGTGTTTACTTCAATAATGATGACTTGATGAGGAAATGAAGCCCATCACACATCCAAGCAGATGAGAAATGGACAGAGATTCTCAAAATTTTGTCCAATAGGGCATAGGAAGGAGATGCTGCGAGTGGCGCATCAGCTACCACAAGGCGATTATTTAGGCGTGAGGAAAATACAGGCTAAAATACAGAGACAAATGCTGGATTAAATTACACAAAGATGTATTGAATTTTGCCAGATGAGTCGTACATATCAGCTAATTGGAAAATCACAGGCAGTAATAAACCTGCACCTGTAATATATATTCCAGCATTAGGGTGGCACGGTGGCACAGTGGTTAGCACTGCTGCCTCACAGCGCCAGGGACCTGGGTTCAATTCCCACCTCAGGCGACTGACTGTGTGGAGTTTGCGCATTCTCTCCGTGTCTGCGTGGGTTTCCTCCGGGTGCCCCGGTTTCCTCCCACAGCCCAAAGATGTGCGGGTCAGGTGAATTGGCCATGCTAAATTGCCCATAGTGTTAGGTAAGGGGTATGTGTAGGGGTATGGGTGGGTTACGCTTCGGCGGGTCAGTGTGGACTTGTTGGGCCGAAGGGCCTGTTTCCACACTGTAAGTAATCTAATCTAATTTGAGGGACATTTTGCAAGAGTCTTGATTGATTGTGTTGGTCCCCTTCCTCAAACAAAAGTGGAAATAACTATTTATTAAAATAATGGATGTGTCCACTAGATTCCTAGTGGCAATCCCAATACGCAACATCACAGCTAAAAGGGCTATGGAAACAATACAGATACAGTCAGATCAAAGATCAAACTTCATATCCAAACTGTTCAAGGAGGTTGCGGATTACTTTGGAATAAAGCAATTCAAATCTACTGTGTATCATCCGGAATCACAGGGAGTGCGAGAGAGATGGCATCAAACACTAAAGACGATGCTGAGGGCTTATGGGCAGGAATATACAGATAATTGGGGTAAGGGAGTTTCGTTTGTACTTTTTTGCGATCAGTGATGCATCGAATCGAGGATTTTGCCTGAAACGTCGATTTCACTGCTCCTTGGATGTTGCCTGAACTGCTGTACTCTTCCAGAGCACTAATCCAGATGCACCGAATCAAGCGACTAAATTCAGTCCATTTGAATTAACCTTTAGGCAAGAAGTCAGAGTACCAGTAAACTGATTACAGAGAAATTAATATATTAGCATTCAGTGACCGCCCATTTGTACGATATGCATCATTTTATACAACGACTAAATAGAGCTGGAGAGTTGGCTAGGCAGTTTTAAAAAATATCCCCACATACAATGAAACAATATGGGGATACGAAATTGCAAATTCACAACTTTGCAATTGGAAATAAGTTATTGGTGTTACTTCCAGTAACAGGTGAGCATTAAAAAACAAGGTTTATTGAAATCGAGAGGAAATTAAGTAAGGTGAACTACTTGATAAGGACTCCAGACAGGAAGAAATCTCACAAAGTGTGTCATGTGAATATGCTTAAATGGTATTTTGACAGGGAAGGGAAGCAAGAGGAGAAGGTGCTCGTGATAACAGCACAAAACAAGAATCACGTTCCAAGGATTCTTAATTGGACATTCCTCAGAAAAAGTGGACAATGAGAAAGTTGTCAAAAATTGCGATAAATTATTTAGCTACCTTCCACAAGAAAATCGAAATTACCTGAAAGAGTTATTACTATCATATTGGGAGATAAGGGGAAATAAATTTCGAAGCAGTAACCCAGAGTATAGTGGAGAATTTATGGTAAGAATACGGGGGAAAAACCTCTCAACTCCAGTAATAAGATTTGTCCTTACAACTTATGCAGCTGATTCACCAGTACGCGCAGTGCCTACTCTATTTGAAAAGCCAGGAGATATAGGATATACTGTTCCGATTAAGCAACATCCTGGGAGGTGTAACCCTCTACAGTTGCACAGGTTTAGAAGGAGATATAGTGCATTCTCCACCATAGCATAATTGAAGTTAATTACGCTAATTGGAGCTCACCCACTATCATGGTGCCAAAGCCACGTGGTACCCAATGATTATGTGTTGACTATGCATATTCAGTTCTACAGTTGAAGGACTATGCCGACAAAATGGGACAAGCAACTTACATTGCTGAGTTACATTTGCTCAGTCGGTACTGGTAAGTACCTTTATCAGAGAGAGAAAGATAATACCTGCTTTCCTAACGCGAAATGGACTGCATTATTTTAAAGTCACAGTGGCTCACTGGTTAGCACTGCTGCCGCCTAGAGCCAGAGTCCTGTGTTCAGTTCTCATCCAGGCCATTGTCTTTGTGGAATTTGCACGTTCTCCCCGTGCCTGATTGGGTTTCCATTGGGTGCTCTGGTTTCCTCCCACAATCCAAAGATGTACAGGTTAGATGAATTGGCCATAGTGTTAAGTGCATTTGTCGGGGTAAATCTTTGGGGGGTCGGTGTGGACTTCTCGGGCCGAAGGTCTATTTCCATACTGCAGGGAATCTAATCTAAGCCATGTGACTTATTTTGAGAATGGCACCAGGCATATTTCAGAGACTGACTAATAAGGCCCTTTCCTGAAGACGGGGTTATGCCCGAAACGTTCATTCTCCTGCTCCTTTGATCCTGCCTAACCTGCTGCACTTTTCCAGCAAAACATTAATAAGGTCATTGCTGGGTTACCCAATTGAGTGGTGTATATTGATGACCAGATGATTTTTATTCACTCATGAAATAAACATTTACTATTTCTCCACCCGGCTCTCCAGTCTATCTATGTTCCCCTGTATTCTTTGACAGTCCCCATGATTTCTGCATCTTCACCAATCATCGTGTCATCTGCAAAATCACTGATCAGACCAAACAATGTGCTCTTCCAGATCATTTATGTATATGATAAACAACAGTGGCCCCGCACTGACGCCTGTTGAACACCACTGGTCACCTTGCTCCATTTCAAGAAACTCCCTTCAACTAATTCTCTCTCTACTGTTGCTCTACCAGTTCTATGCACACCATGTGACTTCAATTTCTCCATTAGTTTACCATGGGGAATTTTATCAAACACCTTACTCAAGTCCAGATATATGACATCTACAATCCTTCCTTCATATATCAACTTCGTCACTTCTGCAAAGAACTTTATTAAGTTGAGAAGGCACAATCCACTCCGCACAAACCATGTTGCTGTCACAGTTAACTCCTTTCTTTTCCAAATATAGATTTCATCCGTCAGTACCAACTCCAGCAACTTTCCCACCACTGACGTCAGGCTCACTGGCCTGTAATTACCTGGAATATCCCTACTCCATTTCTTGTGCAGGGGAAACAGTATGAGCAACCATCCGGTCCCCTGGCACATCACCTGCGTTGAAGGATGCTGAAAAGTTATCTGTCAGATCCCTCGTTATTTCCTCTCTCACCTCCCTCAGAAACCTTCGATATATCCCATCCAGTGCTGGGGATTTGTCTACCCTAATATCCTTTGGCCTACCCAACACATCTTCCCTCCTTATGTCAACATGATCCAGAATAAACAAACTTCTATCTAAAATCTCAGCATTCATTACCTCCCAAAATATATTGGATTTTGTTTAGAGTAACTAAGGAGTGCTAACACAGTTAAAGGTAGGATCCTAGGCGCTGTTTTCAAACAGCGAGACCAAAGAGTGCATTTGCATTGTTCCTTGGAAATGACATTACAGGTGGACATGGTGGTGAAACCAGCGTTTGACAAACTTCGCTTCATTGGCCAGAGCATTGAGTTCATGATTTGGAGATAATTGTAATATTGTCTTCAATATTTCCCTTGGGAAGTGGAGACGACAGCGTGACCTCATAAACTTTTATAAAACCATGCGAGGCACAAGTAAGGTGAATAGCCAGGTGTAAGTCAGTCCAAAACTAGAAGCATAAACCTTAGGTGTGAGAACAAAAACTTGAGGATGTACCTAAGGGGCAACATTTTCCACAGAGGAGTGTGCATATATGGAATGCATTTCCAGAGGAAATGTTCGAAATAAATAGAACGAAAACGGATAGAAGATATTTGGACATGTACATAGAGAGGAGAAGTTTTGAAAACACACGAGCCAATCGTAGGCAAATACAATTTGTACAGATGAGCAAATCTAAGGAGTATTGTACCAATACTCACTAAGACAGCGCAGGCCTGGACCGATAACTGCAAACTTCCTAGTCTCTCAGTATAACGAAACTTAAAACGGGGTGGAGATTGATCATAGGTTTTTTTTCTGTACTGTGCTCCCCATTCTATGTCATGTCTTGCTGTCTGTACAGGAGGACATTTGTGACAGTGACTCAGCCTGAAACATAGCCGATAGAACGATATTACTATTTTTGAGCGAGGACCTTGCTTACATCAGAGAGGAGGAAATTCTTTTCATTGACTGCATGGCTGGATTACGTCAGACAAGTCAAGATTCGAGGCAGTGACTGTGGAAGTGACTTATGTCAGACAGGAGGACACTAGTCACAATGACCGTCGAAGTGGTTTATATCAGACAGTAGGATATTTGTGGTAGTGACGATGAAGGTTGCATATGTCAAACTGGAGGAGATTGATGACGCTGAATGAGAAGCAGATTTCTTTCATAGGAGGCGATTGGCAGCAACAACTGCGGGCTAGTTTGTATCAGACAGGAGGAGATATGTGACCGAGGGCATCAGACTTCTTGATATCAGACAGGAGAAGATTCGTGTCAGAGGCTGTGGAGCTTGTGTATATCAGACAGGGGTATATTGGTGTCCGTGAATGTGAGTCTGGTTTGTATCAGGTAGCAGGAGATTAGTGTCAGTGATTGGGGTCCGGTTTACATCAGACTTTGATGACAATGAAAGTTGCAATGGTTTATACCAGAGAGGGGGAGTTTAAAATCTGATTGAAGATTTGTAGCTCGGGTATGCGTTGTTGTGGTTCTGCTCGCCGAGCTGGAAGTTTTTGCTGCAAACGTTTCGTTCCCTGGCTAGGGAACATCATCAGTGCTGTTGGAGCCTCGTGTGAAGCGCTGCTTTGATGTTTCTTCCGGTATTTATATTGGTTTGTTCTTGCCGCTTCCGGGTGTCAGTTTCAGCTGCAGTGATTTATATGTGGGGTCCAGGTCGATGTGTCTGTTGATGGACGTTCTTACCGTTTCCGGGTGTCAGTTTCAGCTGTAGTGGTTTGTATATGGTGTCCAGGTCAATGTGTCTGTTAATGGAGTTTGTGGATGAATGCCATGCTTCTAGGAATTCTCTGGCTGTTCTCTGTCTGGCTTGTCCTATGATAGTGGTGTTTTCCCAGTCAAATTCATGTTGCTGGTTGTCTGAGTGTATGGCTACTAGAGATAGCTGGTCGTGTCGTTTTGTGGCTAGCTGATGTTCATGGATGCGGATTGTTAGCTGTCTTCCTGTTTGTCCTATGTAGTGTTTTGTGCAGTCCTTGCATGGTATTTTGTAAACTACGTTAGTTTGGCTCATGCTGGGTATTGGGTCCTTTGTTCTAGTGAGTTGTTGTCTGAGCGTGGATGTTGACTTGTGTGCTGTTATGAGTCCTAAGGGTCGCAGTAGTCTGGCTGTCAGTTCTGAGACGCTCCTGACGTATGGTAGAGTGGCTAGTCCTTTTGGTTGTGGCATGTCCTCGTTCCTCGGTCTATCTCTTAGGCATCTGGTGATAAAGTTGCGTGGGTATCCGTTTTTGGCGAATACCTTGTATAGATGTTTCTCTTCCTCTTTTCGCAGTTCTGGTGTACTGCAGTGTGTTGTGGCCCTTTTGAATAGTGTCCTGATGCAGCTTCGTTTGTGTGTGTTGGGGTGGTTACTTTCATAGTTTAAGACTTGGTCTGTGTGTGTTGTGGTCCTGTTTTCACCACAAGGGTACACAGGAAACCAACACACACAGACCAAGTCTTAAACTATGAAAGTAACCACCCCAACACACACAAACGAAGCTGCATCAGGACACTATTCAAAAGGGCCACAACACACTGCAGTACACCAGAACTGCGAAAAGAGGAAGAGAAACATCTATACAAGGTATTCGCCAAAAACGGATACCCACACAACTTTATCACCAGATGCCTAAGAGATAGACCGAGGAACGAGGACATGCCACAACCAAAAGGACTAGCCACTCTACCATACGTCAGGAGCGTCTCAGAACTGACAGCCAGACTACTGCGACCCTTAGGACTCATAACAGCACACAAGCCAACATCCACGCTCAGACAACAACTCACTAGAACAAAGGACCCAATACCCAGCATGAGCCAAACTAACGTAGTTTACAAAATACCATGCAAGGACTGCACAAAACACTATATAGGACAAACAGGAAGACATCTAACAATCCGCATCCATGAACATCAGCTAGCCACAAAACGACACGACCAGCTATCTCTAGTAGCCATACACTCAGACAACCAGCAACATGAATTTGACTGGGAAAACACCACTATCATAGGACAAGCCAGACAGAGAACAGCCAGAGAATTCCTAGAAGCATGGCATTCATCCACAAACTCCATTAACAGACACATTGACCTGGACACCATATACAAACCACTACAGCTGAAACTGACACCCGGAAACGTTAAGAACGTCCATCAACAGACACATCGACCTGGACCCCACATACAAATCACTGCAGCTGAAACTGACACCCGGAAGCGGCAAGAACAAACCAATATAAATACCGGAAGAAACATCAAAGCAGCGCTTCACACGAGGCTCCAACAGCACTGATGATGTTCCCTAGCCAGGGAACGAAACGTTTGCAGCAAAACCTCCAGCTCGGCGAGCAGAACCACAACAAGAGAGGGGGAGATTAGTGTCAGATACTGTGACCTTGTGCACAGTAGTAGGAAGACATTTTTGTCAGTGTCTGTGGGGTAGTTTTGTTTATCAGACAGGAGCAGTTTCACGTCACTGACTATGGCATTGTTTTATATTGGGAGGTTGTGTGTCAGTGAATGTGGAACTGGGTTTGTGTTGGACAGGAGGAGACTGGTGTCAGTAACTGTGGAGCAGGTTAATATCAGACAAGACGAGATTGGTGACACTGACTGTGGAGTTAATTTAAACCAGCCGGCGTGGGGGAGGGGGAGAGGTTTGGTCTCAGTTTCTATGGGACTGGCTGCTTTACTTCAGAGAGGAGGACAATGGGTCAGTGAATGACTGGCCTGAATGTCTTAGACAGGATGGCATTGATGTCAATGCTTGTGGGACCGTTTTATGTTAGACTGGAGAAGGTCTGTGTCAGTGACTGAGAGACTGGCAAATATCCGAGAAGAAGCGATGATTTCAGTGACATGGGGTTTGTTTATATCAGAGAGTACTGTATTGATGATAGTAAATTTCGAATGTTTTATATCAGACAGAACGAAACTCGTGCCAGATACTGTAGCTTTGTTTACATGGGACAGGAGTTGTGGACTGGCTGTGTCTGTGGGGTTGGTTTACATCAAGCCAGTTTTGATTGATTTAAAGAGCCTGTTTATTGAAACAAGACAAGATTATTGTCAGTAGCTGATGATCTGGTATGAATTAGACAAGATAAGATTGATGTTAATGAGTGTTGCGCTGGTTTATATCAGATAGGAGGAGATTCCTGATAGTGTGTGTGGTGCTGGTTTATATTAGACAGGCGGGGATTGATGACAATGTCTGCAGAGCTGGTTTGTTTCATACAGGAGGAGATTGGTAACAGTTTCTTTCAAACTGGATTATATCAGATCAGAGGAGATTGGTTTGTATGACTGTTGGACTGGCAAATATCAAAGAATATGAGGTGATGCCAGTCATGTGAGGCTGATGTGTATGAAAGGTGAGTGACTGATTTGTGTCTTTAAAAACTTACTTCTAGCGTGGGAATCCTCCATTTTTGTTTTCCAGCAGTAACAGCACCAAGGGCGGGAGCTAGGACCCGGGGCCTGCTAGGAGCGGTGATATGAGTTTTTACATCTGATACCGGAAACAGAGGTTTCTGGGAAAGGAGGGATATTTATACTTCAATCCGAGACCCTACTCTACGTGTAGGGCCTCCGAACCAACCAACCCCTCTAACCTTAAAAACCAAGGACACATGGGGTAAGTTTCTCCTTTTTACACTCTGGTAAGGGATGGCAGTGCAGGAAGAGGAATGTTCCTCCTGCATGATGTTTGAGCTGAAGGATGCCATTGGTGTCCCAACCAAGTACATCTGCGGGAAGTCACACAACGTTCGCTCCACTATGACCGCATTAAGGAACTGGAGAGGAATCTGGATGCACTTCAGATCATTCAGGAGGCAGAGGCTGTGACAGATAAGAGCTCCAAGGAAGTAGTTACTGCTAGACATGAAGAATACTGGGTGACTGATCGAAGGTGGAAAAAATGTCACTGCAGGAATCCTCTGTGATAGATCCCCTGATAAACAAGTATACCGTTTTGGATACAGTTGGGAGAGGCAACTCACCAGTGGCATGCGGTGTGGTGCAGGTCTCTGGCACAAAGACTGTCCCTGTCGTACAGAAGGGAAGGAGGGTAATGAGGAGAGTATTCGTCAGTAGGGACTCAATAGTCAGAGGGTGAGATTGAAGCTTTGTTAGGAACGAACGAGACTCACTGGTGGGGTTTGTTCCTCCCAGATGTCAGGGTCTATGATGTTTTGGATCGTGTCTTTGGTGTCCAGAAGGGAGAGGGTGACCAGCCCCAGATTGCAGATTGCGTAGGTATTAACGATATAAGTACAAAGAGAGATAGGCACTTAAGGCAGGGTTTCAGGGAGGTAGGTTGGAAGCTGAGTGCTGGAACCAAAAGAGTAGTTATCTCTGGTTTGTTACTCATACCAGGTGATAGCGAGGCAAGGAACTGCGAGAGATATCAGCTGAATACGTGGCTGCAAGGATGGTGCAAGAGCGAGTGTTTCAAGTACAAGGATAATTGGGGCTCATTCTGTGGATGGTGGGACCTCTACAAACAGGAGAGTTTTTACTTGAACATCCTAATATCCTGAGCCGGAAATTTATTAGTACTATCCAGGTGACTTTAACTAGTTTCACAGGGGTATGGGAACCTGAAGAGTAGTTAAAGTGCCCAGGAGAATGAGAGTAGAGATAACATGAACACGATTTCACGGTCACAAAAACATGCTGGCATACAGCAAGCTGTTCTTAGGTGTGTCTACTTCAACGCCAAAAGTATCCAAATAATTGTGGGTGAGCTTGCAGTATGAGTACATAACTGGGACTTCGATATTGTGGCCATTTCTCAGACATGGATAGAGCACGACCAGGAATGGATTTTGCATTCCCATGGTGTGCAGGAGGTTTCCCTGACACACTATGTCGATGGGCCGACAAGAGGAGAGGCCACACTAGGTCTGGTGCTTGGTAATAAACCCGGCCAGGTGCTTCATTTAGTGGTAGGTGAACATTTTGGAGAAAGTGACCATAATCCGCTTACGTTTAGTTTAGCAGTGGAAATGGATAAGTACATATCCCAGTCCACGAGTTATCGATAGTGGAAGGCAATTACGTTGCGATAAGGCAAGACTTAAGATGCATACATTTGGGGAGCAAAATGCAGGGTATAGGCACAATCAATATATGGAGCTAGTTTAAGGAACAGATATTGCATGTCCTTGATTGATATGTCACTGTTAGGCAGAGAGGAACTGATAAGTTAAGGGAACCATGGCTTGTGACAGAAATAGTATCTCTCGTTAAGCAGAAGGAAGCTTATCTGATGATGAGAAGAGATGGTTCATTTGAGGCATTGGAGAGTTACAGATTAGAAAGAAAGGATTTAAAGGGATTGTTGAGAAGAACAAAGAAAGCACGTGAGCAGTCTTTAACAGGTAGAATAAAGGAGATGCCTGAAGCTTTCGATAGGGATGTGAGGAATAAAAGGAAGACTCTGGTAGGAATACGGGTAGTCAAACACAGAAGTGAGAGCTTCTGCGTGGACCCAATCGATATCAGACAAATGCAAAACGAATACTTCTCATCTGCTTTCTTTCAGGAAAAAGAGAATATTGTAGAAAAGAAGCATGCAATACGAGAAATTAGACTAGAAAGGATCGAGTTTGGTTAGGAAGATGTGTTACCAAGAAGGAGTGAAAGTCGACAAGTCCCCTGGGCCGGATTGGACTTATCGGAGGATTCACTGGGAAGCTAGTGCGGAAGTGTTGGAGATTTTGGCTTTGCTGTTTGAGTCGTAATTGTCCAAGGGCTTAGCACCAGATGATTGGAATTTTCCAAATGTTATGCCCGTGTTCAAGACTGGAAGTAGAGATGGCCCAGGTAATTATTGACCAATGAGCCTTACGTTGGTTGCAGGGAAAGTGTTGGAAAGCTTTGTGAGAGATAGGATTTATAATCATTTAGCATGCAACAATTTGATTGCTGATAGTTCACATGTTTTCGTCAAGGGCAGGTCACGTCTCACAAACCTCATTGAGTTATTTGAGGAAGTGACATAGCATGTGGATGAGGATAGGGCAGTTCACGTGGTGTACGTGGACTTCAGTAAGGCTTTTGATAAGGTTCCACATGTTAGACTTTTGGAGAAAATGCAGAGTCATGGCATTGATGGTGATTTAGCAGTTTGGATTTGAAACTGACTTTCTATAAGAAGACAGCGAATCATGGTTGATGGAAAATTTTCAGCTGGATTCTATTTATTAGTGGTGTGCCACAAGGATCTGTTTTGGGACCACTGCTGTTTGTTATTTCCACAAATGACTTAGACGCAGGCACAGGTGGATGGGATGTAAGTTTCCAGATGGCACTAAAGTCGATGACACTGTTAAAGAATACTGCAGGTTGCAGGGGGACTTGGAAAAACTGCAGAATATTGCTGAGTGGTGCTAAACGAAGTTCAATGCAGATATATATGAGATGATTTACTGTGGGAAGAATAGTAGGAAGACAGAATGTTGGGTTAATGGAAAGATTCTTGGTAGTATAATCCGCAGAGGGAACTGGGAGTCCATGTACATAGATCGCTGAAAGTTGCCATCCAAATTGATAGTGCTATTAAGAAAGTTTACGATGTGTTAAGTTTTATTGGTAGAGTGATTGAGTTCTGGATTCGAAATGTCTTGCTGCAAATATACAAAACGCTCCTGCGGCCGCACTTGGAACATCGTGTACATTTCTGGTCGCCCTATAACAGGGAGAATATGGACGCATTGGAAAAGGTGCAGAGGAGATTGGCCAGGATGTTGCCTAGTCTGGAGGGAAGGTCTTGTGTGGACTGGCTGAGACACTTCGGTCTGTTCTCATTGGAAATGAGAAGGCTAAGTGGGGATTTGATAGAGACATACAAAGCGTGCAGAGGATTAGATAGGATAGATGGTGAAGGTCCTTTCCCTGGGATGATGACGTTAGCTTGTACGAGGAGACATAGCTACAAAATGAGGGCTGATAGGTTTAAGACAGATATTGGAGGCAGTTTCCTCACTTAGAGAGTGGTACTGTCGTGGAATGTCCTACCTGACAATGTAGTTAACTCAGCCGCATTAAACACTCCTTGGATAAACACATGGAGGGTGATGGAATAGTGTGGGGGTATGGCCTTAGATTAGTGTCACAACGCGGGCCGAAGCTCCTATTCTGCACTGTAATGCGCTATGTTCTATGCTCTATGTGTGGCAATGTATTTCAAAATGGTTTATATCAGACAGTAGAAGATTAGCGTCAGTGATTGATGAGCTGGTTTGTATCCGGCAAAAGAGATGTGTAGGTACTGTTGGGCAGTTTTATCACAGATAGGAGAAGGCTACTGACAGTGACTATGTGACTGGCTTATGTCAGACAGAATGAGATGAATGACAGTTTATGCGGAGCTGTCGTATATCAGAAAGAATGAGACTCTTGGGACTGACTAGTCTTCAGCCAGGGCCTGAAGCAGACGACATATGACAACTAACTGAAAATTCTTTCTGCTGCCCCCAGGCCATGACCTCACCACCCATCACCAAACCATTATCTCCTAGATCATTCACAACCTCATCAGCTCAGGTTATCTCCCACCCATGGTCTCCAAACTCATAGTTCAGGTTCCCTGCACCATCTGGTTCGACCTCCAACTGAAGATTCACAAAACTGACTTCCACAGCCAACACGTTGTTGCAGCCTGCTCCGATTTTACTGGACTTATCTCCACACGCATTGATACTGTCCCATTCCTCGAGGTCCAGGAACCCCAAACGTACATTCATGACATCACCCGCACCCTCATCCTCCTCCATGACTTCCATTTCTCTGGTCCCCAAAGCGTCATTTTCACCATGGACATACAGTCGTTTTATCCATCCATCCGCCATGTTGATTGAAACCAGGCCCTTCATTTCTTCCTCTCCCATCAAGTCAACCAGCACACTTACAATGACACTCATTCATTTGGCTGAACTGGTTCTCAACCTCAATAATTACTCCTTTAAATCCTCTTACTAACTCCAGGCCATAGGTGTAGTCACGGGCAGAATCATGGGCCCAGATTCACAGATTTTTTATTAGTCATATACGTGGAACAGTCCATCTTTCACAACTACACCGGCACCAGGCCCCAACTTCCACTCTACTGGATTGATAAGTCTATCAGCACTACCTCGTACTCCCACGAAGATGTTGAACAGTTCATCAACTTCACAATATCTTCCGTACTGACGTGAAGTTCACATGGACCATCTCAGAAACCTCACTCCCCTTCCTGAACCACTCCACTTACATGTCCAGCGACAGACTCAACAAGGACATCGAGGACCAACCCACTGACTCATACATCGTGGCTCCCTTGAAAGCACTGCCTCTTATTCCCACTTCCTCGGCATCTGCATTTCTTCACAGGATCACCAATTCGACCACAGAACATAACAGATGAACTCCTTCTACAAAAACGGTAATTTACCCCCAGCATGCTCGACGATGCCCTCCAGTGCATCTCATCTATTTCCTGCACTTCTACAATCGAGCTCCCTCGTCCAATCGCAAAAATGACATAATTCTCTTCGTCCTCACCTTTCACCCCACCAACCTCCAGATATATCGCATTATCCTCCACTATTTCTGACACCTACAAACAGATCCCATATACTTCCCTCCCCACCCCCATCTGCCTTGTGTAAAGACCATTTTCATCGCCAGTCTATTTTTAGGTTCACCACCCCCAACCCCGGTCTTCCAAGTACATGCAATTCCTGGACATCCTCCATTGCCAAACACATACCACTGATTCCTGGAGGAATAGCGCCTCATATTCCGTCTCAGGACCCTCCAACCATACGGGGTCAATGTGTATTTCATCAGTTTCCTCATTCCCCTCCACCTACATCTTCAAAATAGAACCATCCAACTCGGGACCACACTCTTGAACTGTCTTAACTGCCTATCTTCCTTTACAGCAATCCTCTCCACACTCTTCACTGACCTCTCACCTTCACACTCAACTGTATCTAATTATTGCATTCTCAGCTACACTCCACATCCCAGCCCTACCCCCTCCCATTTATCTGTCAACATTCTTGTTTCACCCACTCATTCCCGATGAAGAGCGTATCTTCAAAAAGTTAGTTCTCTTGATCCTCAAATGCTTGCTGACAGGCTCTTTTTTTCCAGCACCACACACTTCGCCTCTGAACTCCAGCATCAGCATTCATCACTTTCTCCACGACAGTGAATGCATTTTTTAAAAAATATCAGACAAGAAGAGATTGGTGTGAATGTAGATCAGATAGGGGGAAATTGATATTGGAGACTGTGGAGCTGGTAAATCTTAGAGAGGAGTTGATGATATCAGTTATGTATATCTCTTAGACATAAGACGGGGGATTTCTGTCAACGTATTTGAAATTGGTTCATATCAGGCAGGACTGGGTTAGTTTTGGATATTTTAGTTGGGGTATTATTATAGGAGCACGTTTGTATCTGTGAATGTAGTGCTTAATAATATGGGACAAGAAGAGTTTGGTGACAGTTACTGTGGGGTTGCTTCGTATTCGTCGAGATTGGTGTCAGTTAACGTGGCACTGTTATTTATTAGATAATGTCAGTGATATGGAGCTGCATTTTATGGACATGAGGTGATTGCTGACAATGTATTTTGAACTGCTTTACTTCAAAAATGATGACAGCGGTGTCAGTTTGTTTCAGAAGTGTTTATCTGACAAGAATGACAGTACTGTCAGTGACTATGGGACTTCTCATCCTCGGGCAAGAGAAGGTGATTGGTGTAAATGATTGTTGGACTGGTTTACATTAAACAAAATGAGATTGTGGTCAACGTGTCTGAATTCTGTTTTTCTTTTACACAGTGGACAAGGTTGGTATCAGGTAGTCTTGCTTGATTTTTTTCTTATTTTTTCTTGGTGTCAGTGACTGTGCGGCAGTTTCTTGATCAGAGAGGAGGAAATTGAGATCAGTGACTGGAGATTGATTTATATCAGGCAGAAGAAAGTTGGTGTTCGTCACAGTGCGTCTGTTTAATATCAGAGAAGGTATTGTTGTCTGTAACATTGGTTTATATCAGACGAGTGGATTGGTGTCAGTAAGTGGGGGTTGGTTTATATCAGATAGGATGAGAATGGTAGCTCTGTCTGTGAGGCTTGTATATATTACACAGCAGGAGATTTGTGTCAGAGTCTGTGGGGCTGATGTATATCAGACAGTAGGAAATTGGTGTGAGTGTTCATTTGCTGAGAGATGCGAGGGAGGAGCGAAGGACTTCTTGGGATGTTTTAATTGGGTAAGATTTAAACCCGAGACCCTACACCGTACTGACTCCCTCCCTAATCTAACGTTTCTAAGAGTCTGTAAACGAGATAATTTTTAAGGTTTCGCTTATTTTCCTTTGTCTTTTGCCCTGTGCAGTCTTTCAGAATAGCGGGACGTAGATGTCTGGGCAAAATGTCGCAGGTGAGATACACTTCACATGTCTACATCGACTACATCTGCGGGAAGGGTACCAAACTCCAGCTCCGAGAAAACCGAGTTAGGGAAGTGGAGCTGGATGAACTACAGATCATCCGGGAGGCTGAGGGGGTAATTGAGAGGAATACAGGGAAGTGGTAACTGCCCAGGCACAGGATAGGGACTGATCCGTTACTGTTAGGGGGAGGGAAGGGAACCGACGGTCAGAGCAGGTGATCCCCTGTGGCCGTTCTGCTCAACAGTAAGCATACCATTTTGGGTAATGCTGGTGGGGACGCTCAGAAGAGGAGGGGGGTTATTGGAAAAGGGCTAGTGGTAGGGACTCAGTAGTTAGACAGATTAACAGGAGATTTTGTGGTCAGGAACGGGATTCCCGAAACATTTGTTGCCTCCCTTGTGCCAGGGTCCGGGATGTCACCGATCTGGTTTCCAAGATTCTGAAGGGGGAGGGTGAGCAGCCAGAAATCGTGGTACATATTGGCACCAAGGATATAGCCAAGAAAGCGATTGAGGATCTGAAAAGTGACTACAGAGAGTTAGGTTGGAAGCTGAAGAGCAGGACGAGTAGTATGGTGATCTCAGAGTTGTTACCAGTGCTACGAGATAGTGAGATAAGAAACAGACAGCGAATGTCTCTTTAACACGTGACTGCGAGGCTGGTGCAGGAGGGAGGGCCTCAGAGACTGAGAGGACTGGGATGCCTTCTGGGGAAGGTGAGACCTGTACATGAAAGACGGGTTGCACCTGAACTGGAGGGGTGCAAATGTCCTGGGTGGGAGATTTCCTTGTGCAATTCTGGAGAGTTTGAACTGATTTGGCAGTGGAGTGGGAATCGGAGCACATTTCTGAAAGGGGGTCACTTCCAGACAGGACAGTGACAGGATATATTGAATCTATCAGAAAGTTTTCTCAAGCGATGAAACAAAGAGATCTGTTAAAGTGTGTCTGTTTGAATGAAAGGAGTGTCCGGAATAAGAGTGATGAGCTTAGAGCATGGTTCAGTACTTGGGGCTATGATATTGTGACCATAACGGAGACGTGGGTTTCACAGTACCAGGGATGGCTGATTGATGTTCCAGGGTTTGGAACATTTCAAAAGAACAAGGAGGGTTGAAAAAGCCGTAGTGGTGTAGCATTGCTCATAGGGAGTGCGTCACAGCTACAGAAACGAAGGTTGTTGAGGAAGGTTCGTCTACTGAGTCATTATGGGTAGAATTTAGGAACAGCAAGGGCACAGCAACCGCATTGGGGGTTTCTTCAGACCACCTAATAGCAGTAGAGAAATTGAAGATCTCATAAGCGGACGGATTCTCGAAAAATGCAAACGTAGCAGGGTTGTTGTTAAAGGTGATTTCAACTTTTCCAATATCAACTGCAACATCCGAAGTGCAGATGGTTTGGATGGAGCCGTTTTTGTCAGGTGTGTTCAGGAGGGTTTCCTTACTCAGTATGAAGACAGATTGACGAGGGGTGAGACCATTTTCGATTTGATGCTTGAAAAAGAGCTTAGACAGGTGTAACATCTCCCGGTAGGAGAGCATTTTGGTGAAAATGATCACAACTGCCTCACATTTAGCAAAGCCTAGGAAAGTGGAAGGTGCAGTTATCTAGGGGAGCTAGTTAATTAGGGAAACGGAAATTATGACGCTATAAGACAGGAGTTTGGAAGTACAGACTGGGAGAATTGTTCCTCAAAAAGGGCACAGCAGACATGTGGACAATGTTTAAGGAGCAGTTGTTGCGAGTGATTGACAAAGTTACTCCTCTGGGACAAGAAAGAAGGGGTAAGATTAATGAACCTTGAATAACGAGAACAGAGGAGCTTCTCGTCAAAAGTAACAAGGCAGCTTACGCAAGGTGGAGGTAGCGAGGATCTAGCACAGCATTAGAGGATTACAAGCTTGTTCGAAAGTAGATCAGAAATGGAATGAGGAGAGCGAGGTGGGGGCACGAAGAGGATTTGGCAAGAAGGATTAGAGAGAACCCAAAGGCGCTCACCTCTTACGTGAGGAATAAGAGAATGATCAGGAAGAACGTAGGGCCGATCAGGGTTATCAGAGGGAACTTGTGTGTGGAGGCTGAGCAGATAGGCGAAGCTCTGAATGATTTTTTTGTTTCAGTTTTCACCAAGGAACGGGAATGTTTTGTAAATGAAACTTAGAGGAGCTGGGATATAGTCTTGACCAGATCAAGATTCATGAAGATGATGTGCTAGAAAATTTGGAAAACATTCAGATTGATAAGTCCCCAGAGCCAGCCCAGATTTATCCTATGCTTCTCTGGAAAGTGATAAAGGTAGTTGGTAAGTTGTTGTCCTCACTCACCACGGGAATCGTTCCAGAGGATTGGAAGGAGGCGAATGTTGTTTGATTTTTCAAGAACGCTAATAGGGAAATCCCTGTCTATTACAGACCAGTCGGTCTCACGTCTGTGTTCAGCAAATGTGTGGAAAAAAGATCTGAGGGATAGGATTTATGACTATTTGGCAAAGCATAGTGTGATTAAAGGCAGTCAGCATGGATTTGTGAGAGGCAAGTCATGTCTCTTAAATCTTATTGATTCTTTGAGGAGGTGTCAAGACAGATCAACGACGGTCAAGCAGTGGATGTGGTGTATATGGATTACAGCAAGCCATTTGATAGGGTTCCCCATGGTAGGTTCATTGACAAATTCAGGAAGTATGGAATAGAGGGAGATTTGGCTATCTGGATTCAGAATTGGCTGGCTGTCGTAAGGCAGAGTGTGTTTGTTGATGGAAAGTAATCTGCCTGGAAGATAGTGTTGAGTACGGTCCCGCAGGGCTCTGCTTTTGGGCCTCTGCTCATTGTCGTTTTTATAAATAACTTAGATCAGGAGGTTGAGGGGTAGGTTAGTACATTTTCAGGTGACACAATGTTTGGCGGTGTCGCCGATAGTATAGAGGGCTACTGCAGCCAGCAGCGCGACATAGACCGGATGCAGAGCTGTCCTGAGAAATGGCAGATGGAATTCAACTTGGATAAATGCGAAGTGATGCATTTTGGAAGGTCGAACTTGAATGCTGAATGTGGGATTAAAGACAGTATTTTTGGCAGTGTGGAGGAACAGAGGGATCTGGGGGTACAAGTAAATAAATCCCTCAAAGTTGCCACCCAAGTGGATATGGTTGTTAAGGAAGCATATAGTATTTTGGCTTTCGTTAACAGGGTTACAGAGTTTATGAGCCGTGACTTTTTGCAGGATCTCGACAAGTCCCTGGTGAGACAACACTTGGAATATTGTGTGCACTTCTGATGGCCCTACTACAGAAAAGATACAGAGACTTTGAAGAGAGTGCAAAGAAGGTTTACCTGGATGCCGCCTGGACTGGAGGGCTTGCCTTATGAAGGAAGTTTGAACAAGCTCAGACTTTCTCTCTGGAGTGAAGAAGGATGAGAGGAGACTTGATCGAGGTGTACAATATAACGAGAAGAACAGATAGCGTCAATAGACAGAGGCTTTTCCCCAGGGTAGGATTGGGTGTTACGAGAAGTCATAGTTTGAAGATATTAGGAGGACTGTATAAAGAAAACATCAGAGGTAAATTATTTTCGCAGAGTTGTGAATGCATGGAATGCGTTGCCAGCTGAGGTGATGAAAGCGAAGTCATTGGGCACATTTAAGCGACTGCTGGACATGCAAATGGATAGCAGTGAGTTAGTTGTGGGGTGCGTTGGTTAAGTTATTACATTAGGATTAAGTCTCGGCACAACATCGTGGGCCTAAAGGCCTGTTCTGCGCTGTACTTTTCTATGTTCAATGTTCTCTATGTCTGTGGATCTGGTTTATATCAGACAGGAAGAGATTTGTGTTTGTGCCTATAGGGCTGATATATTTCAGACAAGAGGATACTGGTGTCAGTGTCTGTGGGGTGTTATCTGAGCCACTGGGAGATTGGTGTCAGTGACTGTGGGGTTGGTTTAGATCAGATGATAGGAGATTTTTGTCATTGAATTAGCGTTGGTTTACATCAGGCAGGACTAGAATGGTGTCAGTGTCTGTGGGGCTGGTTTATATCGGAAAGCAGGAGATTGGTGTCAGATTCTGTGGGGCAGTTTTATATCAAGCGGAAGAGATTGGGGTCAGAGTCTGTGGGGACCTGTTTATAATGAAACAGGAAGTGATGGGTGTCATTGTGCAGGGTGGATATATCTGACGGGGGAGATTTGCATAAGTATCTGTGGGACAGGTTTATATCGGACGGGAGGATATTGGTGTCAGTGTCTGTGAGGCTCATTTGTATCAGACAAGAGGGTTTTGGCGTCAGTGTCTGTGGGGCTGGTTTATATCAGAGAGGAGGAGATTAGTGTCAGTGATTGTGGCTTGGTTTATATCACGCAGGGGGAGGTTGGTGTCTGTGACTCTGGGTCTCGTTGATATCTGATAAAAGGACATTGGTATGAGTGTCTGTGGTGCTGGTTTACATCAGACAAGTGGTAATTGGTGACACTTTTATTTGGTTGTTCATATGAGGCGGGAGGGAATTGTTTTGCGTTATTGTGGGCCTGGTTTATATCAGAACAGGCGAGATCTTTGTATCAGAGACAAGCAGATTGAATTTCGCCACTGTGGGGCTGGGTAGTATTATAGTTATGTCTGTGAATGTGAGACGGGGTAATTATCAGAGAGAAGAAAATCACGTGTGTGACGTGGGACTGGTTTTCATTTGACAGTAAGTTACTGTTTTTATTGACTGTCGTCGAAGATTGAGGTGCTGGAAAAGCACAGCCACTCAGGCAGCATCCGAGTTGCAGGGGAATCGATATTTCGATCCTTACCCTTTCATCACAAATAAGGCTTGTGGATTAAGGGGACTGAGAGACAAATGAAAGTGCTTTGGGGCTCGGAGAAACGGATTTGTGTATGCGATAGGCAGATGAATGTGGGGGTGAATTTGATATGTTGGAGTGGAGGGTTGAACGGATAAGTGTGAAGGAAGAGGAGCAGGTGTCGAGAGGGATGATTGGTTCTGGGCTAAGGCAGGAGGAGGGGATGAGAGGAAAATGGTGAAATCCACGTTTATCCCGTGAGGTTGGAGGTAACCAAGGCAGAAGATGAGCCGTTCTTCCTCCAGACGTTTGGTGGTAAAAAAAAATTGGCATTGTTGGATGTTGGAGTTAAAGTGTTCAGCCACAGGGCGGTGGTGTTGTTTATTGCATGTATCCCAGAGATGTTCTCTGAAACTTTGCTCAAGTTGACGTCTCTCAAACCATGTAGAGGAGACCACATTGGGAGCCACAGTTTCAGTTGATGACATGAGTAGATGAGCAGTTACATCTTGTCGGAAGTTGAATGAATCTTTGGTGTGTTAGATGTAAGTAATGGGAATTGTGTGGCTGCAGGCTTTGCACTTCCTGCAGTGGCAGGGGAAGGTGCCGGGAGTGGGGTGTGGGTGGTGAGAGTGTGGATCTGACAAGGGAGTCGCAGAAGGAATTGCCTCTCTGGAACGCTGATGGATGTGGGCAGCGAAATATATCCCTGATGGTGAGGTCTGTTTGCCTGTGACAGAAAAAAAAATCGGAAGATGATGCGATTTGTCCTGAGGTTTGTGGGGTCAATGTTGAGGACTATTGAAGTTCTGTCCTTGTCGCGATTTGAATTATGGGGTGGCGTCAATACCTTCTTCGATGTAACGAAGGAAAAGGTTGGGAATGGAGCCGGTGTAGCTGCAGAAGATGACTGTTTCACGGAAGTGACGAAGTGGCAGGCATAGTTTGGGGACATGCGAATAACTAAGGCTACTCTTTTATTCTGGAGGAAGTGGGAGGATTCAAACGAGAAATTATTGATGGTGAGGAACAGTTCAGTCAAACAAATGAGATGGTCCACGGAAGTGTACTGCTGGGGACGCGGGGAGCGGAGGAAGCAGAGGGCGTTGAGGCCCTTGTCATCGGTGGCAAAAGTGTTTAGGGGGCGGGATATCCTTCCTGAAGATGAGACGTAGGCAGCCGCGGAAACTAAAGTTACGGAGGAAATGGGGGGCGTGGGTGCTGCCCGGAACGTATGTGGGTAATTCCTGCACTGGTCTTAGGACAGTATCATGGTATGTGGTGATGCATTCTGTGTGTCAAGAATAGGTTGAGATGGTGTGTTGACTGGGGTCGTCTACTACCAATCCACATAGTTACCTAGACTACAACTTGATCACAGTAGATTTCACCAGTTTCCTCATTTTTTCCTCCCCAACCTTATCCCAGATCAAACCTTCCAACTGACACCACACTCTTGATCTGCGCTACCTGTCCATCTTCATTCCAACCTTCAACTCCACCCTCCTCTCCGACTTATAACATTCACCCCCACATTCATCGAAATGTCACATTAACAACTACCTTCCCCTATACCCTACCCCCTCCCATTTATCTAACAGCCCCCTAGGGCCACAGCCTCAGTCCTGAAGAAGATCATATGCTCGATATGTCAATTGTCCTGCTCCACGGATGCTACCTGAGTGGTTGTGCTTTTTCAGCACCACAGTCTTCGAATCTGACCTCTAGCATCTGCTTTCCTCATTTTCTCCCGTCATTGACTGTGGGGCAGGCGTAGCTCAAACAAGAGGAAATTTATGACAGTAAATGTTTCATGTCAGAGAGAAAGGCAATGGTGTTAGAGTCTCATGTGCTAGCTTATATCATATAGGAGGAGATTGGTGCCAGTAACTGTGGGACTGGTTTATGTCAGACATGAATAGATTGCTGTCAGTGTCTGTGAGGCTTGATGATATCAGCCAGGAGGAGACAGGACTCCGTGCCCGTAGGGATGGCTCATGTTCGACAGGAGGAGATTATGGCCAGTGACTGTGTAGCTAGTTTATATCAGACAGGAGGAAACTGATTTCAGTGACAGTGGGGCTGTTTTATATCAGATATCGATGAATGTGGGACTGGTTATTATCAGAAAGGAGGTGATTGCTGTTAGTGCCTCTGCTGGTAAATATCAGAGTGGAGGAGATAAAGTCAGTGTTGTGAGACTGGCTTAAATAAGATTATCCGAGATTGCTGTCAGTATGTGTGGGACTGCTAAATATAAGAGAGGAAGAGTTGATATCAAAGATGTACGGCTTCTTCATATCAGTCAAGAGGGCTTGGTGACAATGTATTTCAAGCTGGTTTACGTCAGACAGGAGGATATTCATATAGCAACTGGTGCTTGTGTATCAGATAAGGGGAGATTGTTTTCAGCGTTTGTGGTCATTGGTTTCTTTCAGAGAGGATGAGACTGGTGTCAGTTCCTGTGTCAAAGATAGTTTATTTCAGACTGGAGGAGATTGGTCTCAGTGACTGTTCAGGTGGTTTGTGTCTGACAGAAGGAAATTGGTGTCAGTCACAGTGCATTTTTTTATGCCAGAGAGGAGATTTGTGTCTAAAGAAATCGTTTATATCACACAAGAGGAGATTGGCATCAGTGCCTGTGGGTTTGGCAAATATCAGTGAGAAGAGGTTGATGTCAGAGTCTGTGGGGCTGGTTTATATCAGGCAGGACAGAATTAGCGTCAGTGGGTGGGACTGATTTATATCAGATAGGGGGAGTTTATGGTCAGTGCTTGACGGGGGTGGTTTATATTAGACATGAGGGGTTTGGTGTCAGTAATGGTGTGGCTGATTTTTCAGAGACAGGATGAGAATAGTGTATGACTGTGGGGCTGGTTTGTATCAGACAGGACAAATTTGGTGTCCATGACACTATGGCTGTTTTCCTTATCGGCGAAGGAGATGCGTGTCAGTAATTTTGTGTCTGGACATAATGTGAATAATCATTAGCCTTTGTAATTGGAAAGAGAAACTTTTGTCTGCTCTGTCATTCGTTTACCATTTTCCAGACAGTTTTAGCGTATTATGTACATTATACTTAGCGAGTTTTCAGAAGATTTGTAGCTCAGAATGAGGTTTTGAATGTAGGTTTGCTCGCTGAGCTGAAAGGTTCATTTCCAGACGTTTCATTACCTTACTAGGTAACATCTTCAGTGGACTTGTGCAAAGCAATGCTGAAGATTCCTGCTTTCTATTTACATGTTTGGGTTTCTTTGGATCCGTGATGTCATTTCCTTTGGTGATGCTATTTCCTGTGTTGAAGAAACTTCCTGTTCTTTTTCTCAAGGGGTAGAAGATGGGGTCTAACTCCATGTGCTTGTTGATAGATTTCTTGTTGGAATGCCATGCTTCTTCTAGGAATTCACGTGCATGTCTTTGTTTGGCTTGTCCTACGATGGATGTATTGTCCCAGTCGAAGTGGTGTCCTTCCTCATCCGTATGTGAGGATATTAGTGAGAGCGGGTCATGCCTTTTTGTGGCTAGTTGATGTTCATGTATCCTGGTGTCTAGTTTTCTGCCTGTTTGCCCAATGTATTATTTGTTACAGTCCTTGCACGGTATTTTGTAAGTGAGGTATTTTTTGGTGCTCATTATCTGTATAGTGTCGTTCAAGTTCATTAGCTGCTATTTTAGTGTGTCGTTGCGTTTGTGGGCTACCATGATGCCAAGGGTTCTGAGTAGTGTGGCCGTTACTTCAGAGATGTCTTTGATGTAGAGGAGACTGGTTCCAGTTTCTGGACGTGTTTTATCTAATTGTTTGGGTTTGTTGCTGAGAAATCGGCGGACTGAGTTCATTGGGTACACATTCCTTTTTGAAAACACGGTATAGGTGATTTTTCTCTGCTCTTAGCAATTCCTTTCTGTTGCAGTGCGTGTTGGCTCGTTGACATTTTCTGCTGTGTCTGTGGTGAAATTCATGAAACATGAGTGTGACTGGAAAAACACTTTGTCGCATACCTCGAGAAGAAGCTTCATTGTTTTTACCAGAAATAGATTGAACCTGTTGTGGGGGGTGGGGGTGGGGGCTGGGGAGGGGTCTGGGTGGGGCCTATGGATCACTGATTACACAAAAGTGAACGAAAGACAATCCATGTCTCTAATGCGTAGACAGGTCTTTTACTGATCATGCAACCTGCTGAGAAATTGGAACAGAGCAAAATTTCGCAAGTGTAGAAATGTGGGGATTGTGAGAATGGAAACGGATTTCCATCCATCCAGAAGCTCATCGCTGCAGCCATATTGGGGAGAGGCTTTTCACCTGCTCCATGTGTGGGAAAGGGTTTATTCGTTAGCAAATCTCAGTCACATCAACTCATTCATTCTCATAACAGACCTTTGTGCATGTTCTGACTTTGGGAAGAGCTTTTAAAGAAAACTGGATTGGTTGACATGCCAACGTCATCAATTAAGAGCCAGACTGTTCATTTGCTCCGTGTGTGGGAAAGATTTCACTTAGTTATCTCATATTATGAGTTCATGCCGTATGGAAACCATTCGGTTCCTCTAAGTGTGGGAAGGAGTGCATTCATACATCGATTCTGCTGAAACACAAGCGAGTTCACACTGAAGATAGATGATTCTTCTACTCCAACTTTGGGAAAGGATGTATTCAGTTGTCCCTCTTCGTGGGACACTAGCGAGTTTACATTGAAGAGAAGCCGTTAACTTGCTCCTTGTGTCCGCAGTAGTCACGAAAATCCCACCTTCAGAGAGTTTGTAAGTGACTGTAGAAATTGGGATACCGGCAGAATATTCGGAAGGTCATAACACAGAAATAGGTCAACACATGATGATAATCTGCACTGTTGGAAAACAGTGCACCTCACTGCTATGATATTCCCAATTTCCAGCTCGTGTTCCACAGACATCCTAATTCTAGCATTCACCGACAGACCCATGTTCCCTTTCAACAATTCAATGCTTCCCACCCCAAAAATGGTCAGCATTCAAAATAAGAGACACCACTTTCCCGCAATAATCCTGTATGAAATAATCTTACCGCAATGTTTGCATTCTGCTGTTAATCACATCCAGGATTGGACGGTGCACATTCTGTCAATTGGAGGATATGCCTGCTGTTAATTAATGCATTGGAAAAATTTCAAACAAATCAGTTTTCTGTAAAATACATGGTGTTGAGTATTTATTTTCTCTTTAAGATAAATTTAAACACAGTCGAAGATAAACAACTTTTTGTGAAGCCTTGGATTTTTTTTTTGTTAAGATGGGCTCAGCCTAAATGGGTTTAGCCAGCACTCAGATGTCAAGATTTCTAGTTTCTTTCTAGTTTTGAGGTTCAGCTTGACGTGTCGTTAGATTAACCACAGGATAGAAGATGCTGGTGATTTGAGTAAGTCGAAGCTATCTTTTGTCTCTCTGTTACAATAGGAAGTTAGGGTTTCTCACTGCCACAGGGTTACCTGTAACAGTAATGTGTCGTTTCGAATTCGCCTTTTCGTCAAGGGTGTGGTTACAGAATGTTACGATATATCAAACAGTTAATCAGTAAAACTCTGCATTTACTATTCTGTTAAGTTTTCCAATAGAGTTAAGCTATTTTAAATCGTTTTATTGCTTTAATAGCATTTTAGCTAGAATATTCAAATGAATTATGTTTTGCATAAAGCCATTTAGTTTGATATCAATACTTTAAAGTTACCTTTGAAATAAGAAAAAATATAGGTCTCGGCTACTTTGTAAAACTATTTTCGGGGTCTCTCTTGTCCATAATATTTGAGACCTGCAATATCACAACAGCAACATTGTAATGTCCCAATAGTCTATTTGACTGATGTTGATCAACGGATAGATATCGACTCAGTATCTGGGGAAAATATATATGTTCCTTGAAATAGCGCGGAAGGATTTGTGAAAGGAATAGATCTTGAGGTCGGTCTGAGCTCCGGAACAGCTGGGATTGTGGGAGGTTGGGTGCGTGAAGGAGGAGAGGAATGGAGCAGAGGACATTCTGTGAAGGTCTGGTCGAATCAGAGCCACTAGTAGTTTTAAAAATGATTTGCACTTGTTCTCAAAAAGTAAATGTTTCAGGACAAGGCAGATGGTGTGAGGTCAAAATGAGCATGATACATTGCAGTTAGTGAACTCACTAATCCTGTTTTCCTTACTCCTCTTGAAGCGTAGTTACACTGGGGAGGAACTGTGGAGACTTGGAAGAGATTCAATTCCACTTGAAGTGGAACATCATAGAACCAGGCAGATGCCATTCACCTGGGGTCCGTGTATGGGATGGGATTCACACTAAACATGCCAATGAACTCATACTGGAGAGAGAGAGAGGATTTAACACTTCAGACAGTGACAAGCTTTTAAAAAAACTCATTAATGGTTTATACTCTGCATGCAAAGCACAACTTCTCAAACTGAGAGACACGAACCACTGTGAGGCTGAGTGACAGAATTTCAGAGTCACAATTCCCAGACAACCAAGGGTGATGTGCGAATTGGATTGATATCTGACAGCTCCGATGTCTCTAAAGCATTGTCTTTGATTTGCTGATGCGTGAAGACTACAGATTCTTGAAATCAGAGTGGAAAAGTGTGGCGCTGGGAAAAGCAGAGCAGGTCCTGTCAGCATCCGAAGAGCTGAAATCCCATTGCAAACATTAAATGCAAATACCCCATTCCTCATCTCGTCATTTACTGTCACATCTCCCCATTCTATCTCCCTGAGGGTGATTATTATTACGAGTCGTGAACACGCATCATGGTGGCATGTTGAGTTTGGTATTAGTGACAGTTTCACCACATTCTTCACACTGAAACTGTTGGATGTGCTGCTGTCAGACTGTTGAATAAACAATGGAGTCACGAATGAAGAGGATCAATCTGACGTGTTTTGGTGGACAGTCAATTATCTAAAACGTCCTTTGCAGACCAGCCCCGCTGATGGCTTTGAATGTTCGAGTGAAATCTACAAGAGTGAGGTAAGCACTTATGTTGTAACTGATGTATGGGAGAAGGTAACTTCCACTGTCGATCTGACAATGCAGAAGCACCACTCGGCACCTGGATACACTCTGTCTGCAAACAGATCGTAATTTGAACATGATTGTAGTGAAGTCCTTCCTCGTGATACTGATTGTAACATCCGTGTAATTGCTGCAATCTTCATTAGCATCTTAGTTTTTTTTTTATAGATTGTGTTGAGTTTTGTAACACAGAATATACATGGACACATATCTCCCAAGAGAGGAGGAGAAGGTTGTGAAGTTGTGGTAATAAATGAGAGTTTGCATTTTTCAGCAATTTAGGCAATACCCATTTTACTGATGGTTTTCAGCTGAATTAGTAGAAAAGCGGTCTTTTAAAACTCCAGGATCCCTCAACTAACTTAACCACAACAGGAAGCTTTCGGACAGCATTAAATGGGGACTGGAAGATGACTGTCGAAATTAGAGTTGTGCTGGAAAATCATAGCAGGCCAGGCAGCATCCGAGGAACAGAAAAATCGATGTTTCATTCAAATGCTCTCCATCGCGAACTGGGAAAGAACTGGGAAAGTCACTGTCAACCCCATTAGGCCATCTGTTTACTTCGGTCGATGTCAGAAAGACAGTGTTGCTGATGTTTGGATGAATTGCCTCTTGGAGTACATGATCTTACGTACACATCAATTTCCATTGTCAGACGCACTTTGGATTTCATCACGTAGGTTCATTCACCTTTTCATTTGCACAACAATCCTCGTTGACGCACCTACCTTGATTACCAATCTTCATGTTGTTGCATTGATGCTGTGCATTCATGCCATTTTTGCTTTTTTTGCCTCAACACAAGATGTCAACTCTGCTGCGTACACCTCAATGCAGTCTTTATTGCCAGTCCCAACTTTCCTTTCCAAATTTTGCAACTGTTGTGTCAGAAATTATTGAACTATTGTCAATTCAAATCTTCATCAATATTCATCAGTCAAGTTTTCTGTTTCCTGATGATGTGCCTTTGAAGTGTGTTTTCTGTTATGCTCCATGTTCTTTGACCACTTAATTTGAGAATAAAGGCGCCATTGTGAAGCAAGGGTATCTGGGTGAGAATTATCTGCAAGAATTACTTAGCCCTTCCTAATTACCTCTGCAGTGAGTGAGATCACAGTAGGCATGAAACAGTCGCGGTGAGTGAGATAAAAAAAACACGTTGACCTCATACAGTGAATGAGGTCACTTTAGCGAAGCCTTAACCCAAACGGACAAGGCACTGGTGAGATCACATCATGAGGACTGTGCGCAGTTTTATTCCCTTTGTTTAAGGAATGATATAAATTTATTGGGTGTAGTTCAGAGTAAGTTTGCAAGGATCATTTCTGCATGATGTGGTATTCTGATGACAAAGGCTCAACAATTAGGGAAACTACGCACTGGTATTCAGAAGAATGAGAGATTCCAGGATATACATATTCGTCTCAGAATACAGGATTATGAATTTAAGACTTAGATAAGGAATTATGAGACTTTTAAATTCCTTGGCACAGAGACTTCGGGGAGAGGGCAGAGAGTTGAATAGATTTATGGTGTGATAGATTCTTGATCATTTGGGAAAGCAAGGGTTATGGGGCAACGGCAGAAAAATGGACAGAGGAGTGTCAGATCAATAATGATCATGTTGAAAAGGCTTCATGAACCATTTGGCCTCACCTTATTCCTACGTCTTGAGTTGCCCAGAGTATTACACAATTCAACTTTGACAAAATCATTCTAAACTTCAAAGTTATCTATGCGTCTCATAATATACAGACTTCTATCAAATTCGGCCTTTGCCTCTGCCTCTGCCTCTGCCTCTTTTGTGAAAATTACCAAGTGTTTTTAAACCCCATACAGCTGAGATCAAGTAATTAAGGCTGCATTCTTTTCTACCTCGTTTGCACCTTTTACAAAGCCTGCACATTTTTCGTGTTATGTGAACGCAATGCTTGAAGTATTTCCTACCGAAAATCTGATATTGGCACTATGACATTTTGTATTCATTCCCCGACCAATAAAGGCAAGCATGTCATACATCCTCTTTACCACCCGATCAACCTATTTGGCCATTTTCAGTGATTATTGTTTTGAATCCCCAGCCCCATCTGTACATCAATGCTGTTCAGTATCTGATTATTAAATTTATCATTTTCACCCGTATTTAATCTCCCAAAATATATTGAACCACACACTTACCTGGATTAAACTCCACTTGCCATATATCTCCCCATATGTTCTGAGAAGTTTCATTCCACACGCGAACGGCTATCTGTGTAAGAAAATCTGCCTAATGACTTTTTAAAAATCTCTCTCCTTTCACTCAAATTCATGCACCCAGACTTGAAATTCTCCATCTTCGGAAAGGCCGACTACTATCAAATCTATCTATACATCTCATTATAGTATAAACGCCTATCAGGTCATCTGTAAACCTCCGGCATTCCAGTTTATAATCCTGATTTCATTCAAATAGAAATATATTGCCTCCAAACTCTCACTATGTCACATTTGAAAACCTCCCAACTTCCATCCGTCCTGTGAACACGCAACTCGAATCAATGTTTTGAAAGTTGTTCTCTCCTACTGTCACAACTGGCCAACTTCAATTTAGAACTTCAGTCTTTTACAGAAAGCCTATCCTTTTCGATGACAATTTAAAAAACTAATAGAATTGTGATCACTGCTCCCAAAATACTTCCCCACTAACACGTCAGTCACTACTGATGGGGGGGCGGGGGGGTGGGCTATATTACAATCCCATCAAGGTAATCATCTCTTTTTCTTTCTCTGAGTTCCATCCGCGGCATTGAAAGCCATTGGGCCCCATAGTGACAACTAATAAACCTCTGTATGTCTTAGAGGAGGCAGGCTGTCTGACATCTTCCTCACTCACCATAATATGGGAGATATGTTTCAACCATATTATTTGTTGAGTCATCCCTTGCTTTACATATGTCAGCGCGATGCTGTGAAGTCGAGCCCAGGTTCTAAATGATACGAATGAGATTTTTTTTAATGAATTGAATTGAATTTATTGTAAAGTGTACCCAGTCACAGCGAAAAGATTTGCCTTGTGAGCAACACAGGCAGATCTCAGAGTTAAGTAGCATAGACAAGTAAATAATAGATAAACAGCAGCAAAAACAAAAACACAGGTACAGACGAAAGTTAAGAGTTTGTGAATCTATTCAGGATTCTTACAACAGTCAAATAGAGACTGTTCAAAACCGGTTGGTGCGTGTTTTCAGGTTTCCATCGCTTCTCCCCGATGGTAGAAGTTGCAGAAAAACATTGCCAGGTTTGGATGGATCTTTGAGGATTCTGGCAGCCTTTCCTTCACAGTGGATCTGGTAGATGGATTATATGAATTGGATTGTGATGAAAGCTAAAAGTAATTGGGTGGAATTCTGACACGGAACCTTGCTTCAAAGCCAAGAACTGGATCTTTGCAATTGATTAATTCTTCAGAGCGTGTGAGGTAGCTTCATGAAGCTGGCATCCCGTCACCAACTCACCCTTTATTTACACATACATAGTACATGGATTCTGACCAAATGGCTCAGAGTTGGTTCTTCTGATGAGGCAAATCCATGCGACTTCTTTTGATATCTGCCAGCCAGGGCTCCCTGATTAAACAAGGTTAACAGCCCCAAACAGTCAACGCATACTAAACGAGACCTACTTGGCCAACGTTGTTCCAATCCCTCCATCCTTCCTTCTTCCAAATCCAGGGATGTAAGCCCGTTCTTTAGCTTGTAAATTCTCCTGGGATGTTCTTACCTCATGTCTGGTTCCTCCAACTCTGACGGGGACCTAGATGACCGTAGCCTTACTTGCACCTGAAATATCCACTGAGAAATTCATCCTCTTCTTCAGGAAGGAACGGGTTGAAGGCTGTATCCATCTTGGACGTTGCGTTTTTTTGATATTCGAAAGAAAGGGTGAACCCACGCTTTCTGACACCGTTCCAATTGTTCTGACATGCCTGCAACGTTTTGCTCCTGTCCTGTTTGCAAAGTAGCAGCTTTCATGTGATCAACAGCTTTCTGAACGATTGCCTCGTCTAAATGAAATTTGTCACAGGACCTAATCCTGCATCGACCTTGCCTTACACCCATGTAGAATCATGAGTTCATAAGGTCATAAGGTATGGATGAAGAATTAGGCAATTTGGTCCGTCGAGCCTGTTTTAACATTCGTTCCCTTTTGATATGCTCATCATTCCCGTATTCTGGTCGTTTCCCCATAACCTTTCAGATATTTAAGAATTAAATGTCTGTCGAACTCCTCCTTAAATTTACTCACTGTCCCAGGATCCACTGCACTTTCGATTTATGATTCCTCATATTGACACCACTTTGGACGCAGCAGTTTTTCCCC
Source organism: Hemiscyllium ocellatum (assembly GCF_020745735.1). Lineage (NCBI taxonomy): Eukaryota > Metazoa > Chordata > Chondrichthyes > Orectolobiformes > Hemiscylliidae > Hemiscyllium > Hemiscyllium ocellatum. Next base: position 72,388,585 of record NC_083420.1, on the reverse strand, counting down.
AACTCTAATTTTGCTGCAACTTGTCCTAAAATTGTGACCTCTTGTTCTAGAATATCCCACGAGAGGAAGCACGTTTATTTTATCATAGCTTTTATCATATCGAATACCTTAATTTTATCTTCCATCATTCTTCCATATCCCAGCATGTAGGCTAAGTCACTGCTTAAGTCGAAGACAATGTTGATCTGGTGTCACTTGCAACTCCAAATATATATGTACTGTTCAACATCATTTCGTACAAGGAACCCCGAATTTCTCTGTTCAATCTAGTAAACCTTCGCTAATGTGACTCCAATGCCAAAGTAAGGAACCACAATTATGCACGATACTCAACTGCAGTCTCATCAAAGTCTTTTGTAGTTGCAACAATACTTCCTTAATTAAGTCGCCTTTGCATTTCTTTGACTCAAACGCAAGACATCACTCATCCACTCATCACACTCATCCACATTAGCTCCAGCTGACACATTTTGGACCATTCGCCCAACTTATCTATATCCATTTGTCAGGTTCTTATTTCCTAAATACAAGTTTCCATCCTATCTATTCTTCTGTCATCCGCAAATTTTCCTATGGTGCTTTCTAACCTAATACCCAAGGTGAGAATGCAGACTGCAAATATTTGTGATCCAAGATTGTCCTTTGCTCCAACACCAAAGCCAGTTCCACAAAGTAAACTCCCACCCACCTCCCAGAGGGTGAGTTAACTACATTGGCAGGCAGAGCATTCCACGTCTTTACCACCCTCTGGGTGCAGAACCTGACTCTGACATCAGTCTTAAATCTATGACCCTTCAGTTTGTAGTTATACACCCTCAAACAAAGTAATATAATCATCCTAAGATATAGCCTTTCATTCTCTATCCTACCTAATCCTCTTATCATCTTGAATGTCTCAATTAAATCCCCCTTAACGTTATTCTTTCCAATGAGAACGGACCCAAGTCTCTCAGCCTTTCCTGCTAAGACCTTCCCTCCAAACCAGGCAACATCCTGGTAAATATCCTCTGCGCCTTGTCCAATGCTTCCATTTCCTTCCCGAAATATGGCGACCAGAATTGTACACAATATTCCAAGTGTGGCCGCACTAGCGTTTTGAATAGTTGCAGCATGATATTGCGGCTCCTGAACTCAGTCCCACGACCAATGAAACCTAACGCACCATATACCTTCTTAACAATGCTATCAACCTGGGTGGCAACCTTCCGGAAACTATGTACATGGACTCCAAATGCCTCCATGCTTCTACACTCACAAGAATCTTTCCATTAGTCTCAGTAGTCTACCTTCCTTTTATTCTTCCCAAAGTGCATCACATAACATTTAGCTACATTGAACTCCATTTGCCACATTTCAGCCCAATTCTTCAATTTCTCTAAGTCCCCTGTAACCTGTAATATTGTTCCAAACTGTCCACATCTCCACCGACTTTAGTGTAATCTGCAAATTTACTAATCAGTCAACAGATGCGTGCGAGTAAGTCATTTATACAGATGTCAAACAGCAGTGGTCACAAAACAGATTCTTGTGACTCACCACCAGTAACCAGACACCAGGCTGAATATTTTCCATCAACCACCACTCGCTGCCTTCTTTCAGACAGCCAGTTCCTAAACCAAACTTCTAAATCACCTTCAATTGCTTTCTGCTGCATTACTTCCAACAATCTACCAAATGGAACCTTATCAATGGCTTCACTGATGTCCATGTATACGACGTTAACTGCCCTACCCTCATCTGCATGATTGGTTATCTTCTCAGAAAACTCAATGAGGTTTGTGAGACATGACTTGCCCTTGGCGAAACCATGTTGACTATCTGAAATCAAATTGTTGCTTGCGAGATGACAATAAATCTTATCCCTTATAATCTTTCCCAAGCCTTTCATACAAGAGAAATAAAGCTCACTGGTGTGTAAACAACAGAAGTAAGGCTAACCATGTCCAAAGTGATTTGAAGGCCTCCCTCGCAGCAGTATGAGGCCTGGCACCACCAATAAACAGGAACCACGGCAGTTTAGAATTGAATGAACGCTGCAGGCTCTCAACGTGAGCCTGCCTCAAATACGCTGCCGGCTCCCTCCACTACACTGGTTTCTGATGTAGTGGATCTGGCATATAAGTGCACGTCAGCCTCCATGATTTGAATACATTTGCGATGAAAAACCAGATTCCCGAGAACAGCCAGCAGACAACAGCCATCAATATGCACTTGCACCTTCACTGCACCATCCGAGTTAGCATGGTTCCACTCAGCAGCCCAGCAGGGAACTTCACATGCACACGCTCCACTAACTGTGCAGTAAGGAAGGTGGCATTGAGCATCAACATTAACGAAGAACAGCACACCGACACAAAGGAACCATGTACAGAAGTGGCCCGCAACACCAGCCTTCCACACCTCTCCATCAGCTCTGGCCAAGGAAACCGCAACTGCACTAATGACTGAGCTGGACAGCTATGCCAGCTAAGGCACAAGTGCATCATTACCAATGCCTTCTCCAGCAAGGTTTCTGCAAAACATCCAGCAGGCTTCCAACAACCCTCACGGCTGCAGTGGCTAGAAGCAAAACATCAAGTAGCATTGCGCTCAGGTTGTGTGTAAAATCAAGGATATTGTGCAAATCACTCACTTTCAAACAAACAAATATTAAGCTACCAAAATCTCCTGCTCCAGTGAAATAAAACTACACGTCTAACCGTCTTGGTCTCCCCTAAAAATAACGTTCAGGGTGATGAAGCTCCCCACTAGCACGGAACTGGCAGCCAGGACAAGCAGACCTAAGATGCCGCAGACACCACGTGATTCCCCGCAATCTCCCCACGATAAAGTCAACCTTAACATTTGCCGTAACCAATCTACGCCTCTCAAACTCCAATATGCTAAAATTAGCACCAATGTTCGTCCAAATCCACCCAGAAGTTTGTTGATCCCACTGTCAATCACCAGACGCGACTCAATCATTTATCTTGGTGTTTGGATGTAGCTACCCCAACAAGCCACCGTTCCGCCAGACTCAAAATACCACACAGCAAAATGCTGGCCCTGCTGCTACACCGAAGAGCCCAACCCCGCCAATCCTGCTGGCAGCCTGCGTACCACCCCATGCAAATGTGCAAAGATTTGCAGGAGGGAAGAGTTGTTCAAAGGAGAACAAATGATATGTTTAGATACATGGATGAATGACTTGGGAAGGCCTAGAATCAGTGCAGACTTACAATAAACTGATAGCTTGTACCATTATCTCTCGACAATACCTGATAAAATCTGTTCACACCGCATTTGTCCACCCGAAATCAACACTAGGTAGGTTAATTTCCTGTGTTTTGTCCTATTTCCATTTCATTGTGCAAACTTGCTGATCCACTGCTTAAGACTAAATCTGCTTTGACCTGGTACCACTTGGAATTCCAATTCACCATCTGGTCTTTTCTGCGTGTTGTTCTCTGTGTGACTGTTTCTCTGCCGTCATTTATAAAGAATGTAATCTTCCATGTACAACAGTTGAATCCTGTGTGGCTGGGCTCACTATTGCCTTGGTCCATGGGAGGTACATTCTGATCCGTTTTCTGCCCTCTCGAATCAGGTTGTTCTGTATATATATCACCCATTTTTCTCGGTTCTATTCTGGTATATATTCAAAATGGATGAACGTCATTTTGTGAGGCAGACAATGAGGATGACAACTGCAATATGATAGAGTTGGGCAAGTGGAATGCAGGCATAAGTAATTCGACAGATAGAATTCAATGCAGAGAAATGTGAAGTGTTGCATTTTGAAGACTAAAAAAAAGAAATGAGAAACCTAATATCACTGTTCAAATGACTTTGCAGGAAAAGAAGAATCTAGATGATTGAAAAAATATATAGTTTTATTATGGAAGGATATGGGATCTTAGGGTAAAAAAAAGCAGGAAGTGAATTCTCCTTAATGCTTTTAAAACGATAGAACATTTTAAATGGCATATAAAATGTGTATTATTTCTGTCCATTACCTGAAGTCAGCACTTCTCATCTCGGTCGTAAATTTTGTAGTTCATCACTTATCTGAGACTGTACTCCTTTTTCTTTGGCTCGTGGGTGGCACGGTAGCTCAGTGGTTAACACTGTTGCCTCACAGCGCCAGGGTCTGTGTGGAGTTTTCATATTCTCCCTGTGCCAGCGTGACTCACTGGGTGCTCTGCCTTCCTCCCAAAATCCAAAGGTGTGCCGGACAGGTGACTTAGTCCTGCTAAATTTCCCAGAGTGTTAGGCTCATTAATTAGAGTTATATATATACATATGTATATACATAAAGGGTATCTGTCTGGGTGGGTTATCCTTCGGAGGGTCGGTGTAGACTTGTTGGGTCAAATGGTCTATTTCCATACTGTAGGAATCTCAGTTAATCCTTGGCTCAGAATCTGGAACAAGGGAAAACTTCTTCATTGCATTTCATGTATCAAGATTTGTTGACGTTGATAGGTTTCAATCAGATCTACTCTTATCCTTAGAAACTCATCTCAATTTGTGTGATCCTCTCTAACAGCCAAGTGAACCTCTGCCGCACTCCATCAAAGTCAAGTATTTCCTATCTTATATCAGAAAATCAAAGCTGCATACAATATGCTAGTTATAGTCGCCGAAAAGGCACTGCATAACAGCGATAAGATATCCTTACTTCTGAACGCAAATCCTTTCTCACTGAAGTCAAATAAAGTATCTGCTGTTCTAACTTCATTCTGCATCTGTCTGCCAAGTTTCAGTTCAGAATGAATTTCTGCAGAAGCTGTAATCTATAGTGAAGATAACAAATTATATGGATCACAGCGGGTCAGACAGCACCCACGAGAGTCTAGCTGACTTTCAGCAGAGCTAGAGAAATATCGTCATGGCAAAATTTATGATACAGTTATAGGGTGTGTGAAAATGATGGGGTGCAGACTGCCTTTGGAAAATTATACTCATACTTTAGATTGCGTGATCAGAATGTGAGATTCGCAAAAGATTGGTGGGTGTAACTGCCAGAGTTGAAATAAAGATAGTCTAACTGAAGTGGAGAACATGGGAGAGAACATATTAACAGAGAATTAATAAATAAAGCTAAAGGAAAGAGAAGAAGTGGGCGAGTGTAATAAGTAAAGCTAAAACATAGGGAAGGAATGGAAGTGGGTTCAAAACGTGAAGGTGTTGAACGCAATATTTTGTCCAGAACGCTGTGAAGTGCCTGGTCTGAAGAGGCGATGTTGTTCTTCCAGCTTGTGCTTTGTTTCACTGGAATGCTGCAGCATGCCTCGGACAGATGTGGGCATATGACCACAATGCTGTGTTAAAATAACTGGCTGAAGAAATTTCATTGTCCTGCTTGCACTTAGACAATGAATGCTCTGCAAAGTGATCAATGAGTCTGCGTTTGGTTTCTCCAATGTAGAGTAGGCCACATGTGTGCAGCAAATGTCATACACAAGTATCTAGGAGGTACAGACGAAAGGATGCTTCAGCTAGAAAGACTGGATAGTGAGCACAGAGGAGGCAAAGGGACAGGCACTGCAAGTTCACCAGTTATATGGGAAGGTGCTCTTGCTGGAGGGCGGCGTTTGTGTTGGAGGTCATGGAATGAATGAGCGTGTCCCAGCGGGAAGGCAGACGAGGCAGTGGGAAACACCGGTTTGGTGGTTGTCTTCTACTGGAGTTGCCTGAAATGGCAAAATATGGATCGGTTGAATGTGGAGGCCAGTAGGATAAAAAGTGAGGACAAAAGGAATCTGACCACGCCGAGAGGGATGAGAAATTGCAGGGGCAGAAGAACAGTTGATAGTTTGGATGCTGTTGAGGCCCCTGTCAACAACAATGGTCGAGAAACAATGATTTTGGGGAAAAGAAAACATGCCGGCAGCATTGTTTTACGAAGTGGAACCGTCCGAAAAAATGCGACATAGACGATGGAACTGGAAGAATCGGATTGAGTCCTTATGTGAATTTGAGTGTGACAAGCTGTATTGAAAATGACTATGCCAGATAGTTGTTTCATAAAGAATGTCAGTCGACAGTTTGTTCCCTGAAATGGAGAAAGAGAAGTCAAGGGAAGGAAAGTAGTGTCGGATGACGTGAAAGCTATGGAGGGGTGCTGGTAAAACGATACAGTTTTTCAAAGCTCAACGCAGGGAGCCTCAGATGGCACTAAAGCAGACTTCCATGTACCGATAACAAGAGTGTGGGGCATGCGTCGGGAAGTGTAGGACTAGAAAAAGGATTGTTCACATTCCACATCAGAGGCAGGCATGCAGTGCCCATAGCCAGTCTTTTATCATGGAAATAATTAGATAATTTTAAGGAGAAATCATTCAACGACAGAACAAGTTCAGCTGGGGTAAGGCTGGCAACTGCTCGCTTTTCAGATGACTTCCCCATCAATCAATCCGTTAATGATCGGGTCAGGATAGGACAATTCGCCTCAGAAGAACAAATTGCGTTGTGACTTAGAACAAATGGGATCATCGACTAGACAGGGAGGGGTGAATGTTTTTTTTTCCTCTCTGCAAAAAAAAACAACTTTTTTTTTCCTCTGTGAAGCGCATCTTCATTGGTGGACGATTTCAGGATATACATCTAATTTCAAACTATTTCATGCCTTCAAATGCCCTTATAACTTTACAAACATGCGAATTAGAAATGAGTAGGCCGTTCGGTCCCTCAAATCTAAACTGCCAACAATTGCATATTGACTTTCCAATATTTGCCCCTCCATTTTCCTGCCCTCTCTTGTAATCCTTTATTCTAAATTTCTGGTGTTAGCCAATTTAGGCAGAAGGAGAGATGAAAATATCTGCACCCACTAGGGTAGACCAGGCGCACGAATTGAAGTTCATGTTGTGCAACAGCGATATTAAAGTGTGAGGAAGGAGCAGTGAGTCGATGTGACACAGAAACAGCAAAGGAATGGCTTGAATGATTACTAGTAAGCAGAACCACAAGAGAATCATTAATTAAATTATGCTGCAGAGGTCACAGGCAGACTGAAAATTTAGAGATGGGGAAATGGAATATGATTCGGAGATGCCGGTGTTGGACTGGGGTGTACAACGTTAAAAATCACACAACACCACTTTATAGTCCAACAGGTTTAATTAGAAGCACACTAGCTTTCGGAGTGACGCTCCTTCATCAGGTGATTGTCAATGGAATAATGGGAGATGAACATTCAGAAAAAAATGTGATGATCATCAGTGAGGAAGCAGCTGCGGAAACAAAAATGGTACAGATAGGCCATGTCAAAGAGCAGCATGCGAAAGCAATACCAATGAGTAGAGAAAATCAGACGGAGGAAGTGAGGACATAAAGACTAGCAGCAGGAATAGGCATAAAGCTCTTTGCCGCAGCTCCACTTTTACAATTATCAAGATTGTGTCTCTATTTCAATATGTTTCCTTCTGTTTCACCATTAATCTTGATATCTTTTCCAAATGAGAAAAATCTATCTCTTTCATGAATATATTCCATGAGTTGATATCTACAGCCTTCTGCACTCAAGAATTTCACACCATGAATGATGCCTAAGCAAATATCCTTTCTTCCTCTCAATCCGAAATAGTGGACACTGTAGCCTGAGATGATCACCTCGACTCTCTCCCAGGGAAAATGTGAAAACCTCATTAATCAGATGAAATCAATCCATGTGCAGAGAGCCGCTCTTACTCATGCATTGTCAGTCGAGTGATTCTCCACTGCACTCCCTCCATGATAAGAATATCTTTCGTTAGGTTGAGGGACGACAATTGCAGGGATGGTCTCAGCAAAGGCCTCGAAGAACTGTGAAAGGACATTGGCCTCCTAACTGCTTGTTGCATCTGCCTGCTTTCTTTAATTAACTGGTGTACAAGGATACTCAGATCACTTGTGCATCTGCACTTCCCAATTTATAACTATTTATTTGATGGCCTTCATTTCTGTTATGCACAAAGGTGTATAATTCAGACCATCCCATCGGAAGAATGCTGTGAAACTTGAAGGGGTCCTGAAAACATTTCCACGAATGCTGAAAGCATTGGAGAATTTGTGCTGTCGGGAGAGGTTGAATAGGCTGGGGCTATTTTCACTGGAAAGCCGAAGGCTGAGAGCTGACCTTATAGAGGCTTGTAAAATCATGAAGTGCATACATAGAATCATTAGACAAAGTATTTCCCGGGGTGGGGGAGTTATGAAATGGAGGGCATAGGTTCAGGTTGCGAGGGGCAAGATATAAATTAATCCAAGGGAAAATTCTTCACGCAGAGGGTGGAGATTGTATGGAATGAGCTGCCAGAGGATGTCGTGAAGGCTGGTACAATTGCATCATTTTAAAGGCATCCAGATTGGTATTTGAATAGGAAGAGTTTGGAGTGCCATGGGTGCTGGCAAATTAGGATAGAGTAGTTTGGGATATCTGGGTGGCATGATCGTGTTGGAGCGAAGGGTTTGGTTCCATGCTACACACCTCTACGATTCTATTACTCTACGTTCCACAGTTTCACACATAAAACAAAGAAAAAGTAACATGCAGCTTCAGCAGGTAATCGGCGAACCATATTCTTGTTTAAAGGAAGACAATAGTTTTTTTCAGTAGTGAAGCAGCTCTTAAACCACTGTTGAAATCACATTTCGAAAACTGAGTACAAACCTGATCATCCAGTTTCCATAAGGATACCGATTAATTTATTATTCGTTCTTCATTCTTTACTTTCTCATTTCTGTCTTAAAATAGATTCTTCTAATTGTTTACCGGTGCACTCCAAATATAGCATTGAGGAAACATACTTCCAGTAACCATCTTGTAAGATCCGTCAGGAACAGAAGACTTATTTTCCAAAATTCAAAGGGGTATAACCCAAAATGTTTTCATGTAGTAGGCATCAAAATCAAAAAATTCTGGAAAAGAAAACCCAGCACGTCATTTAGCATCTGTGGAGACAAAGCGGTGTTAACATGCCTAGTTCAGAGCCCGTTCTTCACATCGCAATCCTTTGTTCCAGGAGGCAAAATCAGTGTAATTGATCGAAAAAAAATTATAAGCCATGGTTTTCAAATGAGGAGATCAACACGACGCTAAAAGAGTCCCAAGTACAACTTCAAAATACATAACACAGCTGCTGCTAAGATATCCCGCTAATAAAAAGGAACAAATGCTGCAGATGTTGGACATTTGAACAATAAATAGAAAAAATGCATGGAAAAAGCAGCTGGTCAGGTGGGAACAGTGAAAATTAAAAGGAAATTAAATGTTCAATTCAATTTGTTAGATTTTGATGCTCTTCATTTGGTAGATACAGGGGACGATGAACACTGGAAATCTAAAGAAAGTGCGGACAATGCTCGAGAACCGCAGCCAGCCTTGCAGCATCTGGGGACGGAGCAACAGATTTTATGTTTCCAGGATGTATGACTCTTACTCAGATCTCTTAAGCTTCTTCCTGTGACTTAAGAAATCGGTGAGTTTGATTGAAAAATTTCCCATTACAATCCTTCCCATTCAGAGCACGGTGAATGTGGATGCAGATCATGTTGACATGGTGATGTGGCATGAGGCAGAGCTGTTAAAAGAACTAAGTTTAATGAATCGCTAGGGCCTGTGATCATCTTAAAATATAATTTATCCCTTCAGATTGAGAGGGATAAAGTGGAATCAGATGTAAAGAGAAAGACATGAGGGAGGAACTGAATGGAGTTGATTGGAAGCGAACCATATCAAGGAAAATAGTGGAGGATCAATGCCAGACATTCCTGGGATGGGGAGGCGGAATCCTGAAGACACAGCAAACATCCATCTCAAGGAAGAGGAAATTTACAATAAGAGTGGTTGAAAGTAACGTCAGCTGACAAGGGACGTTAGAGATAGCAAAGGAGCAAAAGAAAAAAAAAACGTTGCAAATACTAGTCAGTAGCCAAAGAAGTGGGAAGCTTTTAAAAACTAGCAGAGGATAACTGATGAAAAACAATTTAATAAACTAGAGAATAATATTTTAAAATATTACAATAATTCGTGTTTTATAAAGAAGCATGAAAGGAAGAGGCAAAGTTGACATTGGACCGCCAAAACTTGAGCTGGAGAAATAGGAATGGGCAAGAAGGAAATGTCAGAGGAAGTGAGCAAAACTTTGTGTTATCCATCACCATGGAAGAGACCAGTAGCTTATATGAGAACGTCAAGAGAGTCAGGGACAGAGGTGAGTGTCGTGATCATTTTTGAAGGGAAGAAGCTGGGAATGATCAACAGTCTAAAGTTGCAATTATCACGCAGACAGCATGATTTATGCACCAAAGTTCTGAAGGAGATAGATGATGGGATTGTGGAGGCATTTGTGCTGATCTTCCAGGAATTACTGGAGTCAGAGAGGATCCCAGAGGACTGGAAAATTACTAATATAACAAGCCTTTTTAAGGAAGGAGGGATGCAGAAACAATAAATTATAGGCCAGTAAGAATGACGTCTATCGTCATTTAAACTTAGTCATTTATTCAGGAAAATGCATGAATAGTTGGAAGTCCGTGGTAAAATATAGTTAAGTTCCTATAGCTTCGTCACGAGGAGGTCATGCGTGATGAGTCTGTTATAATTCTTCGAAGAGGCACCAGTGATGTTAGACAAAGGACATCCATTCGATGTAATCTATTTGGATGACCAGAAGGCCTTTTCCACGAGGTTATTGAGGTATTTAAGATGGCTGATTGGGCCGTCTTTCGGCATAAATAGAGGTTGGCTGACTGGAAGAAGGCAAAGAGTAAGAAATAAATAGGTATTTTTCGAAGATGGCAGCCAGTGACGAATGAAATTCATCAAGAGTTAACTTTGGAACCACAGCCATACTTCTTATACATAAAAAGCCTAGGATATCAAATTGAGAGCATTTTTGCAGTTTTCCTAAAGATGGGTGGAGGGATAGCTAATGTTGAGAGAAAAAAAACAGACTATAGAAGGAGTTTGATAGGTTAGAGGGACAAAGATGTAGCCGATGTAATTGGTAGAAAGAACACTCAGAGAGATTTTTTTTAATGGAGAAGACGTAAAGAAATCTGAAATGCAAAGCTTAATTTGACATTCTATTGCATACAATTTTCGTCAGTTTATAGTCAGAAAGGTGAAAAACATGACAGCTTTCATTTCAAAAGTACTGGAATTCCAGATCATGGATGTATTGATGAGAGCGTATACAGTTCTGGCCAGCTAGCAATTGGTGCTTTTATCTAGGCAACGATGTGTTGGCATTGGTGGTTCCCCAGGACATTCAAGAAAATTATGCCTGAGATGAAGCGCTTGTCATTTGAGGAGCGGATGAAGACTGTGGGTCTGCATTCTCTGGAGTTTAGAAGGATAAAGAGTGATTTCATGAACAAATGCGAATACCAAGAGGACTGGAGTGAACGTGAGGAACATGTTTGCACTAGTAGGATACTAGGACCTGAGGACATCGTCTCAGTTGGAGGGACATGCCTTTAGAACCGAAATGATGGTAATTTCTTCTGTAGTTCCGAAATTTATCGGACGTGATTGAATTGTGAAGCAGATTCCACAGCCCGAATGATCTTGTTATGCCCCTATATCTTGTAGTCTTATGAACTTAAATGACAATATTGAATATGAAAATGCTGAATTCCAACTACCTACTTTTAATATAACAGCAAGGACTTCGGCAAGTAAGTGGATGTAAATATGTCTTTATTGATGGAATATATGTGCACATAATCGGAATGGTCGACACGTAATGTACAGAAAGTTGAGATTAAAAGGATGCACAGTATCAGTAAGATATTTAATGCTGCAGTGATAATGTTGATATCAGGAATGAAAACATGACTGAGATCCCCAAAGTCAAATCGATACTTTTTTGTCAGGTTATCTCTCAATTTCATGAAAATTCATTTGAACGTTTTCTTATTTGCGAAAAATGTAACTATTCCTTCTTTAGTCTCATGCAACTTTATTTTAGAAACGAACCCAGAGTCGATTAAGAAGGCGAGAAAAGCTGTATTGTTCCATTGAAAGATAAACAGGCAGTTAAAATGATCACTCAGTTAGAATGAATTACACTTTAATAATCGAATCATCTAAATATTTCCCAGAGGTCAGTTATCAGTTAAAAAGTGAACGTTATTTATTGAAATGCAGAAGGTGTGCAGAGCCTATGACTGAAATACACGGACTACCAAAGGGCTTTTGCGATTTACTGTCCGTTCATTGCAGCTATTGCAGTACCAGGTAAGTTGTTGGGGTTTGGGATAATTGCATAAATATTGGGAAGCTGCAGCAATTTTTCAATTTTATCAACAGTACTTTTCGCTACTACTGTTATGACATTATGTTTTCTTATTTTTCTCTCCTTTTCAAACTACTTATCTGCAATTGGCCTAATTTTCATTATGTAACCTTGTAATTTTCTGAACTAAACATCATTCAATCGGTATTTGAGGTTTTGCTATCTTTGTAATCATAGTTATTAGAGATACGTTTCACCCTTTAACGTTGTAATTTTACATTTTACATCAATACCACATGCTTCGTTTTCAATTTCAGCTCTTTAATATCAAATGATTCTGTTTCATTTCATCATTTGAATGATGATTTGTGCCTCATTTCCCATTGACACCTTAAGTTGAAAATCTGGTTCCACTGAGTAAGCACTTTCTTTTTCTGTCAAAATCTTGACAGTGCAATCTAATTGTATGTTTAATAGTGCTTTCGTCAGTTATGAATTGATTATAGTATAAATGTAATTTTAATGTTTACTTCAAGTTCAGGGAATTGTTAAACTGTTATTGCAGCTACATTTGAAACATCATGTTACTAGTGTACCAACTAATTGCGATGTATCATATTATTATCATTGTATACATATCAATCAATAGTGTTCACAAGTATACTGGTGGTTAAATCCAGACAAAGTTTTGGTTGTATGACTATTAACACATTGTGCTATGCAGAAGTGAGGTGTGGAATTATTATGAGATTATTAGAAAGATGGATCGTTTATGGTATTGTCACTGCTTTATTTTTTTTAATTTATGACATTGACACAACACTGTTTCTTTACATGTTTTGTGTTTTGGAAGTAGAATAATCCACATAAATGATACATGATCGAGAGATAAGTACCATTTTAGAATTTAGAACTATATCAATGATTTTTGAAAAGTCTGTCATAGTCACAAGATGTTAACAACTTCATGCATCAGTTGTTCTTTGACTAAAGAATGATTCAAACTCTCAAAGTACAGAACATTTTTGTTAATCTCGCATTCAGACCAGCGATTCACTTATGAATTATTTCGTGCTGAATTTATGGCAACTGATGTAGGATTGGCTCACCTTCCAGGAACATGCCTCAAGAAGCTTCTTTACTCACAATTTCTCCACATAAATCGAGACAACATTACTGTTGGCATCTCTCTGACACAAGGTATATTGAATTGGAACAAATATATCCCCTGCAGGATGAAACGTATCAGTTTTGCTGGTAGACAGTGATGAAGGGCTGATTTTCAAGGAAGATATTATTTTAATCAAAAACCCACATGTTAGGGTGTAGGTTTGCTCACTGAGCTGTAGGTTTTATAGCCAGACATTTCATTGCCTGGCTAGGTAACATCTTCAGTGGCGACTTCAAAGTGAAGCGAAGCTGTTGTCTCCTGCTTTCTATTTATATCTTTCTCCTGGATGGGGTTCCTGGGGTTGGTGGTGATGTCATTTCCTGTTCGTTTTCCGAGGGGTTGATAGATGGCATCTAGATCAATGTGATGTTTATGGCGTTGTAGTTGGAGTGCCAGGCCTCTAGGAATTCTCTGGCATGTCTTTGCTTAGCCTGTCCCAGGATCGATGTGTTGTCCCAGTCGAAATGGTGTTTTTTATTCCATCCATGTGTAGGGCTACGAGGGAGAGAGGGTTGTGTCTTTTAGTGGATAGCTGGTGTTCGTGTATCCTGGTGGCTAACTTTCTTCCTCTTTGTCCTACATAGTGTTTGTGGCAGTCCATGCGTGGATTTTTGTCGATGATGTTGATTTTGTCCATGGGTTGTACTGGGTCCTTTAAGTTTGTTAGTTTTTGTTTGTGAGTGTTGGTAGATTTGTGTGCTACTATTATTCCGAGGAGTCTTCGTAGTCTGGCTGTCATTTCTGAAACTTCTTTGATGTAAGGTAAGGTGGTTAGGGTTTCTGCCTGTGTTTGGTCTGCTTGTCGTGATTTGTTCTTGAGGAATCTGCGCACTGTATTTTTGAGAATCCATTCTTCTTGCAGACAGACATAACCTGCTGACAAAGGTCGGGTCACAGTCATCGTGAACAGAAGGGACTACATAGAGAAAGCCAATGCACTACTCGCAGACACCAACACCTACCAACTGGTGGCGCTAGACCCGACCCCACAACGATGAAACAAAATTACATATCTCTTAAGAAAATTAGACAATTCCGGACAATTAAACACGGCGGAATTCCAGAAAATGAAACCCGATGTAACCAATACCCCACGATCTATGAACTACCAAAAATCGATCAACCAGGAGCCCCCTTCAGACCTATAGTCTCACTACCCGGAGCACGAACTTACAGACTGGCCAAAGAACTGTGCGCAAGACTGAAATACCTGATAGAAGAGCCACAGCACTCCATCCACTCCACCCAGGAAATCCTAAAAATGATCAAAAACACCAAAATAGAGGAAGTCGAAGCAATAATCTCATTCGACGTAAACGCACTATTCACTTCCATCAACATCGACCTGGCAAAGGAAAAAGATACCACACGTTTAGAAGAGACCATCACACACACATCAACAACAATCAATCACATTACCAACGAAAACATCGTGAAGCTAGTGGACCTGTGCCACATCACCTACTTCACTTTCAACAACATAGTCTACAAACAATCCAACAGCACACCAATGGGATCTCCGCTATCAGGATTCACAGCAGAAGCAGTAATGCAAAGACTAGAACAAACAGCCCTACCAAAAATCAAACCAAAAATCTGGGTCCGCTACGGAGATGACACCTTTGCCATCAAGAAAATGAAACAAGATAGAAGAGATGTTTAACTTCCTCAGCAACGCCCTCATAGGCATAAAGTTCACCAAGGAGGAAGGAACCGACAACAAACTCACATTTCTGGACGTCACAGTCGAAAGAAAGGACAACAGAGACCTACAAACCTGCGCAAACAGAAAACCAACAAACACTGACCAAATACTAAACTGCATCAGCAACCATCCCAACACACACACACAAAACTGTATCAGAACACTATTCCAACGAGCCACCACACACTGAAGCACAGACGAACTTTAGAAAACAGAGGAGAACCACCTATACAATGTAATAAAGAAGAACGGATACTCAAAAAATACAATCTGCTGACTCCTTAAGAACAAACCGTGACAAGAAGACCAAACACAGCCAGAAACCCTAACCACCATATCATACATCAAAGAAGTTTCAGAAATGACAGCCAGACTACTAAGACCCCTCGGAAACCTAGTAGTGCACAAAACCACCAACGCTCTCAAAAAAAATAACAAACTTAAAAGACCCAGTACAACCCATGGACAAAACCAACGTCATCTACAAAATTCCATGCCACAAATACTACATAGGTAAAAGAGGAAGAAAGTTAGCCATCAGGATACACGAGCACCAGCTAGCCAAAAAAAGACACGATCCTCTCTCTCTCGTAGCCTTACACACGGATGAAAAAAAAACACCATTTCGACTGGGACAACACATCGATCCTGGGACAGGCTAAGCAAAGACATGTCAGAGAATTCCTAGAGGCCTGGCACTCCAACTACAACGCCATAGCAAACACATAGATGCCATCTATCAACCCCTCAGAAAACGAACAGGAAATGACATCACCACAAACCCCAGGAACCCCATCCAGGAGGAAGATATAAATAGAAAGCAGGAGACAACAGTTTCGCTTCGCTTGGAGGTTGCCACTGATGTTGTTATCTAGCCAGGTAATGAAACGTTTGAATAACAAACCTACAGCTCAGCGAGCAAAGCTACACCCTAAACTTCGACCTGATCTTCAAACCTTCACAAATCTTGCAAAAACCCACATATTAATGGAGTGCTTACATAAAAGGAAAGTTCAGTGCAACAATGAGCTGAAGACTTTGTTTTTCTTCTTTGCAAATTGAACAGAAACATGAATTATCTATTCACGCCTCATTTTCTCGATGCATTCTGATCAACTTGACTGCCAGCATTTCCAAATGATTATTATAAGTGTGGCAAATGTTGCCCCTTATCGATTGAGAATGTCTTTCCTTACTATAATTTCACAGTGGAGAAAGTTAGGACTGCAGATGCTGGAGATCATTCCTGAAGAAGGTCTCATGCCCGAAAGGTCGACTCTCCTGCTCTTTGGATGCTGCCTGACCTGCTGCACTTTTCCAGCAACACATTGTCAGTTATAAATTCACAGTCTCCTGGATAATCAAAAGATGTGATTATAAATCAGATCATAATCGCTGTTGCTTGCATGCATTGTAACTCAAACATTTTGTTATTTGCTTTTATTCTCACTCCTTTCTCGAAGAAGGTGTGGTCTATCTGGTTGCATAACCTGTTACCTGGTGTCCATGGTAATGACAGATCATCTCGTCACTGTCACGGCAGTTATATTAAACCGAATTGCTGGTATTTATTTTCCAGTCACTTTCCTGTCCATCTCGCGAATGTGCAGTCTCCGTTCAGCAGTTATGTTTGCAACAATAGACAGCTCTGACTGGTTAACGGTCGCTTTCACATTTGAACGATTTGTCACCATTTGTTGCCAGAAACCGAAATTAAAATATTGCACTCAAAAGACAGCAGTGAGGGTGATAACAATCGTGTCGGCCGTCTCCTGTATTAAAAATGCTTTCTTCTTTTTCATATATGACCCTGTTTACATGATTAATGATGTACCATGGTTCAATATTTTACAATTCATATGCATGGGCTGCGTATGACTGGATTCGTTGCATTACAAACCCTTTTCTCCCGTTCATTCTTATTTTGCTGATCAATGTTTTGAATGAAAGTCACATTGTAGCAGCTAATAGAGCCCGCAGAATATTCCGAGCACAGAGCAATTGAGAGCATCAGACTGACCCAGAAGTGGAGAAACGGAGGAAGTCCATTATTTTACTCCTTGCCTTACCGGGAAGTTTCATCCTCTTATATTTGTTATTTTTTTATAGCCATAATATATGTACGAATTGCGAATCTTACCTATTTTTCAGGTTCCAATTTCAGTCAATCAACATTTCTTCTTGAGGAAAGTGGATATATGTTTCAACTTCTGAGTTCCTGCATAAATCTGTTTATTTATGCTGGGACACAGAGTAAATTCCGAACTGAGTTAAAGAATTGGGTAAAATATCCATTGAGCCTACTAATTAAATTTCTGAACAAGCAAACATAGGGAAATCCTGCCTGAAATGTATCTATTTTGTTCATGTCACATGCAATACGTTCTGCAAGAGATCCTTTCTTTTAAAGCAGAATGCAACATATGGATTTTCGAAAATAAAGGGAAGGCTTCATCATTGCATACTTCAATCTGTAAAATGATTTTAGTGAGTTTCCAATTGGTTTGGCCATGCTGACTCAGACAGGTTTCAGTTTCATCAGCCGTTAAAGGTTGCTGCGGGTTAATATAGACTTGCAATCAATAGTTGCTAAGGTATATAGACAAGAGCTTGTTTTCTCTGTTAATTTATCCATGCATATATTGTGAACATTGCTGCCAAGAGCAGTTCCCCCTCTACACCTACATTTTCGTGTCTCCAGCCTTAGACCTGCTTACACCCATGCCGTGGACCGTGATGAGCCATGTTTGCATACACATTGCTTCCTGCAGCGGTCAGTCGTTAAAGAGCCTACATAAACATTGACAACGGTAGCCTTATTGCGGGCATCAAAGTTAAAATACGAGCTTGAAGCAGAACGTCGCCTGCCATCCCAATAGTAATTACTACTAAAACTACATCTGTCAGATTGTTGAGTATTTTTGCGTGGCTGTCTCCTAATTGTGACCCTGTTAATACTCCCACAGTATCCTCCACCAATTTCTGGGTAACTGATGAAAGGAGTGCACACTGTGTGACCTGAAATAACTCAGATATCTTTCATGCCGCCCAGAGAATAAAGGAATATTTCAAAACTCTGAATTTCATCATTCTGGTTCATCACCTACAAGGAAGATAAAATAGACATGAGATAATAAGTTATCCTTATGACTATTCGAAATTCCGTCTGCACATTCGGCCTCAAATGAAATTATGTTTTATTTGTATGATTATATTTCCTAGTCTTCATATACATTACAACATTTCTGACACGTTGCCTTGTATCTGTGCCTCCAGCTCCAGCTCCTCATCCTCCTCAGTGGAAAATCCATGGCAATCCGCTTCTGGCTCATAATCTTTGTCAATTGTTGTTAGATCTCCTGTCTTCATTGCAGACTTATCTTCATTTTCATCTCAATTCAAAAACAAAGACATTCATTACGTTTTAATCAGCCGATCTTTCACAGGGCCCCATATATGAGCCTTGCAAGGGGTCATTCTAGACTCAATGTGCAATGACCGCAAATACCTCAACAGTGTTATGCATGGCGAATTTAACTCGCCTTAAAAATGTTATTAATCAGACCATGGAAAACAATCTGCCAGCAGATCCTAATTCTTCCTCCAGAAGAGGTTTGCATTTTAAATAATGTGCACTCACGTTGCTAGAATTTGTCAGCCCCGAGTCAAACTCATGCAATGTAATCATTGGGCAAGATAGAAATGGCTTACTGTATCGCACCATTCGTCACAAGGGTGAGATCTTCGTTTAATATGATAGGAAGCTTTTATGTGCCTGACAATTGTCACATTTTACTCCTGTTGATCTTCCTATTGTTTGATCTCGATTTAAGAAGCTTGTTTGGCTTCAATCCTCCCTTTCCCTCTCTGTGTTTCCAGAGTGTTGATGATCATATGCATTGATTATAATTTAAATAAGGATGAAAATTCTGTTAAATGTCGACGCAATTTCAGTGTTTCCATTGTTAGTTCACACTCTCACAACAAACTTTTCTTTTTCTCTAGCCGTTATTTCCATTTGAACTCAACTTGAAGAATTTGGAATTGTCCTTAAAAATGTTAACTTTCTCTCATATTTTCATTTCTTCCTCTGATTTATTTTGTTTGTTTTCATATTTTCCTAAACGTCAATGATGCCTTAAATCTATAGTACTTTATACTTAATGCCTTTCAATATTATGCCATACTTACATTCGTTACTTCGTCACTGACTGGGCATTCACCTTTCTAATGGAGTAGATCTTAATTGAAGAAATATGATAAGCTCCTTAAAGTAGGCCATTTATTGCCTATAACTTTGTTTCCTAACATTTTACAAGTAACACTGCTGCATACTTTGTGCGTATATATTTCAAGTAAACATCATTCAAGATTACGTGATGAGTTATGAACTTATAACTAGAGGATGACATCTTAGATTTCCGATAAGCTCCAAAGATGTGTAGGTTAGATGGAAAATATTACTAATAGGGAAAGGTTACGGGGTGAGTCTGGAATGGATGTTCTTCAGAGAGTCATTGTGGATCTGTTGATGCAAGTAGCCTGTTTCCATTCTGAAATGATTTTATGGATTTGGTTGATGTGAAATAAATAAGTGCATTTATCATAGTTGGAAAATGTCTTATTAATAAAGCTGCACGAATCACATTTTTGTCTGCATTGTTCCGCCATGGGTTTAATAACTCAGATAATTTTAATCTAAGTCACAGAGAAGCTCACCTCGCACTGTGATCTTTTAAATTTCAAGAGGCAAAAATTATCCCGGAATTTACAACCTAAAGTAAAAATTAACATTTTCAATCTTTAAGTCCAACAGGAAATATTAAAATAACAGCATTTGTCACATCAATGCCTCACAGTCCAGGCAACATAAACTAGGACAAGAAGACAACCTAGCATGGAGAACTATGCAGTCTATTTTATGTATTGCTCCATAAACAACACTATCTGCCCATGGTAGGATACATTGCACGGGAAGACTTGTAATCCGTTTTGTGTGCACACTGTGCGCTGAAGCTGGGCTCATTTGTGTTTATGTCTCTACATTTCCATTGTTACAGTCCAAGGCAAGTATATGTCAGTAGGGGTGTGTGTGTGTGTGTGTGTGTGTGTGTGTGTGTGTGTGTGTGTGTGTGTGTGTGTGTGTACGCGTGCTTGAGGAGGAGAAATGGTAGACATGAAAATCATTTTTTGAGAGAGAACACTCATGGGGACAATTAATTTAAATATGCACAATGGTAGTGCTGAGATACACGACAGAGAGAGAGTGGTAGACATTTCATGGACACCTTAGATGATATTCTCTAGAATATAAAAATGATGACATTGCCGGAGCCAAGAATGATACAGATCAGTGCACGCAGGAATGATAGTGGGATGTCATTTTGGTGTGAGTTCAGATAAAAGTTGTGGAGTAAACGGAAGGTTTGTGAAGGTTTGTAGCTCAGGTTGAGGTTTAGGGTGTAGGTTTGCTCGCTGAGCTGTAGGTTTGATATCCAGACGTTTCACTACCTGGTTGGTAACATAATCAGTGGCAACCTGCAAATGAAGCAAAGCTGTTGTCTCCTGCTTTCTATTTATATCTTTCTCCTGGATGGGGTTCCTGGGCTTTGTGGTGATGTCATTTCCCGTTCGTTTTCTGAGGGGTTGATAGATGGCATCTAGATCTATGTGCTTGTTTATGGCGTTGGAATTGGAGTGCCAGGTCTCTAGGAATTCTCTGACATGTCTTTGCTTAGCCTGTCCCAGGATCGATGTGTTGTCCAAGTCGAATTGTTTTTTTTCATCCGTGTGTAGGGCTATGAGGGAGAGGGGGACGTGTCAATTTGTGGCAAGCTGGTGTTCATGTATCCTGATGGCTAACTTTCTTCCTCTTTGTCCTACATCGTGTTTGTGGCAGTCATTGCATGGAATTTTGTAGATGACGTTGGTTTTGTCCATGGGTAGTACTGGGTCTTTTAAATTTGTTAGTTTTTGTTTGAGAGAGTTGGTGGTTTTGTGTGCTACTAGGATTCCGAGAGTTCTCAGTAGTCTGGCTATCATTTCTGAAACGTCTTTGATATATGGTAAGTTGGTTAGGGTCTCTGGCTGCGTTTGGTCGTGGTTTGTTCCTGAGAAGTCTACGCACTGTGTTTTTTTGAGTATCCGTTCTTCTTGAATACGTCGTATAGGTGGTTCTGTGCTGTGGTGTGTAGTGGCTCGTTGGAATAGTGTTCTGATACAGTGTTGTTTGTGTGTGTTAGGATGGTTGCTGGTGTAGTTGAGTATTTGATCAGTGTTTGTCGGTTTTCTGTATACACAGATTTGTAATTCTTCCTTATCCTTTCTTTCGACTGTGACGTCCAGAAATGAGAGTTTGTTGTCAGTTTCTTCCTCCTTGGTGAACTTTATTCCTGTGAGGGTGTTGTTGATGATGTTAAATGTCTCTTCTGTCTTGTTTCGTTTTGTGATGAACCCAGAAAATGGAACCTACAACAACGTGTTCAAGATCCTACCTACGACGTATTCAAGAAGAACAGAAACTCAAAAAACACAGTGCGCAGATTCCTCAAGAACAAACCACAACAAGCAGACAAAACACAGCCAGAAACCCTAATCATCTTACCATATATCAAAGAAGTTTCGGAAATGATAGCCAGACTACGAAGACCCCTCGGAATCCTAGTAGCACACAAAACCACCAACACTCTCAAACAAAAACTAACAAATTTAAAAGACCCAGTACTACCCATGGACAAAACCAACGTCATCTACAAAATTCCATGCAATGACTGCCACAAACACGATGTAGGACAAAGAGGAAGAAAGTTAGCCATCAGGATACATGAACACCAGCTTGCCACAAATTGACACGTCCCCCTCTCCCTCATAGCCCTACACATGGATGAAAAAAAAACCACCAATTCGACTTGGACAACACATCTATCCTGGGACAGTCTAAGCAAAGACATGTCAGAGAATTCCTAGAGACCTGGCACTCCAACCACAACGCTATAAGCAAACACATAGCTCTAGATGCCATCTATCAACCCCTCAGAAAACGAACGGGAAATGACATCACTACAAAGCCCAGGAACCCCATCCAGGAGAATGTTATAAATAGAAAGCAGGAGACAACAGCTTCGCTTCACTTGCAGGTTGCCACTGATGATGTTACGTAGCCAGGTAATGAAACGTCTGGATATCAAACCTACAGCTCAGCGAGCAAACCTACACCCTAAGTGGAGTAAACGTAAAGATTTGCCTCTGGTGGTTTGATGCAGGGCATATTAGCAGCATATTATTGCCATCATTAAGACTGTATTTCATAGCTCAAGAGTCAAATAGCAGATGGGATGAGCCATTGAAGTATATTCTTGTCGTGTCAGCAGCTAGAATTGGAGCCTTGTCAAAAATCACCTCATGGCCAAGAGATGACCACAGCGTGGTTTGTCGAGTTAATATCAGATATTGATCATGGATGGGATAGAGTAAGGGGAAGTAAGTTAAGATTCTTAAAAGAACACAAGACGATGGCATCGATGTTCCTACTATTTAAATAAAAAGTGAAGTAACACAATGAATTGTGGTTTACAGCCGAAACTGAATATGAAAGCATAGGCACCCACAAGGGATAATACAGAAACAAAGAGGGCTAGCATGCGTGATGCACTTTATAATGATTTGAAGAGTAAATGTCTGGATTCAGAGTCTTGGCAGGGGCAATTACAGAAGTAAATATCGTACAGTAATTTGAAAGAATGTAATAAAGTCATACATGATAAATTATACATTGATGCTTTAACCTCTGTTCCTCAGGAGCAGCAAAAGACCATTCAGTCTCGCATGCCTATTGCACACGAACAGAAATATGCCATTCAAACTCTTGAAGTTGTGATACAACAATAAATGGATGTCATTCAGTCTTTCAAGTCTGTTACAAAGGATCAGGAAAAGCTCATTCTGTTTCTTGAGCCTGTATACAGTAACTAATAATTTTAAGAATGTTATAGAAAAGGATTGAAATGTTGAAGTTGTAACTTAAATTAAGCACAATTTTGAGCATGTTTGTGAAGGACTTAAAAAAAAACTGATTGGGAGAAGTGGTTTGCAGGTAAAGGGATGGTTGGAAAATGGAAGACCTTAAATGAGAATACAAGAATCCAGAAAAAGTTTGTTCTTATTAGTCAGAAATGCAATTCTGTTGATGTATGGAACGTTGGATGTCGAGCGTGATCAATACTTTGGTCAAGGGGAAGAAGCCAGCACATGGCAGGAATAGATAGCTGAGATTGCGTGAATTCTTAAAGAAGGTTATGGATAGTGCAAGTAGATTCAAGAAGGAAATCAGGACGGCAAAAATGGGACATGAGATAACTTTGGAAATAAGGGTAACAAAAAACTGAGTATGTACTTCAGATATATTTACAGCAAAAGACTAATTATGGGGAGAAACAGCCACTTAAACATCAAGGGTTTCTATCTTTGGAGACGAAGGAGATACTAGACGAACACTTCATGTCACTATTTACTGTGGAGAAGGCCTGGAAGCGAAAGGTATTCTGGAAATACGAAGTATTGTCTTGTCAAAAAGCTTGGCCCTTTTTATAAAAAACAGTGTTTCTTGGCTGATGGAGACCCTGTCCTGGATTTTCGTTTCAGAGGAGCAATAAACCTGGCCGGGCTACAAACAGTCTGGTTTGGTATAGTTATGAAAAGGATTTTAAGAGGCATTTTCTTTATATGTAAACAGATGTGACTTCAGGCCAAAGTGGTCATATTGTAGAAGTGACCTGTATAATGAAAGGAAAGTGGTCCACTCTCTCACTGAGCTACTCAGTTGAGTTCAGTCTGACCTGTGGAGAAATTCAGCAAGGAGCTGTGTGGAAACTCTCTCTTTCTGCCCTCCAACTTCAAAGTGTAACCATGGGTCCCATCTACACTGGTTTTAAAGGGAGTTTGTTTGTCAGGACTGTTGGGTATATTGCAAACAACATAATTAAGTCCAGTTGGTTAGGTCGAGTTGTGTAGGGACTCTTTATTGTGCTCTTTGTGTTTCAATATACAACGTTTGTGACTAAATGTCTGTCTGATTTGAACTCTTGTCATCAATCCAGCTATCTTACTGAGGGTATTTTTCACTGTGCACTTACCGAAACAAATTGTAAAGTTATGGTTTCAGGCTGCCTGATTAAGAGTATTTTGTTTGTTCAGGCATAGTCCATAACAGTCTGAAGTGTCAATATTAGGGGGAAGAAAGAAGTGGACGTATTCAAATGCATAAAGATGGACCAATGCAGAGACTAGATCACTTGTATCCCAAATATTTGTGGGAAGCTAGCACAACGATTACTATGGCTCTTCCTGACATACTTGCATCACTGAAATTCGCAGGTGATGTGCCAGAAGATTGGACGATGGCTAATGTTTTGCTGTTGTTTAGCGAAGTTGGTAAGGAAAAGCAAGGGAACAACAGACCAGTGAGCTTGACATCAATGGCGACTACGTGTTTGAAGAGGACACTGACCAATAGGATTCACATAAAAGGCAAGGACTGAATAAAGATTTGTTTACGTGAAATTGCTCCTCACTGTCTTGATAAAGTTCTCCGAAGAAATGGTAAAGAAGATTGATGCAGCCAGAGCAGTTTATTTTTTCTATATGGACATCAACAAAGCATTCGACAAATTTCCACGTGGTGGGAAAGTTAGCGTAGCTCGATCGCAAATAATCCAGGGAGAACTCGCCTGTTGTATACACGGTTTACTTCGACATCTGGCCGAAAACAGGCAGACATCTGAGAAAGTTAAACTGCACATCGTCAACTGAGGGTGAGGTCAAAACAGAATTCAAGCAATTCCTTAGACGCAGATGTGCTAACAACTGAGCAACATTTCACTGTGAGGTTGACGTTCACATTTCCTTGAAGGTGGAACCTCAGGTAGACAGGAGCAAAACCAGTATTTAGCGCTGTTGCTTACATTGTTCTGTGGTTTGGATATCGGCATTTGAGTGATATATTAAAACTGTCCGGGACATTTAGTCTGGCCACTTTTAGAACACCACTTTGGAATTTGATTTCCCTGATTTTGGAAATACGTTAAAATTGAAAGTGGGCAGAGAACGTGCACAAGTATGTTGTTGGTGTTGTAGCATTTGAGCTATAGCGACAGTTTAAATTGGCTGTGGCTTATTTGCCTGGGGCTACAAAGGCTGAGGGATGATCTTGTAGAGTTTTATAAGATCATGAGGGCCATAGAAAAGAGAATTTCCAAAATCTTTTTTTCCAAGGTTGGAGAGTTCAAAATTGCAAAACATTGGTTTAATGTGACAGAAAAAAGACATAAATGGGGCCGACGTGACAACGTTATTTCACACAGAGATTGGGACATGTGTGGGATCAGCTATCAGAGGAAGTGGAGGAGGATGGTACAATTGCAAGATTTAAAAGGCATCTGGATGGTGATACGAATGGGAAGGTTTTAGATAGATATGGGGCAAATGCTGGAAAATAGGACGAGATTAATTTAGGATATCCAATTGGCAAGGACGGTTTGAAAGGAAGTGACAGTTTTGATGCTGTAGAGCTTCATCATTATATTACAGGAACCAGACGTTCAACCTTTCAAGTCTGTTACGCAGGAGCAGGTGGAGGGCGTTCTGCCTTTCAAGCCTGTTACAAAGGAGCAAGAAACGGTCGTTTAACTTCTCAAGCCTGTTCCAAGAGTACAAGAGGACACAACTCATTTCCTACCGGAATTGCACGTTGGGAAATGAGAATTGACTTGTCCAAACAGAAATATAGGATTCAGTTGCAAGGGTGTACCATTCAACCCTACTCCACCATGCAATAAGATCTTGCTTGATCTGCTTGTGAACACACTTTCCATTTTACAGCGATTCAATCCTCTGCTGCTTCTGCTCCATTTGTTGGTTATGTTGCAGACACAGGTGTTGGATATACTGTCACCCTAACCCGTCCATAGTTGATCACCAAGTATATTGTCGTCCCAAATGACCACAGCACCTTAAAACACAAGGTATTGCCAGATAAGTCAATATAGCTAACTCATATTCTCGATCCACCTCACAGAACCATAGACACGATAACCCCGAAGAGAAAACTTTTCAGCATGAAGTAGGGTGCAGTCCAGGTGGGCTTACTCCTCAATGATAACTGGCAATCTGTTTTGAACGGAACACTTTGCAAAGCACAGCAGGGCATTACTGTTTCGTTGCAGCCTACGTATCCGTTCAGCGCGGGAGAGAGGTGTGAGGGTGTGGGGGAGTGGGGATGGATGGCGCTGTGTAGTGCATTATTCGGTAACAGAGTTAATGGTCGCTGGCCAGCATGGAGTAACGAGTCGCCCAAGCCAAAAGCGATAGAGCGTGCTGCTCCCATGCATTTACAGCTCCACATCTCTATTGAGCCATGCCAAGGGATGCTGTGAGTGTTAAAATAACTGACAGAGAGAGATGTTCTGCGAATCAGTATAAATATCAACAAGTGGGAGGAGCTTCAGAAGCAGACAAATAGGGGGACATTGAGAGACCGTGTGATTGAAGTCTCTGTTCTTTGGTTTCAGAATACTGAAAATAAGACATTTGAATCCCCCAGATGTACTAGTGGCTGAAGGACCCGAACTGAATGAAATTTATATGAGACAAGAATGGTGTTGGAGAGACTGTTAGGTCTGAAGGCTAATAGGTGCTGTGACCTGAAAGTCTGCATTCCAGGGTACTGAAGGAGGTGGCTCTAGAAATCGTGGATGCATTGGTTATCATTTTCCAATCATCTATAGATTCAGGATCAGTTCCTGCGGTTTGGAGAGTGGTTAATGTTATCCCACTTTTTAAGAAAGAGTGGAGAGAGAAAACAGAGAACTATAGACCAGTTAGTCTGATCTCAGTGGTGGCAAAAATGCTGGAGTCAATTATAAAGGACGAAATTACGCCACATCTGGATAGCAGTAACAGGATAGGTCAGAGTTAGCGTGGATTTATGAAGGGGATATCATGCTTGACAAATCTTCTGGAATTTTTTTGAGGATGTAACTCTGAAGATGGACAAGGGAGATCCAGTGGATGAAGTATACCTGGACTTTCAGAAAACCTTTGATAAAGTCCCACATAGGAGGTTAGTGAGCAAAATAAGGGCACATGGCATTAGGGGCAAAATATTGACATGGATTGAAAATTGGTTGGCTGACAGAAAAAAAAGAGTAGTGATAAACAGCTCCCTTTCGGAATGGCAGGTAATGACCAGTGGTGTGCCGCAGGGATCGCTGGTTAGACCGCAGCTTTTTACAGTGTGCATTAATGATATAGATGAAGGTATTAGAAGTGATATTAGCAAATTGCTGATGACACAAAGCTGGGTGGCAGGGCGAAATGTGAGTAGGATATTAGGAGAATATGGGATGACCTGGACAGGCTAGGTGAGTGGACAGATGCATGACAGATGCAGTTTAATGTGGATAGATGTGTTGTTATCCACTTTAGTGGCAAGAACAGGAAGGCAGATTACTACCAAAATGGAGTCAAGTTAGGTAAAGCGCAGTACAACGAGATCTAGGTGTTCTTGTACATCAGTCAATGAAAGCAAGCATGCAGGTACAGCGGCATGAACAAAGCTAATAACTTGCTGGCCTTCACAATAAGAGGAATTGAATATAGAAGCAAAGAGGTCCTTCTGCAGCTGTACAGGGCACTGGTGAGACCGCGCCTGAAATATTGTGCGCTGTATTGGTCTTCAAATTTGAGGAAAGACATTTGAGGAATGACATTTGAGGGAGTGCAGCATAGGTTCACGAGGTCAATTCCCGGAATGTCGGGATTATCTTACGCAGAAAGATTGGAGCGAATGGACTTGTGTATGCTTGTGTTTAGAAGGCTGAGACAGGATCTGATTGAGATGTATAAGATTATTAAAGGATTTGACACTCTGGAGGCAGGAAACATGTTTCCGCTGATGGGTGAGTTCCGAAACAGAGGAAACAGTTTAAAAATAAGGGGTAGGTCACTTAGAATAGAGTTGAGGAGTAACTTCTTCACGCAGAGAGTGATGGGTGTGTGGAATGCTCTGTGTCAGAAGCCTGTGGAGGCCAAGTCTCTGGATACTTTCACGAACGAGTTGGATGGAACTCTTAAGGATAGTGGAATCAAGGGTTAAGGGGATAAGGCAGGAACAGGGTACTGACTGAGAATGATCAGCCATGATCATAATGAGTGGTGGCGATGGCTCGAAGGACAGAATGGCCCACTCCTGCACCTATTGTCTATTATCTATTGAATTGAATCTTGAAACCTGGTCCCGTGTTTCCAGTAATGATTAGTGTATAGGATTATCTCGTGAGTCCAGATGATGAAGAGATTCAGATGATCATTTATTGTGCAGAATTGTAATTGGAAGTGTGGTCACAGTGTCATTATGTTTGACAGTGGGATCATCTGCACCAGGCCGAGATAGTTTTCTGCTGGTGTCTTATCAAACTCATCTCTTTAAACACAATCCCACACCACAGTGTCACTTTTGATCAATGTCAGCCCGATTCACCTATCCAACATGTGTGGAAATAAACAACACTGCCATCAGAACCATGGATATTCATGAAATCTAATACTGGTTCCTATTTTTTAAAGGTCAATGGCCACACAGTTAAGCATTCTCAATTTGGAGTTGCCCTGAAAGGTCTACCTCGATCATAGCAGGTGAAGTGCAATTGCATTACGATTGTTGACAGTGGCCTGGAAGTTCTTCTGGATGGTCTAGTATGGAGGAATAACACTCTCTTCCCACAGGAGGCCACACTACCAGATCAAACAAGCATGATCTGAGTTTATCACTCGACTCTGCCCAGTATCTACAGTCCAGAGAAATATCCTGCAATAGTGGATTAACATCAATAGTTTTCCACACTCCGCCAGGTGTAAAGTCACCATATTCTCTCTGCACCGTCACACTCAATGTGTATCTGTCAAAGCACCAACCCGCGATCGAGGCTCATGCTCCAACTCTCTCTCTCTCTCTCTCTTTCTCTCTCTCTCTCTCTCTCTCTCTTTCCCCCTCTCTCTCTTTCTTCCACTGTGACGTTTGGCGATACAATTCTCCCACACAGTTAGGGAATGCTCTTAACGTTCCAAACTATTCTTACTTCTGCAATATGGCTGCTTTCTAGTATGTTACCAACAAAGAGCTGGAGAAAGTTTATATTATCTTCCAAATCACAAGCAATTGCAGTGAATCATGGGGTCATCAGCTTATGAATCCTACTGTACCACTCAATGCCATTGGATTACTGGATTACTGTCACTGAACAGACGACACTCAAGACACTTTTTGCACTGGCTTTATTCAATTATGTGTACGGGATACATTTTCACGATGACGAATTCTCCAAATAATGTATTAGAAAAAGTTGATGCATTTATGTATTCATAAATACGCTTTCTGCATACAAATCAAATATGTGCACTATTTTTATCATTACCAACATCCAATCACAAGTAGGAATTCTAATTATTTCCCGTCTCTCCTGTTTAACTCAGGCAATGACAAAATGAAAAGACTTAGATTAGATTAAATTACTTACAGTGTGGAAACAGGCCCTTCAGCCCAACAAGTCCACACCGACCCGCCGAAGTGCAACCCACCCATATCGCTACATTTACCCCTTACCTAACACTATGGGCAATTTAGAATGGCCAATTCACCTGACCCGCACATCTTTGTGACTGTGGGAGGAAACTGGAGCACCCGGAGGAAACCCACGCAGACACGGGGAGAACGTGCAAACTCCACACAGTCTGTCGCCTGAGTCGGGACTTGTGTCATAATAAAAAAAATCTGATGGTGAACATATTTTATCTCAGCTATTATCTTGAACATTATCTGACTTGCGGTTTTCCCTTGTTATCAAACATTCTAATGATCTTTATCTTTGACTATTTCTTCGTGTAGTAGTCTCGCACTAAGTTGGTTAGATGTCTACTTTTGTGATACAGAGGGAGGCGAACAGCACAACTTCAATTCCCCGCACTGACAGAAGTTATCCATGACCTACTTCCACAGACATGTCTGTCGCTGAGGTGTCGTAACTGTTACGACGTAGAAAGCATAAATATTCACTTTAAAAC
The DNA here is from genome assembly GCF_020745735.1 of Hemiscyllium ocellatum. NCBI lineage: Eukaryota > Metazoa > Chordata > Chondrichthyes > Orectolobiformes > Hemiscylliidae > Hemiscyllium > Hemiscyllium ocellatum. The sequence continues at coordinate 72,358,389 of NC_083420.1, read as the reverse complement.
ACTTTTCTGAATATTGAAATAAATTTAAAATGCAGGCTCAGCTTCCCGAATGGAAAGGCTGGGAGACGGAATATTCCTGAATAGGTTCATGTAACAATTGACTGCTAAATTGATACCTGAGTTTTGGTTGCTATTTTGACAATAATTAACAAATTAGGTTAAATTATGGCCTGGATACCAAAACTAAATCTAGATTGAATATCTTGCTTTGAAGACATCTGACCAAATGACCGGAAGCAATGTTTGGGTTGTAAAAATGTGGGCATCATGAAAATTGTTCAGAACACCTGCCACTGCTCAGCCGAGCAACGTCTGTAGTCCAGGCGAGCTAAAGGCATACTGAGAATCATACTCTCAAAGAAATTAGAAATTCTCCATGTCAAAAAGTTTCTTATATCATAAACTGTACTCACAAGAAAAAAGCAAGATGCAGATCCATCAAGATCAGAAGACAGAATATTGAAGACAGCAGAAAAGACAGATAATGTGTGGACTTGAGATTAAGTTAACATTATGTTTAGTAATTCCATTATTGGAATAGCACGTTAATAGAATCGTGTTCAGCTAGCCAAAGAACTGTTCAGTTTTTCTTTGGGTTCGGAAAATAAGTTGTTACTTCTCTTTCACACCCTCATACGTTTTAACTAACTATGAGGTGACGTGAGCTTTCCTGGCAGTTTTACTTTAATTACCAAAATGGCTTGACGTCTGCATTGTAACAGTGACTCTCAGTTTAAACCACCGCGTGAGTTGTCCTTCAAATGAGACACTGGCCCCATGATCATCTGGTGGCATAGCGAATTTATTCTATCACTGTTAAAACCTTTAACATTTTCCGCATTTTCATTTCTTTTCACTGTATTTGTTGGCTTTATGATTACCTGCAGTGTCATTTTGTAGTACTGCCAGTATCTTATCACACAGAGGCAAAAGTAAGGATTGCAGATGCTGGAAATCCGAGTCGAGATTAGTGTGGTGCTGGAAATGCACAGCAAGTCAGGCAGCATCCGAGGAACAGGAAAATCAACGTTTTGGGCAAAAGACCTTCATCAGGAATGAAGGCAGGTGTCCCCAGAGTCGAGAGATAAATGCGAGGGGGTGGGGCTGTGGACAAGATAGCAAAGAGTACAGTGGATGGATGGGGTGGGGATAAAGATGATCCATCTCATTAATGCCAACCAACTTGACACTGACAGTTTCTTTACAAACCCACAGACTCCCACAGCTATCTCGATTACACCTCTTCCCGCATCATTTGCCAATATTTCCTCCACCTCCAAATGGACCCCACCACCAAGAACACTCTCTCTCTTCAACTTCAACTTCAACTTGTAAGCATGTGCTCTATTTGTACTCGGTTTTAAGGGGAATTTGTTTTTTGATACTGTTGTGTGTATTCGGAACAGTATAATTAACTCCAGCTTGATAGGTTGAGTTTTATAGGTGTTCTTTGTTCTGTTCTTTGTGTTTCATTGTGTAATGTTGTGATTAAGGTTTTGCCTATTTTAAAATCTAGTAGTCAACCTAGCTATCTTACTCCCGTCAAATTTCCCTGTAGACTTACCAAAACAGATTGCAATGCTACGTCTCGAGTGGCCTGATTAAAAATGTTTTGAGTGGCCTGGCCCAGCCCAAACACATATTTCAGAAAACAGGGTCATCCATTGTATTTTGAAGGAAAGCACAGTGGAAATTAAAAAGCTGCACGAGAATGCACAACCTTGTCGGAGATCTTCTTGAACCATTTACTTGTGAAGTTTCGGTTTACTCACATAGGCCAGAAGCAACAGGTACAGATATAGGTATAGGTTTGAGAGAGAGGGGACTATGTCAATCTTTAATGTTCAGTGATGAGAAGGTATGTAATTCAGACCAACTATTGTGGGTAAAAAAAAAGAAGTGCTAGTATGTGGAATTCATGTTGAGACAGGAAGTGCTCCATTATTTAGAATGAGTTTGGAGTTTCCAGCAAGCAGTGGGGAAGTGTTGGCAGGAATACTGGAGAAACTCTCCGCTCCAGGAATGCAATTTGTCCTTCTTAACGATGTAGCTAAATTACAAGTAGGAGTGCTGCCTACTGTGATTGAAATGCCAGTGGATTAGTCAACAATACCTATCCTCCAGTCCTCTGGAACTACTCCTTTGGTCAGATTAGGAATGCATATTTGGATCAATTCCTTGCCTCCCTTGTCTCCAGGAGAAGCTTGAGAGACAACTCATCCGGACTTGGGGGTTGTCCAAATTAATACCTGCTAAAACCATCAATTTCTGCTCCAATCTTATTTCAATCTGCTCAACAGCTTTGCTGTACAGTCTATATTCTCAATTTCTGTACTTGCATCATTTTTCTCCTAACTAAAGCAGATATGAAGCGCTCATGTAACGATATGTCAATGTTCTCCACCTTCACAGAGAGATTGCCTTTTGATTTCTAATGACCCGAATTGTTCTCTGCGAATTGTATCTTGGTATTCTCCACAAGCTTGTATTTCTGTATACCCTGCGTTAGTCAGTCCCCTCTGTATGAATATTTTGAGTTCCACTACATTAAACTCACATTTTTAAAAACATAAATGTACACAGGCCGAATTTCCTCATCACACAATCTTACATCTGAGAGATTTATCTGCCGAATCTCCTTTGCACTTCCTCTGTATTCAGTGTGTTCTTCCTTGATTGGGAAAACAAAAACTGTACACAATATTCCAGGAATATTCTCACCAATAATCTATGCAACCAGCACAGGATGTCTTTACTTTTAAATTCTGATCCACTTTAAATCAAGGTAAACCTACCCTTTGTCTTCCGTTTTCAAGCATTCATCACAATACAGTTTACTTTAATTCTATTCACTAACTCACTGATTTTCCACTATCTATCTCCACAAGCAATATTTTAATAATTTCAAAAACAATTGTCAAATATGATGTTCCTTTCGTAAATGCCTGACGATTATTTCCAAATTTGCCGTTACTTTCCAAGTATGCGATGTGACATCCCTGATAATAGATTCCATCAGATTTTCCATTGCGGGTGACAAATTAACTGGTCTGTAGTTTGCTAATGACTCCGTTCTTCCCTTCTTCAAATCCGAATTACATTGTTCATTTTCCAGTTAGTCACCATGCCTTCCTACCGTTGAAGAATGAATAGGGAAAATACACAATGACCTCCAATATAACCAAAGCCTCTATTGCTGTTTCCTCCGAAATTCTGTTATGAAAAGCAGTTGGTTCATCAGACGTGTCAATGCTGATTTCCACTGTATTTTCAATCACCGCCTCGTTACTAATATGAATGATACTCTTCTTTAGTTATAGAGGTCCCATAGTCACTTTGTAATTCTGGGAGTTTTCCTGAATCTTCCTTCATAAAATAAGCACATTATCTGTCAGTTGTTCTAAGCTGCTATCCCTGATAGAACATAATGAATAATTTTTGTAACAATTGTTGAATCACTCTTACATTGTGAGTGTCCACCTTAGAGGAACATATGTATATTGTTCAATTCACAGTATTTCTGTAAATAACATCCATTTACTGAAGTCAACTTGCTCCTCGTACTTTCCTGAAATACATAACTCAGTACGTAATTTTTTTTTAAAAAAAGCTTTGGTTACAAAGGTCACATAAAATTCAGTACATTATGATCATTAATCTGAATCCCAGAAACTCCGTGACCACGAGGTTTTGTTAAAACATAGAACATAAGGAATGCAGCAATACAAAAGCCCTTCGGCCCTCGAAGTTGTGCTGAACTGTGAAATCGACCTAAAGCCCATTTAACTTACACTATGCTATTACCATCCAATGTTTATGCAATGACCATTTAAATGCCCTTAAATAATCGGATGAAAGAGATAAACACAAGTGTTCAGTGTTCAGGCACAGACAAGGTCTTAATACTTGTGTCAAAGTTGCTGAATCGTCTTTCCAGTACACAACAGGAAGTGAAAAACATGCAAACCATTTCTTTCTTCTAAGCTTCACACTGTCAGCATTTGATACAAGAGGGAGACATTAAACACGATCAGGAAATGATACAGAGGGATAGAACAGTTCGCAAAAATGAAAAAGCAGGCAATTAATTGAGATCATGTTTGCGAATATATGAGGAAAGGAAACTAAAGGGAATTGTGTCCAGAGAAGTCCCAATCACAGGAATGACAACAGCATTGCTAATTCCGAGGAAATCCTAGCATGGATAGCTGTGCAGACAACGTAAGTTTCCTGCTCAGTAAAGTTGAGTAACTGGCTCGTATAGATAAATATGCAATCTCTGCTGCGAGTGAAAGTAAGTGTGGCACACACAATCTTTGTCTCAATATATTCGCTGTACAAGTACAAGGCAAGAGGTGTGTGTGTGTGTGTGTGTGTGTGTGTGTGTGTGCGCGCCAGCTCGCATGCACGGGGAGAGTGGCTGATGGAGTAGATGTTACAATCTGTATTTAAGAGAGCGCCCAAATGGTGGAATCTGTTTAAATATGTGATATTGACAGATATTTGGGCAATCAACAGTGGATCACCAAAGCCTCTAGTTTTCTTGAATGCACAAAGAAGCTTAAAGTCACAATCTCCAAGAAACTATCAATAGCATTCGCATTACCTTGCCAGTTCAAGACTTAAGTCTGACTACACTCAACCTCAAGTTTGACTTCTGGTCTGCATCAATAAATATTGAGGAGATTCTTCATGTTATTGAACACATGATCAGTAGAGTGATTATCTCAGGCGTTCAGAGGACGGGCACAAAATAAGTTTCAAGGATGTGTCCTATAGTTACTGAAAACCCCCTGGAGTACTGCGCAGGTCACTTTTTTTTCTTATTGCTTCTGAGCGTTTTATTGGTGGAAGCCAAAGCCTCAGGGTGAGCGACATTAATGGCCAAGGAAAGGTATCAGACAGTTATTCACCTTAAAATCTGACAATTCGTTATTGGGCAAAATGTTACAGAACTAGAGAGGTCGATGGAGCTAGAGGAATTGACCAAACTGGAGGGATCTAATTTTGGAGATTCCAATCAGAGATATGTGAACAAAAGTGAAGCATTTGCCAGATCAGCTGAAATGGTCCATTATATTACATTCTCAAACAACCACACAGATCCAACCAAGATGCCAGAACCTTAGATGAGCTCTAGGTTCAGCATGGAGTACTCTGTAGGCCAGGCTATTGTATTGATCAGAACCACCCGGCTGTCCAAACTGGAAAATTATGCACTCCATGACAGTGCATTGTTCTCTCAAACCATGCAAGGTATCTGTTCAGCACGGATCTCTCAATCATTGGAGATAGTAAGTGTGTGCAGTTTATTCCATATCTAATTCCATGTTTTCCCAGACCTGGGAGTGTTTGATGATGACAAAGAGGAAGTGTCACCCTGTATCTTGCCCCAGGCTTTTCGTGTACTGAGACTGTTTGGAAGAGGTCAGTTCAGTCAGAGATTTATCTTGTATTTAACCTCATGCGGCCCCTGTATTTAGAGTGTTTGATGGATACAATGTCAAGGGAGAGTTACACGAGATCTTGCGGTCCCTTTCATCGGAGTGTTTGAGGGAAACAGTCTAGAGTGTGATTAAATCAATATCTGACTCACGCTGATCATGTCCATTACATTTACAAAGGACCACTGGAAATGCCAAGACAATTTGCACTTAATCTGGTAGTCCCTATCCTGATCGTGCAATATAAAACCTCGTGTTGAAAATGGTCTCAGAGTGCTTGATAGCAACAGAGCAGGGATATTTTAAATTATTTCTAACCGTGTGCTAAATCTGTCCGTGAGCGATTAATTCCCAGGTTTGGAGGGCGACTTAATGGATATTTAACTCCATGTTAACCATAGGCTGAAATTTGGTAAGGGTTTCACTCTCTATCAAACCCTGTGCTGTACGTGTCCTGGGAGTGTAGAATGAAAGACAGTTTTCCCTAAAAATGTAATCTGTTTCCAAACCAGCATTGGACCTGTCCTCAGTATATTTGATGGTAACTGTGTAGAGAGAGCTTTTCTTTGTTTATAATTCTGCGTTACATTTGCCCTGGGAGTACTTATTGGGGAATTTTGTCGATAGAGCTTTACCATCAGTTTAAAACCAGAAAAGCAGTTTTACTTTCAGGTGAAAAGACTGGTGGATCCATTGCTTTCATTTTCAAAGACGAGAGGCTGAACACAACCTGGGTAGTTGTAAAGAGCTCGTACAGACGGTGCTTTACTCTGCATCTAACATTATGTTTTACCTCGCCTGAACATTTGATGTGGACAGCAGGAAATAAAATAAACTTTGCTTCGAATTTAGTGTTTTATTGTAGATATCCAGTGGTTGTTTGATGAGGACAGTACTGGTTGTGTTTTAATCAATATCTCCCATGATGAGGATGGTCTGTGTATTTGGAAAGATCTAGTGTAGACGAATATTTGCTTCATCTCTAGCCCCAGGCTGTCCCTAACCTGAGGACAGTATGACAATGATTTTAAAATATCGAACCCAATGCTGAGGTATATATTGTGTGTTTGAAAAGGCCCTGTGTAGGAGGACCTTTGCTCTGTATGGAAACCTGCGTGGTACCTGTCTTGTTGCAGGTGATAGGGACAGGTCAAAGGATCTTTCAGTGTTGCAGAACTAAAACTGAGTTAAAGTTTTGTTTCCAGAGGCCCAGCTTCAGACGATGCTCCAGCCCTGCTGAGATTTTCCACAAAATCTGATTTCGTTTAAATTTTTCACCATCTGCAGTTCATTCGTTTTTTTTAACAATGATTGTTATTCCATGCCCATCCTTGAGATTTAACTGTCTGAGCGTAGCTTTATAGGGGAAGTGCAGAGTGACCTACACTCTGTATCTGCCACTGTGATATATTTGTCCTGGGAGAGCTTGATGGGGAGTGTAGAGTGACATCCATACTGTATGTAACCCGTTCTGCTGCACCCGTTCTGGGAGTTTTGGATAGGAGCAGTGCAGAGTGGGCTTTACTGTTTATCTAAAGCTGTGGTGTGTCTATCATGAGTGGTTAAATGAGATAATTGCAAAGTCAGCCTTATTCTATATTTCGCTGCGTGCTCTTGCCTTTCATGAGATTGTTTGATGGAAACAGCGCAGAGGAGATTTTCTCTGTACATAAACGTTTCCGATTGCTTTTGTGACTATATTTGATCCAGTTATAGAGTGCTATAGGATGAATATCTAACCCCATGCTGACAGTGCCCTGCGAATTTGTAAATGACGCATGAGTGAAAGGCCCTGCCTGCCCTTCCATGTTTAAAGAGGACAATGCAGAATAAGCTTTGAACCTTACCCACGTCAGTGTTGTACCTGTAGAAGAGGGAAGTGACGAGTGATCTTCATTTTGTATCTAACCCTGCGGTGAGTCTTTACTTGGAGTGTGTGATCAAGGGGATTGCAGAGTCAGCTTTATTCTATATCTTGCACCGTGCTGTACCTCTCCTGAGATAATTTTATGGAAAATTATACAGGGAGATTAATGTTCAGTTTAAAAGTGTAGCGAGGGCTTTATAATGTATCTAGCCCGATCATCTCTGTTCCCTGCATGCATTTGTTTTTATCAAGGCACGATGAGGAGGGTGCTTCAACTTAAAGTTTAACATCAGACAACACAAGGTTATAGTCCAACAGGTTTAATTGGAAGCACACTAGCTAGTGTGCTTCCAATGAAGCCTATTGGACTATAACCTGATGTTGTGTGATTTTAACTGTGTACACCCCAGTCCAACACCAGCATCTCCAAACCATTGCTTCAACTTAAGTTTAGTTTCAAATTAAAACAATACAGGGAACACCACATGGCATCAAGCACATTGCTGAAGAATAAAATTGAAGGAGCTGTACTTTCATTTTTAAGCAACACAGGAACATTTAGTTTCTACTTAAGCTGCGCTATAGCTGTCATGGGAATTTTTGATGGAGAGAGTGTGTGGGATGATTTATTGACTATTTAACTCCACGCTGAACATGGCCTGTGCATTTAAATTGGCCTAATACAGTGAGACCTATACGCTATATCTAAAGCTGTGCTTACCTCTTCTGGAGTGAATGATGGGGCACAGTGATGAGGGAAGGCTATTGTCCATTAATTTTATATTTAAAAAGAAGCAGGCTTATTCTGTAGCTAACTACGCACTGTACCTGACTGAGGAGTCTTTTAGTATTTAACAGTGTATACGGAGCTGTCGTTGGTACTTAACGCTGGTATGTCCCTGTCCTAACACTGCCTGATCGTGGACGTATAGAGGAATGTCTAGTCTGTATGTAAAACTCTGATGCACCAATTCTGTGAGTGTCTGTTGGGGAGAATGTAGAGAAAGCTCTTTTTTTTTTATTTAACCACATGTTATAAGTATTTGTCCGTGTTTTATGGGAACACGACACAGTGAGTTTTAATTATTAGTTGACATTGCGATTAACCTATTTTTAAGAAGTTTGGTGTAGGACAGTTTAGATGGGCTATGAACTCAAACTTATCCTGCGCTACACTTGTCTGGGGAATGTTTCATGGTGAAAGTGTGGCGGGTGACTTAATAAATCTGTAGCTCCATTGTGAGTATGGCATGTAAAGTTGAGAAATGCGACAATATTGGGGTCATTATTCTGAATCTAACCCCGTAAGTTACCAGTTCATCCGAGGTTAATGGGAACACTATCGTGGGTGATATGATGAATATCTGACAACATTTTAAATGTGGTCCTGAAGTTGGAAAGGGCTAAATTTGACATAGCTTTATTCTGTATGGAAACCCGTATGGTCCCTTTCCTGGTGTGATGATGGTGATAGTGTTGTGTGAGAGTAATTCTGCATCTAGGTCTTTCCAATGTATGGCCCATTTTTCTGGATATGTGTAGGAACACACCTCATCCATCAATTCTCAGGAGCAACAACTTGTGCTGTCGACACGTTGCTGTGCAAAAAATCCAATAAGACCCCTTGCACACCAGCGTGTAAACTCGTGGAAATCTGGAAGCATAAGGGCAACAGACACATCAGAACACCACCATGTCGAAGTTCTGTTTCAGTCCGCTTGCCATCTTGATTTGGAAATAAATGTCGCCATTCGTTCAGTGTCACTGTTCTAGACCCTTCGTAATTACATCATAAGTCTTTGAATACCAGACTGACGACAAAAGTTCAACAAAACAACTTATCACCATCTTCTGAAGGGAAACAAGTGACATGGAAGAAATACTGGCCCTACCAGAGATAACTATATCCCATGAATCAATTAAAATTTAAAACATTATCCAGCAATGACTGTTATGACAAGGGGTAATCCCTCTTACATAATTTAAAGCAGCAACACCGAAATTATTTATCCCGTGCAGTAATCTGTGAAAACCTGGTGACTAAGAACTATTTACACTAAAAAATTAACAACTTTATTTCATAAAGTCGCACGGAGAATAATTAGATAACACATATTTACAACTAATACTCATCCAATAAAAGCCTCTGATAAAGGTACACCAAAGATACATTCTTTCAAAACCTTCCATGTATCAAATCTTCTCTCTCAGCGTTCTTTTCTTCAGCTTAGGGATTTCTGTTTCACAGATTACTGATCGATAAAGGTACCTTTAAGAGAGTTATTTTGCAAGCAAGCTGTACATTTGATGTCATGGCAGTTCATCTCCCTACTTTTCAATTTTACCCAGTCTTATGCCACCAAAGCACTGCATTCTGTCATTGACTTTTTAAGATTGTCAATGTTCTAAGCTCAAACTTGAAAGGAATTTGTTATTTTTCAGTGTATGATTTAAACTGATTGGCGTAATTGAACTGTCTGTTTGTCTCCAGGCAACCTAGCTAATCTAGCTTTCGAATAAGTGTTATATTGTTAACATATTAACAACACTTGTTGCTGTCAGGTAGTTCTGCTAACTCTTCACTTTCGTTAAGCTAAAGTACACCCACATCTTCATAACAATGACCAATATTGCACATGGAGTTTTTGTGTTTTGGGAGCACAGGCTAGTTAAAGGAGTAGGCTGCTACAAACAATCTGACAGTCTTTCAGAGGTGCCATCTACATAAACAGCATCACAAGGATACTGATATTCATACATTATAATAATCGCTCGTGAATATAGAAGAACATCTAAAACATACTCGTATCTGCACCGTAGAACAGTCAGACAGTATTGTAGTACTGCCATGAAAAATGTATGTGTAAATATCAGCACATAATATTACTCTAAGGGGAAAACCATTGCCATTTTCTAAGCCTGAACACTAAATAATAATTTGACCTTTGATGAATGAACGAGACTCATCGTTTCAAGGTACCATATTGTGATATGTCCACTGTTTTGATTAGTTCCTCGTCATAAAATTGAGCAAACACATCGTTGGAATTGTACTTTTTGTACAAGCAAGAAGTGCCATTATGAAACGAATCAGGCCCTTCAGTAAATTGATAGAAAAACGTTAAAAACAATTACAAAGAAATTTCCATCTCGGTCATACACAAAGATGTTGGGCTGGGACGATACTGCCCATCAAAGTAGCTGCACAGTTCTGTTTGGATACTGACACTGTGAAGATGACATACATTAGATATGGTTTATGAAGGATTTAGGTTAAAACGCCATGTGCTGCAGAGTCCAACACCTTTATTCCAACACCATTCGGGATCAGGTCCAAGGTGTAGAATTACAGAGCGATGGTGGCATACCAAAAAATCATGAGTAGAGTTAGACTTGCAGGACATGGTTGTTAGCGGGTTAAACAGCATTTGAACAAACGCTGAGTCATGTGCTCGTTCATTGGCCAGTCTTCCCCCGCCCAATTCATTGTGAACTGGTCTGACCTGAGCAATTGTGTAAACAAATATTCAAGTCCAGTTTGGAAACTCTCTGGACAGATTTAGGATATTGCTGTTGTTCTAGAGGTATTGATGAGGATCAGAATTACGGAGTCTGAATTGACACTTTTTAAAATTCATTTTCACAGATTTTATGACTGCAAGATGATGTCTTCACTGAACTGAACATGAAACAGCTGTTTATTACAGTCATGAAATTGCGTAACAGACAAGTGTGTGCTCTGGTAATTTAATCACTGTTCACTTCAATTATTTTTAATTGAGAAATAATGACGTTGGATTCATTATAAAATTTCTAAGAAATAAAATCATGTTACTTCTCTATTATTGAGAATATAAAACTGCCATGCCGTATAGTTTTCGCAGACAAATCAAACAACAGTCGTCATTCTGTGTGTTGTTGCATTCTCTCAGTTGTATCTCAGGCATCACCATGGTCATGAGGTAGATCCTGCGCCACTGTCAGGACAGAGACAGGCAGTGGTAGAAGCTTCTTGGTGTCAATATCGTGCACCCTGTACTGTGACACTTCCTCGGGCACGGCTGTCCATCGACAGCAACAGAATCCTTCTCTGCATTACTCAGAGAATCGGCAATCTCACGGCCTGACATATCACCCACTTTACAGTACCCATCAAACCAGGGCTCCGCTTCGTTCAATGAAGATTGCAGAAGAAGAGTGTGGAACTATCTACAGCCAGACCTGGATATGATGGCAATCGGGAAAAGCTCTGATGGTCTTTGGCTACAAAAATGACGATTTTTATGTCAAAAAGCAAAAGCATCAATTGATGAAAAGAGTTAACTGATCTTGAAAAAAACGGAACATTGCGAGCTCTGCATTCCTGACACATTTTTTGGGAAAATATGGAGGACAATGAAAGAGGCCATTGGACGACAAGGTTGCTCTTCAATAACTGAATCCTCTGTTCCGGGGATCCCAGTATATTAGGACAAAAATGATGTTAAAACATTTGTAAAAATCATCAGCCAGGTGTGCTGAGGTGATTACACATTTCAACGCATTATGGTAGTCCCTTGCATCATAGATGTCAGTCAGCAAATAATTCGATGCACGTCACATGATAACAAGAAATGTCTAGACATACTAGAAACATTAAAGACTATCATTACAGACACCATCTAAATTCACATTTTGTGGTATCACAAGCCAAACCACTCCAGTACAGAAAGAACGGTGACATGCAGTAACAGCGTGGTTAAATGCGCAAGAATGTCCTGTACACAAAACACAGGACAATTTCATTGAAACCAGTCACTGATACTTCGTTTACAGTTTACCATGTAAACGTGAAGGAACATGGTAACAATAATGTGATCAATCAGCATGACTACTCAGTAACATTAAGTTCGTATCCTGTCAGGGTCACTCAGGTCCTAACGGCATTCCAAACTTAGTTCAAAATATGTAAATCTGAAACAGAAGTTAAGGTAATTACTCATAATGTCAAGGCACCATTTGACAGAGTATGATGTAGGACTCCGAGTAAAATTATAGCTAATCGGAATCTGGGGGAATTTGTCTGCTGGTTGAAGTAAAAAAGATTGTTTTTACTGTCAGTAATTCGAGCTCTGGAGCATCTTTGCAGCCATTTCTCAGGAAAAAGAGTGCCCGAGCATTAACCATCTTCATCTGCTTCAATTATCTTTCCTCTATCATAATGTCAGACGTGGAATGTTCACAGATTATATCATTCCCCAGTTACGAAGCAGTCTATGTTCACATGCAATAATTTCTGGAGACTATTCGGACTTCGTTTCAGAAGGGACAAGTAATATTCACGCCATTCACAAATATCAAATTCACGAATGGAAGATCTTATCATCCTTCTTTGACATTTATGGTTTAGTCTCCAACAAAGTGCATATCAGCATATTGGATGCTACCTTTGATCAGAAATTCTCCTGGACTAGCCATATGAATAACCCTGTCTTCAATAGCAGGTCAGAGGCTCTGAATCCTATCGTGAGTAACTCACTTCCTGACTCCCCAAATCCTGCCAACGTTCTGCAGTCAAGAATTGGATGGAATAGGGCCCAGAAATAATCCAGGACAAAACCAGCCCACTTGATTAATATCTCATCCACAAACCTAAATCTCCTCCACCACCGATGGACAGTAGTGGAAATATATACCATTTTTAAGATGAATTTCGCCAAGGCTTATTTGACTGCACTTTCCGAACCAACGAGGTCATCTCGAAGAACAAAGAGAGCAGTTACATGGAAGCTACCTCCTTCATAGGGTCAGACATGATAAAGTTCGTTTATGCTTTCATAATATCAACTTCCCAGATGACAATATATATCCCAGTTCAAATGCAGCAAAAACGTGTAAATTAGCCAGGCTTTGGCTGACAATGGACAATTAACATCTGCTCCAGAAAGATGACAATAATAGCCATTTCCAATGAAACAGAATCTAGTATCCCCTTGGCATTCAACATTACTATCACTCTTTTGCCCAATAAAAGCTTCCTGACAGTAGCCACTGCCCAGAAATTGAAATGCACTCACTGTATAAAAGTAATAGTTCAGCAGCAAGAAGAAAACTAAACATCCTTCTGTAAACATAATATCTTTCGATTCCTGAGAACGTATCCTCCATCCACAAATGAGGAACATGATGGAATTCTCCCTACTTGTCTGGATGGGTACCCTCCTATCAACACACAAGAACGTTGAGAACATTCACTATTCGTGTCATGAGTACATGACCTACTACGTCATGTTGCGACTATTCAGCACATTAGTTGTGTCACTTTCAGACCACTGCATGCACTTCTGTTCTACCTGCTGCATGAACATTTTTGTGAAACTTGAAAGGGCGCATAAAATTATTAAAATGAGGTTGCCAGGTTAGAAACGTTTGTGTTGTAGAGAGAAGTTTCTGGGGCTGGGGCTGTATTTTTTTTTCTGGAGCATCAGAGGCTGAGGACTGTCCTCACAGAGGTTGAAAAAACCATGAGAGACACGGATAAGGTGAATAACTAAGGTCCATTCCCGGGGAGGGGATGTTGAATCCTGAAGGGCACAGGTTTAAGTTGAAAGAGGAAAGGTTTAAAAGAGTCCTAAGCCAAAGCTTTCATGCCCGAGGGTTCTGAAAATGAGCTTCTGGGAGAGTGGTGGAGGCTGGTGGAATTGCAGAATTTTAAAAGCATTTAAAGGATAGCTGAATAGGAAGGGTTTAGACGGATGTGGAACAAAAGCAGTCAAATAAGACTAGATTTATTTCGGATATCAGGTCGGCATGGACGAGTTGCATCAATGGGTTTGTTTCCGTGTTGTACGTCTCCACGACTCGATGGCACGATGAAACAGTCCTCTTACTATGTAACCCATCAACAGACACACAGTCCCTCCCTCAGCAATGCCTATTAGCAGTAGTGAATTTCGCTAAGATGTAGTGCACACAGTTAACAAGTCTGTAAAGTAGGTGCGTTCAAAAGGATAATTAACAAAGGAAAGACAAGGGTAGTTGTTGCATGGGAACATCATGATTAGGTCAGAGGGAACAAACACCAGCAGCGGCAGATAAAAATAAAGAGCAAAGCGTGCTAAGCAGGTTTGCAATATGCAATAATGAAACGGAATGTACGTTTAAACTTTGGAGACAGAGCTCCCATATTTACATTTTAATTTCTGTATGAAGTGGTCATATCATCTATATACAGAGCCTTTATATCCAGACTTGTTTGAGACATGTGTTTGTTTATGATTCTTGCTTTTGTATCTTTCTCTGCGTTGAAACCAAACATCTGCTGAATGTCACCTATTTGTGTTACTTGCCGACATGATTTTACACACAGTCTTTACTTTACAATTTCAATTTGGATTGCAGTCATCCTTATTCCACACTTCTCTTGGCTTTCTGTGGTATTGAGTGCTCACCGTCTGACATAAGCATTCCTTTACTGCCTGTTCCCTCCTAGACTTCTGAGGATCGTGGATTTAATAGCATGACCATTTCTGTTTTGTGAGAACACACTTGCTTGGAAACGCATTAATCTCCTCTCCGAATACATGCTCCTACATTGATTGCACTTTATCTTGTTGTTAGTGTTTCGAGGTGAGTTTCAGTGTTCTCAGTTTGGTACCATTGGACAAACTGAGCGTCATACTCCAACTCTTAGACTATATTTGTTGGTTCAATACTTACGTTAGATTCAACTAAATTATGATCTCAATTACCAAAATGCTGTAATTTTCCTTATAGATTATTCATACACATGCCATGCCTGACATTAGCCTTTTAGGAGCGAGACAGGGTTTGGCGGGACAGATGAAAAGTTAGCTGTAGAATCCCCAGCCTCAGATCTGCTGTTCTAACTATAAATGCTGGAAAAGTCCCTCAGACCTGATGGGATCAATGCCAGAATGGCATGGAATACATTACAAAAGCATAGTATCAGTTTCAGTCACAAGATAGTTATAAGAGAACCAGAGAATGCCCAACATTTTTTCCTTTCTTTAAAAAGAACAACAGGGATAATCCAGGAAATAACAGGCTGGTGAACCTCATGATTATCTCAGGGAAATTATTGGATAAAAGTCTTATGGACAGGATTTGCTCAATGGTGTGAAAAAAAACATGAATTTACAAGTGAGCCTCAATATGGTTTTGTGAGAAGTAGATCGTGCCTGACAAACTTAACTGAATACTTTGAGTCAATGACAAACTTGATTATCAAGGGCATGGAGCTGGATACTGTCCACATGGATCAAAGATAAGGTTCTTTATGGCAGACTGATTCAGGATAAGAAGTCAAATGGGATCTAAATTAAAACACAGATAGAGAAACATAGAATCATAGAAAATAGGATCAGGAAGAAGCCATTAGTACCTTCAAGCCTCTTGTGCAATTCAATACGATAATGACTGATCATCCATCTCAACAGTTGAATCCTGCCTTCTCCACGTAATCTCTGTCCCATTTGCCCCACGTTCTATGTCTAGCCGCCTCTTCAATGAATACAATGTATTGGCATCCACTGTTCCCTGGGGTAATGACTTTCACATACTTACAACTCCTTGTAAAGGAATATTGCCTCATCTCCATTGTAAGTGCTCCGTCCGAATCCTCAAAGCCTGACGCCAGGTTACACACACACACGTGTGCGTGCGCGTGCACACACACACACACACACACACACACACTTTGTGGAACTTCCACCCGGCAGCTGCCCTGTTAGAATTTTATAAATCTCTATGAAATTGCAGTCATTCACCTGAATCCCAGCGAAAACAATCCTAAAGTAGTCCACCTCTGCCAGGACATCCATCTCGCAATTTCCCGAATCAGCCTGGTAAACCTTTGCTGCACTCCCTTAACGGTAAGAGCATTCATCCTCAGAAAAGGAGACCAAAACTGACTACAATATTCGAGGTGTTACCTCACCAAGGCCCTGTATATCAGAAAATACGCATCCGTGCTCCTGAACTTGAAACCTCCCACAATGAAGGCCAACGTAGCATTTGCCTTCTTTACCACCTGCTGCACCTGCATGTTTACCTTCAATGGCTGGTGTAGAAGGACACGCAGTTACTGTCACATATGACCCTCCCTAATTTACAGCCATTCAAGTAGTAAGCTGCCTTCTTGTTTTTGTTTCCAAAGTGAGTAACCTCTTATTTATCCAAATTATACTCCATCTGGCATTGATTTCCCCACTCACACAGCCTGTCTAGATCATGTCAAAGGACTTCTGTGCCCGCGTCATGGTTTACCCTCGCACCATCTTTGTATCATTTGTAAACTTTAAAATGTTTCATTTTGTTCCCTTGCCTAAATCGTTCATATATACCATAAAGATCTGGGTCCCAACACCAATCCCCACGTCACACTAGTAGTTTCTGCCTACTAAAGTGAAAATAAATGACATATTCTTACTGTTTGATTCCACGCTGCCAACCACTATCCTATCCACTTCAATGCATTTTCCCTACCACATGCACTTCAATCTTGCACAACATTATCTTATTTTGTCCGATTTTGTCGAACGTTTACTGAAAATCAAAACATAAGCCATTGTCAACTCTGTTAGTTACATTAGTTACATGTTTCATAAAATTCCAACGGATTTGCCAAGGGCTGCATAGCGGCTCACTGTTTAGCAGTGATGCATCACATTGCCAGGCAGATTCGATTCTCACCTCGGTCCACATCTCTGTGGAGTTTGCACATTCACCCCATGCTTGCGTGTGTTTCCTCCAGGTGCTCCTGTTTCTGCCACCCTCCTACCAAACAGTCCAAAGATGTGTAGGTCACATGAATTAGCCATGCTAAATTATGTTATGTGCACTAGTGGGGCTGAATGCAGGGGAATGGGTCGGTGTGGACTTGTAGGGCCAAATAGCCTGTTTCCATACTGTGGAAAATCTAATCGAGTCTAATAATGACTTGTCCTTCTGAGCAGCAGATAAGATGTTTACAGCACTAACATGTCATAGCAAAGAGAAGATTTATATTCCGATGAATGGTGGAGTGTTGTTGGTTTGTAAAATACAGCAATGATCTGACTTCGAATCGAGGTAGCCTGATGAGTAAATATCAAAATGAATCAAAGATTGGGGGAGCTGCGGACAGTGAGATTGGTTGCCAGAGAATGCAGCAGGGTATGAATACAGAAAAGGCAGATGTCGCACAAGCAGGACAAATGTCAGATAATGCATCTTTGACGGGCTAATGGAGGAGAGAAGTGTACTGTAAATGGAAGAACCTTTTGTAGGATCAACATCTGAATGGATTTAGGCATACAAGTCCACCGTTCCTAACACAACTGAAGGAGATGCTTGTATACGTCTATTGGGAGTACAGGAGCAGTTATATGTTATTGCAGTAAGACGGGCCCTTGGTATGTTCTCATCCAGAGTATTGTATGCTGATTTGGTCTCCTTTCCTGAGAAAGGATCCTTTTGCTCTCGAGGGAGTGAAGAGAATGTTCACCAGGCTGACTCAGCGAATTTCCAGACTGGAATAAGGAGTGCAATTGAACAGGTTGGACTTGTTTTCGATAACTTACTTCAGACGAATGAGACTTCTAAAATTCCATGAGGACTAGACAGGCTAAATACAGGGAGGATGCTCTGGATTTTAGGTGAGTTCAGAACAAGGTGTCACAGTCTATGGATTCAGAGACGACCAATTCGGACGGAGATGAGGAGGAATTTCGTTAACCAAAGAGTGCTGTGCCTGTGGAAATAATTTCCGCAAGAACTGGCTGATGCCAAAATATCGAATGCACTCCATAAGCAGATAGATATAACACTTGGGGCAAATAGGACCAATGGTTAGTGGGAGAAAGCAGGATTAGACTATTGAGTTGGATGATCAGAGATGATCTTTTCAATGGTTTCAATTCCGTGTGGCCACCTGTTGCTCCTCTCTTCTATATTTCTATGACATACAGTATAAAAAAAATTGGTCTGTCATGTTACAGCCGTAATAGACATAATTTCGGCAACATTTGGAATATTGTCTACATTGCTAGTTGCCAAACATCCTTAAGAATGTGAAGGTCTTGAAGAATGATTGGAAACTGTTTAGCAGGATGTTGCCTCATAAGGGGAGTATTAGCCCTGAGGAGGGTTGGAAACATTTGATTGGCTTTCGATGGAAAGTCAGAGACTGAGGGGTTACGGGCCACAGGCGTTCAACATTAGAACTTAGAACATAGAAAAGTACAGCACAGAACAGACCCTTAGGCCCACGATGTTGTGCCCAGATTTAACCCAAATGTAAAATATAGTAACTTAACCTAGGCACCCCTCAACTCACTGATATCCATGTGCATGTACAGCAGTCGCTTACATGTTCCCAATGACTTCGCTTCCACTACCTCAACTGGCAATGCATTCCATGCATTCACAACTCTCTGTGCAAAGAACCTACCTCTGATGTCTCCTTTATACTTTCCTCCTGATATCTTCAAACTATGATTTCTTGTACCAGTCAATCCTGCCCTGGGGAAAAAAGTCTCTGGCTATTGACTCGATGTATTCCTCTCATTATTTTCTACACCTCGATCAGGTCTCCTCTCTTCCTCCTCTCCAGAGAGAAAAGTCAAAGCGTATTCAATCTTTCTTCATTCGGCAAGCCTTCCAGTCCTGGCAGCATCCTGGTAAACCTGCTTTGCAGCCTCTCCAAAGCCTCTGTATCTTTCCTACAGTAGGGCGACCAGAACTGGACACAATATTCCAAGTGTGGTCTCACCAGAGACTTGTAGAGCTGCACCAAAACCTCGCTGCTCTTAAACTTGATACCCCTGTTAATGAAAGCCAAAACAAAATATGCTTTCCTTAAAGACCCTATCCACTTGGGTGACAGCTTTGAGGGATTTATGTACTTGCACCGCTAGATTTCTCTGTTCCTCCACGCTGCCAAGAATCCTGTCTTTAATCCTATATTCGAGTTTGACCTTCCAAAATGCATGATTTCGCTTTATTCAGGTTGAACTCCATCTGCCATTTCTCAGCTCAGATCCGCATCCTCTCTATGTCGCGCTACAGCCTGCAGTTGCCCTCTATACTATCGACGCCACCTCTAAACTTGTGTCACCTGCAAATTTACTAATCCACTCCTCAACCTCCTCATTCAAATCATTTATAAAAACTACAGAGAGCAGACGCCCAAGAACAGAGCTCTGCGTGACCCCACTCAACAGTGTTCTCCAGGCAGAATATTTTCCATCTACAACCACTCTCTGCCTTCTGTCAGCCAGCCAATTCTTAATCCAGATAGCCAAATCTCCCTGTATCCCATACTACATGACTTTATGACTGAGCTACCAAGAGGAATCCGATGTAATGCCTTGCCGAAATCCATATACACCGCATCCTCTGCTCTACCATCATCGAATTGTCTTAACATCTCCTCAAAGCAGCCAATAAGATTTGTGAGGCATGACCTGCCGCTCACAAAGCCATGCTGACTGCCATTAATCACACAATGATTTGCCAAATAGTCATAAATCCTAGCCCTCACAACTCTTTCCACAACATTGCTGACCACTGATGTAAGACTGACTGGTCTGTAATGGCTAGGGATGTCCCTATTATCCTTGTTGAAAAGTGGAACAACATTCACCTCCTTCCAATCCTCCAGTACGATTCCCGTGGCGAGTGAAGAGGGAAGTATCCTCGCCATCGGCCTAGCTACCTCCTTTCTCGCTTCTCGGAGTCACCTAGGATAAATCTGGTCTGGCCCTGGGGACTTATCAGTCTTAATGTTTTCCAAAATTTACAGTCCATCAACACCATCAATCTTGATCTAGTCAAGACTGTATCCCAGCTCCTCTAAGTTTTCATTTACAACAAGCTCCCTTTCCTTGCTGAAAAGCGAAGCAAACAAAATCATTTAGGGCTTCCCTTATCTGTTCAAATTCCACGCACAAGTTCGCTCCGCTATCCCTCATCGGCCCTAACTTCTCTCTCAGCATTCTCTTATTCCTCACGTATGAGTAAAACGCCTTTGGGTTCTCCCGATTCCGTCTTGGCAAGCCTTTTTCGTGTCCCTTCCTGGCTGTCCTCAGTCCACTTCTGAACTCCTTTCTAGCAAGTCTGTAATCCTCTAAAGCTGTGCTAGATTCTTGTTTCATCTACCTTACGTACGTTGCCTTCTTCCTTTTGACAAGAAGCTCCTCTGTTCTCGTTATCCAAGGTTCATTAATCTTACCCCTTCTTACCTATCTCAGAGGAACAAATTTGTGCATCACTCGCAACAACTGCTCCTTTAATAGTCTCCACATGTCTGCTGTGCCCTTTTTGTGGAAGAATTTCTCCCAGTCTATGCTTCCCAACTCCTGTCTGATCGCGTCATAATTTTCTTTTCCCCAATTATATATCTTCCCTCGGCAAATTCTCCTTTCACTGTCCAAGGCTAAGCTAAATGTGAGGCAGCTGTGATCACTTTCACCAAAGTGCTCTCCCATCATGAGATCTGGCACCTGTCCTGGCTCATTGCCGAGCACCAAATCCAAAATGACCTCGGCCCTCGGCAGAATGTCTACAAACTCCGTAAGGAAATTTCCTGAACACACCTGACAAAAACGGCTCCATCCAAACCATCTGCACTTAGGAGTTTCCAGTCGATGTTAGGGAAGTTGCAATCACCCATAACAGCAACCTTGCTACTTTTGCATTTTTTTCCAGAATCTGCCTGTCTATGCGATCTTCAATCTCTCTACTGCTATTCGGTGGTCTATAGAAGCCCCCCACTACGGTGGCTGTCCCCTTGCTATTCCTAACTTCCACCCATACTTACTCAGTCGACAAACCTTCCTCAACAACCTTCGTTTCTGTAACATTGGGAGAGACATCGACAGGATAGAGTCAGAACCTTTCTCCCAGTGTAGATGTATCAATTACTCGGAGTGTGGGTTTTAAGTTAAAAAAGACAACGATTGAAATATAAAAAATGCATTTCTTTTCATTTTGCACAGAATATAACTGTTTGGGACAGGGGAGGTTCTGCACTAAAATACAATAGCAAAATTTAGGAGGCATCTTAATAGCTGGATTATCAGGCACAAAATACAAATATATGGATTAGATAGAGGCAAGCTTTTTTAGTTAATAAAGACATCGTCTGTTTGCTCAGGCTTTGTGGTCGAAAGCTGTGGCTGCTGAAATGTTCTTGAGACAAGATTTCAACAAAGGATTGACGCGACACATGTTATGTCATTATTAATGACGTACATGCATATTAATATACGTTTGTCCAGATCAATTTACAGCTACCCTCCCACTGAGAGGAAACTCGAAGTTCAGAACTAGACATGCAAGAAAATGAGAGTTCAAGGAAAGTATGTTCCTCTTGGTGTAGACGACAAGGCTAGCAGGAGTGAGGAACATGAGATAACCAGAGTTATTAACGCTCTTGTCAACAAAAAGTTGGAGCCATATATCAGGTATAGACATTTAAGATCAGCGAATCCGTTGAGATGTCTGGGGATGGAAAAACACATTTCACAGCGAAATCAGCTGGACAACACAGAGGATGTGCGATAGCTTTCGCAGCGAACGTTAATGAGAATCTAAAACATTCTTAAAGCATTTTAAGGCCAAAGATGTAACTACAGAAAGAGTAGGGACTTAAAGACAAGCAAAGGCGTTCATGTGCGGAACCACATCAGATGAATTATGTTTATTTGGTTTACTATCATATGGACTCGCATCAGTAAAGTGAAACATTTACAGGTCACCACTTACTGCGCCTCTCACGAGCATCTACTGCAAATCTCTATTGCAGAAAATAGGCTACTGGACTCAACTATTGATGGAGTTCGCAAGGAAGACTAGATAGCAATTCCGGAAAGCTTGTAAATAGATTTGTCCCTTGTTCCGAATGTGATTTATCCTATTAGTTCAGTTAAGTAGTATGCCACAAGGATCTGTTTTAGGGCCACTATTGTTTTCATTTTTATAAATGCCCATGGATTAGGGCTAGAAGGATGGATGAGCAAGTCTGCCGATGACACTAAGTTCAGTGGATTTGTGGATAGTGCTGCAGGGCGTTGCAGGTTATACAGGAATGTAGATAAGCTGCAGTGTTAGGCTGATAATTCGCAAATGGAATTTAATGCGAAAAAGTGTGAGGTGATTCACGTTGGTAAGAGCAACAGGAATGAAGAATACTGCTCTAAAGGTAAGATTCTTGGTAGAGTGCATAAGCAGAGAAATCTCAGTGTCCATATAAACAGATCCCTGAAGGTTGCCATCTGGGATGACAGGACGGTTCAGAAGACATGTAGTGTGTTAGATTGTATTTGTAGAGGTACTGAGTTTCGGAGCCACGGGGTCATGTTGCATCTGTACAAACCTCTAGTGTGGTGGCACTTGGAGTATTGCGTACAGTTCTGGTAACAGCATTTTAAGACTGACATGAAAACTTTGGAGAGAATACAGATGAGATTTAGTAGGAAGTTGCCTCGAGGGAAGGTCTTATGAGGAAAGGCTGGGGTACTTGAGGCTGTTTTCGTTAGAGAGAAGAAGGTTCAGAGGTGACTTAATTGAGAGATACAGGATAATCAAATGGTTAGATCGGGTGGACAGTGAGAGGTATTTTTCCTCAGATTATGATGGCTAACTTGAGGGGACCTAGTTTTAAATGAAAGTTGAATGATACAGGACAGATATCAGAGTTTGTTTCTTTACTTAGAGTGTGGTAGGGGCATGGAACGCACTGCCTGCAAGAGCAGACTTGCCATTCTTAAGGGTACATCAATTTTCAGTGAAGAGACATGAATGAAAGTGGAGTAGGGTGATTAATATCGGGCTTCAGATTGGTTTCTCAGATCAGCACAAAATTGAGGGCCGTTTTTTTTTCTGTGTTCTAAAAGCAGTTGGTCTTTGAAAGTGACGATGCAACGCTTTCCTCCAGCGGTTTCCAAACATCAAATTCTAACTTCCTGCCGCCCAATCTACACATACTCTACTCATCATCTCAACCCTGCACCTCGTTAAGAAAAAAAAAGAAAAACTGCTTCATTTTGTATCTTTTGAAAGTTTAACTCCATTTTCTTACCGAACTTGTACATGACTAATCCAGAGTTACACATTTTATCTATTTCCATTTATTTATAACATTAAACACTGCCGTTTCTGTCTGATATAAGCATATTTTAAACAAAAACTCGTGATAAAGCATTTGTGGTCATATTTTCATTACCCACAAGATGTGTAACCTGTAAATTAAATGTATGTGACATGAGACTCGAATGAAATTATCTGGTTTTCTTGACCTGAATTCTTTGCAGAAATGTCAAAGGATTATGATTGCTATACACAATCATCTCTGATGCATTGTTTGCAACTTAAACATTGAAATGGTTTAAGGTTGTAACTAAATTCAGTCATTTTTATTTAGATGTTGGTTTCTCATTTTAGCGAGAGGATATTGAGTTGTGATTGAAAAGTAACTAGCCATTCATTTCCTTCGATGACAACACAGCTCCAACACGAAATTGCTTGTGTTGGTGTCAGAAGTGTGGCACTGGAAAAGTATATCTGGTGGGACAGCATACAAGAATAAGGAGTGATGATGCATTGACGTAAAGTGTGAAGACGGTCGGGCGTCGGGGCAATGAAGGGTGAAGGTATAGGGAAGAAATTTCGTGTTTGCAGGTGAGAAGCAATTGTGACAGGTCAGTGAGGAATGTGAACCGGTTAGGGTGTAAGGTAGATTGGCAGGTAGGACAGGTCAAAAGGGTGGTCATGATTTGGAGTGGTTGGATCTGGGAAGATGTGTGGCGGGGAGATTTGAATGTAATGAATTAGTGCTGAAGCCGTGTGGGTGAAGGGCCTGAAGGCGAAAGTTGAGGCGTTCTTCCTTCAGTTAGCTTTGATTTGGCAGTCGAGAAAGCTGAGGACTTGCAGGTTCTTGGGGCTGTGGGAGAGAGTTTTGAAATAATCGGCCATAGGGCAGTGGGATGGTTTGTTGCATGTGTTCTAGCGAAGTTCCCTGAAATGCTCCGCAAGTTGGTGTCCTGTCTCCCTGCTGTAGAGACCATTATGATCTATAGGTTATTCAGTTGTACGATCGGTCAATTAACACACCTGTGAACGACTCTGTAGAACATGCAAATAATCGTTTATTGCTTGTTACGATGCTGGGTTCGCCCAGAAATATGAAAACTTCTTGGCAATCAAAAGAGTCCAACAACCTGACAGAGTTTGCATTAGGTTTAGAAACATTATTCATCATCAGGCATGGAGTATGATCGCATAGTAACAACCAAATAATACGTGATATCACTTCATGCTTAGTTGCTTGAACTAATGATATTGATTAAGCCATAACGGTTGATATCACCGTTAAAAGATTCTCAGCTTGCAGAGTGTGATTTAGTGTTTCTCCCAAAGCAGATTCGCAGCTTGCAAAGTGTGCTTAGCTTTTTTTGTGTATATAGCTTTGGAGGCTAGTTGCAGGTGGTCACGTAGGTGCAGGCAATCAACTTGTTGCGTAGGAGCTGGGAACCACATTGTCTCTAATTGTTATTACTGCTGTTACTAGAGGAATGACATCAGTCTGCGGATTCACTACAATCTAATTTAGCAAATTAGAAGCCATTTTGTGCAGCTTCTTTATCTATTTTGTCCTAAGTCACAGAAACCCATATCTTCAACTACACCGCGAGAAACTGATACAGCAAGTGAGGTGAATGGATATGCAGGAAAATCACTGGTGGATGTGAAAAGATCTCTTGCGTCCTGAGATGGAGGGGACGGGGATGTCTCAGCGCAAGTTTTACACCACATGCAGTAACAGTGGAAGATGTCAGGTTTTGAGGTTGAAATACTGGGGTACAAATCTTACGAGGTACTCACAGAGCGAATGGTCCCTGCCAAACACAGATAGCAGTGGGAGGTAAAATATGTCTTTGTTGGCCGGGTGTGATTGTAGCCATTGGAATTGCGTTGCATCTGGAAATAAGTGGAGCAGAAGGTGATTGCTAGGCGGGTGTTATCCTTGTTGATGCTGGGGGACCAAGGGCAGAGGAATGCAAAATAGAGGAGAAGCCCTAGAGGACATTGCTGATCACATGGGAGAGCAAATTGCAATCCTTCAAGTCGGAGTGTACCTGTGCTGTTAACGAGTGGGAAAATTCCTCCTGGTGCAGATCTGGCACAGCAGACGAAATCGGAGTAAGAAGTTTTTAAGTGGGGTGTGGGGAGGAGTAGTCAAGGTAGATGTGGGCGCTAGTAGATTTGAAGAAGAAGCCTGTGTTGAGTGTGTCGCTGGAGACAGAGACGGAGAGGTTCACAAAGGTGAGGGAAATAACATAGATGAGCCATGAGAACTTCAGGTCAGGTGGAAGCTGTTTCAGAAGTTGATGTACTTCTGCAGTTGTGCTATATCATCTCCCATCTTTTCTCGCACTGCATCGATGACTGTACCGTCGTCTCCACGTAGTCCACACCCAACCCCTTCCCTTGCCACTGAATGAGTTGTAAAACCTGCGACCACACTTCCTACGTCACCTCCATCCTTGGTTCCAAAGGATCTTTTCACACTGATCACAGCTTTTCCTGCACACCCACCCACAACATATCCTGTGGACATTGCACTCGGTGTTGTCCCAACTGAATCGATGAGACAGGGTCCCATACCAACTGAGCGTTTCAGGAAACATTTCTGAGACACGTACACCAAGCGATTTCCACCATCCCGTGGCCGACAACTTCAAATTCCAATCTCACTCACCAACAACGGCATGGTGGCTCAGTGTTTAGCAATGCTGCCTTACAATGCCTGGTATCCGCGTTCAATTCCAACCTCAAACTGCGTTCAGTTTGCACATTCTCCCCGTGTTTCCGTGCGTTTTTTTTTCTGGGTGCTCCGGTTTCCTCCCGTAATTCAACGGTGCGCTGGTCAGTTGAATTTGTAATGATAAATTGCAGAGTGTTAGGTGCATTAGTCAAGGATAAGACAGGGTAGGGGAATGAGCCTTGGTGGGTTATTCTTTGGAAGGTCGGCGTGGACGTTTTAGGGTGAAAGGTCCGTTTCCATACTGTAGGAAATCTAATCTAATCTGAATTGCTCATCGTGTTCAAGGGAGTGTAAGTTAGATGCATTAATTACGGTCAAACGTAGAAAAATCAGGGAATGGTTCTGGCTGGAAACTCTTTGGCGGGTCGGTGAGAACTTGCTGGGCCAAAGGGCTTATTTCCACAATGTAGTAATTCGATGCAGACCTGTGTCTTCTCCACTGCCAAATGAAAGCCACTCGCCAACTGGAGGAAGGATGCCTCATTCTCTGCTTTGGGACGCTTTGATCACACGATCATTGGCTTTACCAGTTTCCAAATTTCTCCTCTACCCTATTCCAGATCTAATCACCTAACTCGTCACAGCCTTCTTGACCGATCCTACCTGTCCACCATCCTTCTCACTTCTGGTCTCCAGCCTCCTTTCCGACCTATTGCAATTGCAACGCCCTCCCCCCCCCCTCCCCCGCAACACTTTACTCCTTCACAGTTACCTTCCATCCAGCCCGACACCCACCTCCGAAATATATCTCAGCCCTCTTCTCAATCCACATTCCTGATGAAGGTCTTATGCCCAAACAGTGCACATTCCTGCCCTCGGATGCTCTCTGAACTGCTGTGCTTTGCCAGTGTCACACTTTCGATGCTGACTCTCCAGCATCTGCAGCACTCAATTTTTCCTCGTTGCTTGCTTCGATGGTGACTTCAAAGGATTTGAAAAATTTGGTTTGGAAAAACGGATGCCCTGGTGAGCATTACTTTTTTTTTCAAGTTTGTGCTGCAATTATACTGATTACATGAATTTCCTTTTTTTAAAAAAAAATCAGTCCTTCAACAGTGACACTACGCTGTTTTGAGACCTAAGAATGTTACTTGCACCTTTGAAAATTCTGATTTCGTTAAGTTTGTGACCAACTTTGTGTGTTCCATATGTCCCTCCAAAGGCGTTGCCAAGTGCTCTATGTGATCATTCCATGACTGACTAAAGATCAATTAAGTCATCTGTGCAGATGGCACAATTAAGAGAAAGGGAGGACTGCTCGTTCGTGATGAAAGTCTTATGCTTGAAATGCCGGTACTCCTGCTCCTTGGATGCTGCCTGACTTGCTGTGCTTTTCCAGTACCAAACTCTTTATATAGCAAAATTAGTCAACCCTCCAAAAACTCTGGTCATACATCTTCGAAAAGTGGTTGGTGAACTTTTCCTTCGAAATTTCATTATTTTAAACCGAGAAAGAACATTTGGTTTTAAAACACCAAAAACCTTTATTTTTCTCTATCCCTGACAAAAGTAACTCCGAAACAAGTCCAATTTTATGATGTACTGGGCTGTCCTACATTTTCCACAAACTAAATGCAGCCTTCGAATTGTGTATAAGTCAGGTTTGGTTACAGTGTTGACATTCTGAAATGATACAGAAAATCATAGAGTACCACCAGGTTTGGGAACCATCATGATCAGCGAACTGCGTTTTGCTTCAACTCTATGACGTCTTCTTGGAGCATCACTTTTGAACCTGTGCTTCTTTGAGGGAATGAAGATTGTAAGGATGCTGTTTTATTGGAACAGCATTCCGGACATCATCCTTATGCAATATGGTATTAGTGCTCCCCATTGTATTCGTAAATAGGTTCTCATCGACCTACGATGAATCTTCCAATTCAGTTCTCTGTTCCTCGGACATATTGCTTACTATTTTATCCCATTTATTGGTGACTGACTCATTATTCAATTTATTCTGAGGGACATCAAAATCCCAAACGTCTGGATTTGTTTTTTCACTCTGCGTGGCAGTAACTGATACCTGTTTCTCCAATTCCCGTTCCCTGTCATTGTGATGTCTCAGCAAGTTCACATGACTGCAACCTATCATTCTTTATTTCTATCTGGCATCTTTGCCAGCTGATTGATATGACTTAACTTCTTCTCACTTCAGATCAGAATCCCACTATGAGATCTCTGATTTCAGACATATCAACGTTTCCTTAATTAATCTTAAAGACCCTTACACGCCGTGTACTAGTATCAATGGAAATGGGGTAAACTGAGTTAATTCATTTGGAGCATCTGCAATAGCAAGTAATATAAATGGCATATCTTTATTCCAATCATCTGGGCAATTCTGGCAATAAGCCTTAAACTTGGTCCTAAGAGTCTGTTACCACATCCAGTCCATGTTCCCTACCTTCAGGATGGTCCACACTTGATATAAAGTATTTGATACCTACATTATCCATGAACTCCTTGAATAATCGGTGGTAAAATTGGAACCTGATATCGCATGCCTACAGAAACTTAGTAAATACAACCATTATTTTTCACAAATACTGATTCCCTTTTTTTTTGTTTTTTTGAGGGAAACTAAACATTGAATTGCAACCCAAAGAAATTCGCAGGAAGTAGGGGCAATTTTTTTTATCACTGTCTATGGCTTTCCTGCCATCTAAGACATATGTCAGTTATGACAAAATTCAACCAGAGCTTTATGGAATCATGGACAATAAAAATGCTTTGGCATCTTAGCTAGCGTCTTCCTCACTCCCTGATACTTCCTACAGACAATTATTGTGTTACCCACAATAATTCCCGCCTGTTTATCACTCGCAAAATAATCTGGTGAACTTCCACCTATTACCTACCTGCACGTATTTGACAAGTTCTCCATGTCCACCTTAAGCTTTTATCTTTAAAGAAAGAGCATTGTGGAATACGGTCTGATTGCTTTTTGGAGTAAGCTTCATAATATAAACCCTTCATTGTTGCAGTTTTTTTTTGGAAGGCCACGAACCGTTCATGACTAATCATCTCCACATGCTCAGAATTTTCCTTTTTACATTTTAACAAACAGAGTGTCAACTAAATGAATTGGATGGTGTTTTGGCTCAGTGATTCATACTGCTGACTTATATCACCAGGGACCCGAGTTCGATTTCAGCCTTGGGAGGTTATCTGTGTGGAGTTTGTACATTCTCCCCTTGTCTACATGGGTTCCTCCAGGGGCTCCGATTTCCTCCAACAGACCAAAGGTATTTGGTTAGGTGAATTAGTTAGCAGAAATTTGGTGTAAGAGGGTAGGGGAATGGACGTAGGTAGGTTCCTCTTCGGAGGTCAGCTTGACCTTGTTTGGCCAAATGGCCTATTTCAACACGGCAGGGATTATATTTTTCTAAATGCTTCGTCCTTCGCTTTTGTTTTCCCTTCTTGATTAACTTTATGGCTGTGGAGACTTCTCATTACGCCGTCTAGCTAAAGTTGCAGAGTTTTTTTTAACTTCTCAGTTATTTTGAGTTTTCCTTTATAATAGGCATCACTCACACATGTGATCCTGCTGTATCGTTTCCAACAATAAACTGTATTGCTGTATTAGCCATTTTTTCCCATCACTCCCATTATCTCTTCCACAGTGTTTATTAGATTTTTGAACCTTCCCCTAAAAGGGGCAACACTCCACCCCTCTCCATGTATCCAACAGAATACCAAGTCTCAGGGCAATATTTCAGTGAAAGTACAAATATCTTTCAATACTTTAACTACTCCACCAACTCGCCCTGTTCTACCTGAGAAAAGCTTATCCACACAGATGAAGTCTTCCAAAAGAATGGGTGCAATCTTAGTAACAGTCTGGTTACTACGCTGTGCAGTCTTCTGTAAAACGTGATCTTGGTCTTGGATTTTCTAAACTACCTTATCTAATCTCACTGGTTTAGCCTCAGTCCCAGTGCCTTTCTTAAACTATCCGCAATGTGACTTTGCCTGTCTTACCTCTTTACCTTGAAAACTCATGAGATACACCAAATCTTTTCCACCAACTTGGGAATCTTTTCCCACATGTGGTCAATGGTTATTAATGTGACCTCATCCTTTTGTTCTTCATGGAAACATCTCCACCTATCCTCACGGAACGAAATTCCTTCTGGTATCTAGATTTCGATTGATACATTAATGCACATTCACCTGCCATCTCTGCAATTCATCTAACTGTTTTAACTTGTGTTTATCAAGATGAGATCTTATCACCTCTGGAAGTTTTCAGTCTTCCCCCGTAACGTAATGTCTCATCCATCTATCGAAGTTGCTCCGTTTAATTCTTTTGATTATGATATACGTCTGACTTGGTTCCTTTCTTACATTTCTGAACCATTTTCATTATGCTTCTACTACGAATTCCTAAGCACTCAAGATAGCATTTTTCTTACATCGTCCTATTCTCTCAACGCCTCAGCAGCACTACCTATCAACTTGCTCTGCATTGACATTAAGCACACACAGTCTCTAGCCAGTGTATGTTTCAGCCCGTGTTCTAACTATAAAGGTGTAACCTATCTCTTCTTTCTGAAAAGTATTGACAAACTTGAGAAGCATCTTCGAACCCCAAAACTCCATTTGCAATCTTAACAGCCATTTCCCAAATTTTTGTTTAAACAACATCAAGCGACAATAATTAAACAAGATACCCACTTCGACACTGTTTAAATCTATTGGTTCCTTTGAATCTACACCTAACCCTGTTCAAATCTGTCCAAATAACGTCCGAGCATCCAATGTGTTACAAAGCGGAGATTGACTCCACGCTGAGAACTAAAACCGAAATGCCCAAAGATGAGCACCTCGCCCTTATAATCTGTTAAAAATGACTAAAAAGTGAACGAAACTGTTTTTTCAACAGCTTCCAGTAGTTAAGTAAAATAAATCCCCAGGCACTTACTTTAAAACCAACAAGTTACAAAAGATTAATCTACCTCCACCAGTGAAGAAATTAACTAACCTGTTAACAAACTAAATAAATACTTTGCATATACCATATGTTGCTGAATAAACCACGATTCTAATGATATGCTGCTCCAATAATACAAGTCCACATATGTATAGTAAATGGTACTTTAGTCTTTCAAAATTACAGGCAGGTTACATGTATTCTGAAACTTTCTATTCCTTCTCTGCCGATTCTTCTGTCTGGAATATTAGCTACTTGCGCCATAGAAACCGTTGTTACTCAGATCATGCTTTCTCTAAGATTTTGGGGAGTCTGTGAGGGAAAGCGAATCTATTAGTAGAGCTGAAGGTCATTATCTTTGGCAGATATGTGCTTGCTCTGGGGTCGTTGTTCAACTTATTTTTGTATTACTAATGACAAATTAATATTTCTTACAAACTAATTGGTCCCATGTTGGCAAAACCATCTGATTGATATTTCTGTTTCAAATTGATTGGCTAAGTTCCAGAGCGTGTTGTGTGGTGATAGCATGCAATGCCTTTGCACCAATACTTAACAAACACCAAATTCTAACACCTTGCCTCCCAATCTAGAAGTACTGTACACAATATCGCAAAAGTTACACTAATCTTTTGTCTTTCCATCATGATCATATTGTAACGGCAAAATCAGGAATTGGATAAGTTCATTCGTTCCCTACAGCCCTTTACTCAGTAACAGGAGGACGTCATTCAGCCTCAGATGAACAGGTGCAGGTTAGCAAGCACCTCAGCCTGCTACTTATGGATAGTGCAAAATATTCAGATCAGCAATCTCGCAGATAACCCTTTTGAGACAGTTACACACACGGAGAAGAATGACTTTGAACTCCTCGATTGTGCTATGCAGACAGGTGAATATTTTGACACTGGATTTGGAAAGCGCTCTCCTTCTCTCATATTAAACACAATAGACCAGGAAGGAGTCATTCAGCCTCCCCCCAATCTGTCAAGTTAGAATGAAGCTCAAATTGTCAACTTGCAAACCCAACTACAGTGAAAGCAAATCATTCATTCAGCCCTTCAGCATGTTCTGTGGAAAAAACGGGAAAGCGAAGGAACAGCAAGAGGTCATTTAGTTCCTCAATGTATTAGATATGAACAGCAGAGAAGCACACTTCTGGTCTAGCCTATTACACTGGAGATGCAGAGGACATCTATGTCATCAAAATTTTAACACAGGAACAGAAAGAATACATTCAACCGTTCGAGGCTGATACAAAGGAAAACATGGGGACGATTCATCTTATCAGTAATTTGCTATCCAACAGCAGGAGAAGTCAACTCACCACGTACTAACATTTCGCATATGAAAAAAAGGCGAATTGCTTTGTTAAAAACACAAATGGACTATTTAATGTGACATTTCATCAATCAAACCTGTTTTATTACTTATTAAGTTTATGACTAATCACGTTGAGACTCCTCATTCCATTTTTGCTGAGATACTTGTATCTGCAGTCTCTGCTCCATGTTTTGATTATGTTATTGATCCAGATGCGTCCCCATGAGACATCCAGAGAAGCATCACATTTTCTTGTCTCCATGAATGGAAACAGCAGCTCAAAACATGACCTTCTAAGGTACACCTACACTAAATTTGTAATTCCCAGAATTAAGTCAAAAACTTCTAAAATGCCCGTTAGATGCTGGTCAGAATCAATAATAGACAAACAGGAGGCTGTTTGGTTTGCTGTGTTCTTTCAGCCTCCTGCCTGTCTATTTTGCATTCCAGCATCTGCAGATTTTCCTTTTTGTCTCCGACCTGGTCTGAATTAATAATAGTAAAAGGGACTTCTTCTGCAACTAAACACATGCTCATCAGAGGACGTCCCTCACAGATATTCAGTGAGCAGTCTCAGACAAAGTTTTTAGGATGTTGGTCAAAGCTGATGAAACTCCCTGTTCAACATGGAAAAGCATCTATGACACTGGGAAGTGAACGCAAGCGCGAGCTTCACTCTGTTAATTATTATTTCATTCATTCATAAAGGTGAGAAAGATATTCACTTCACAATTGCATAATTGCTCAATTAAAAAACAAGAAATTGCAGAATTTTGGGGGTGGACAATGGAGTAAACAAATGAGTAAACTGGTGAAATCCACATAAATCCCGTGCAGTTGCACTGTATCAAGGCAGAAGATGAGCCCTTCTTCCTCCAGGCTTCAGGTGGTTACCATCTGGCGATGCAGGAGGCCCAAGGCCAGCATGTCTTTCGCAGAATGGGAGAGGGAGACGAATTGTTCAGACACGGGGTGTTGAGATTGACTGGTGAAGGTGTCTCATAGTTGTTCTGTGAAAGGATTTCCAATTTGGCACTTTTGCCTCCTTGATGCAGAGGAGACAGCATCGGCTGCAACAGATACAGGAGGTTACATTTGTTTATGTACCTGTAAATTCCTGAAGGATGTGGAAGGATTCTTTGTCATCTTGAACGGAGGTGAGTCAGGAGGTGTTGGTGCAGGTTTTGCACTTCCTGTGGTGGCAGCGGAATGTGCCGTGAGTGGGGTGAGTGGGGGACGTCGACCTGACAAGGGAGTCGTGGAGGGAATGTTCTTTCTGAAACGCTTGTAGTGGTGGAGAGGGAAATATGTCCATAGTAGTGGGATCTGTTTGTAGGTGGAGGGAGTGATGGAGGATGATATGTTGTAGACGGAGGTTGGTAATGTAGAAATTGAGGACGGCGTGTGTGCTCTGTCCTTTTCAGATTGGAAGGGCTGAGGTTCAGGAATTGGAGGACATGTGCTGGAAGCCATCGTCGACCATGTAACAGCATTCTGTAACTGTTTTGTGAGTATTTGCTGGGAATACCTTTTAACCTTTGTCACATTGATTCTGTGATTTTTGATGGAACAATGTAAATGGAAACCCGCTGGTCCAATTCTTCCATGCGGGTGAGATGAGGTCCGCATTTTGAGTTGCGAGAAAATTGATGCTCAGAACCTAAAGGTTAACAGCAGAATGGATATGAAAATCAGCTCGAAGAGAGAACACATGGCAGACTTTAATAAGATTGGAAGGATGTCCAGAGTGCTTTTCGACATTGGTTCATACTTGGCAGCATTATCAATAATTATTTGAGTGCATGACTGATACTAGGAGGTTACAATGCTAGATGTAGGGGAACGGAGCAAGCTGAATGTCGCAAGTAGCCAAAAGAAATAAGAGCTCACACGTTTGGGGAGATCAAGCAGCAGAAAGAGACACACAACAAGTAAGACCACAATGGACAGTACAGATAAAGAGCACATTAATGTAAATATGCACATATTCTTGAACTTTTTGGATGGATCAATGAGTTGGTGAAGAGGCCTAATGAAACCAACCATATGCAGAATGTAGGAAGAAGAAACTTATGGTAGAACCAAATAAAACAGTGCAGACTGTGTGAATGTAGTAATGAGGAATGGTAAGAATAGAAAAGGCCGAGGGGTGATTTAATCGGAGTGGTTACAACGTTGTATGGATTCTGGGTAATGTGAACAAGAGAATACCCCCTCTTTCACACAGGAGAGCACTCAGTAACGTGGGGAACTGATTTAGAATGATTGCTTGATCGAACGACGAAGAGTTCAGCAAATGTTTATTTTTACCCGAGATAATGGCCGAGGTCTTGAACTCACTGTGTGCAAGTGGAGTAGAGACACACACTCTCGAAACATTTGAAACTTGCCCATAAATGCATCGGGAACATGATAAACTACAGGGAGTCTGACCAACTCCTGTAAAATAGGGTGAGGCTAGGTGGTTTCTTTCTTGATTAGTATTGAAGTAATGGATTGAATGGCATCTGCAAATATCATACATTGTCCTGTATTTTGTCGATATTGCAAATGTCAGAGGAGGATAATTTATCAGGGCAGCGCAGAAGAGCAGGGCATGACCAGCATTAGAATTGTTCTTGGGGATGATAAGTACAGGTTAATCAATTGATTCCCTTCCTTATGTCACGTAATTATTTGAAGGTTCCTCCAAATATATATGTACTTCAAGTGTAGGCTTTTTGTCTCCACAAAGAAGACAATGTTGAAGGATATTGTGGAACTTGTAAACATTTGAGATAGCTGTCCTTTGAGACTGGATCATCTGAAAAATGTGACAGTAGCTGCATTCTACCATAATGCAAAATGTACTGAAAATTCCGCAACATTTTACCAAAGGTTTCAATGCATTATTGTCAGAGATGGCATTTTTTGAGGAATTAAACTGTGCGCCCACAAGGAAATCACCTCTTCTCCTCTCCCCAATCTCTGCCGACGTTGACAACAGATTGTAGGTGGAAGCTGTGGAGTAGGAATTAGTTTTCATTCTAAACTATAGACTGAAGAGGAAATTGTCTTGCCAATTCTGAATATTCACATTTGATTGAACTTTTGAAGTTTGAAATGTGTGTACCTATTTCATTCTAAATAGCTCATCACGTTATTGAGCAGTAAATGCATCTGAAGTGTTTCCTAGTACATTTAATTGATTAATTATCCCTTTAAATATTGTCACACAGTCATTCCTTCCCAATTCATTTAACCTTAATTGTTGAACGAATGTGAAAATGGCTTCGAGAATGACGATGAGATTAAGTCAGGAAATATTATAATTAACTCTGATGGAAATATGATGATCACAACGATTTAGTTTCTGTTAGGTTCAGTCCAAGAATCGTCAGATATAGGTTGGATTACAGCAGGCCTACATTGAAACTGTGTCGAAAGTCTACATAGGCCGATTGCCCATCAAGCTCACCAATTGACTCATCACACTGTGATTGACATACTGCATATATCAATACATCTAAGCCCCTAGAAAAGAGTGCAATATTTATTTCGAGACAATGGTTACTTTCTAACTGAACATTTACTCTGTATTACCCCACTTTTTCTGGAACTTTGCTCTGTGCAAATTGGCTACCACATCCTTCACAACATTGAGCACTTTTCCCAAATGTTTCTTTGCCTGAAATGTACTCTGTAATGTTATGCTGGAAGGCATTGTCTGCTTTCTTTCCTTCAAATACTTGCGTTATTTCATTATAATCCCTGTTTCATGCTGAGGTTCTACACACTGGATCAATGAAGTGGTAGTTCTAGCATCAGACTGCCAATCCATTAGTGAGGCATTAAGATGGTCATTGAAAAGCTGTGTGCCCTGAGAGATTTCTAATATGTCCTATTGAGACATTTGCACCCGTACGATATTGCTTCAATCAGTTCGAAAATTGCGGAGCATCCAACAAAGACATGGGTTTCCGATAAAAAAACAGAAGTGTATTAAACAATGATTGCCAACACAATGGTTCACCACTTATTATCTGAGCATCTTGCAGCTTTCGAATATTATAAATGTCTAAGGAAAATATAAGAAGACTTTGCCAACATCTTTTTCAACTCATTTTCAAGTTCTTGTTGTCGTTGAAAGATGTTGTTTCATACCTGGAAATAGTATGCACAATTACTTGGCTTGTTTTTAATCTTGTCCATTTTAATCTTGTCCATTGTTGTTAGCCATTTGTCCCTGCGCAGTGCAGCCTGCAATATTAGCTGAAAGCAAAATACAATCAGTTGGGGAATAAAATCACATCCAATCTGGCATCATCTGCGTAAAGAGTGGAAGAGAGTTAATGTTTAAAGTTTGTGATCTTTGCACATAAAAATCACGCTTTAACAATTACTACTTTTCCATCTGTGATCTTGTCGAAAAGAGAGAACTGCAGACGCAGATACGTAATCCTTTGAAGTTTCTCTCACATTTCGGAAGTGTGATTAAAAAGGTGAAGAGCTCGTTTCTTTTCATTGCTCATTCTTTTGAGTAAAATAGTTAGTACGTCATTTAAGGTTGTCCAGAACATTGTTGAAGCCTAGTCTGGAACACTGTGCCAAGCACTGGTTGCATGTAATTCTATGGGAAATTTAGCATGTCCAATCCACATAACCTACACATATTTGTACTGCTGAAGTTAATTGGAGCAACCGGAGGAGACCTGCACAGACAAAGAGTGAATTCGAAAACTCTACACAGAGAATCGCCCGAGGCTGGAATCAAATGCCACTCCCTGGCACTGTCAGGCACTGCTAACCACTGAGCATGACAGGTATTGATATTGTATTTTTTCAAGAAATACTGGATAGAATCGAACTTTTTCCACTGTAGTACAGAAGGTTGAGAGGCGATCTTAGAAAAAAATTAGTGATACAGATAGAGTTAATGGTAGTTGCTCTTCCCTTTGGGTTTTAGAGTGGTGGGTGTCAAGACCACATAGTACATTTTCCAGTTGAAAGGAGGGAGTTATTAAAAAAAAGTCAATTTCTTTGAAAAGTACATAGTGCTTGCCATATATCATTGTGCCTTTTCTGATCAACACTCATGCATGTTGAACAAAACTTTGAGGGAACACTGTACATCCTAGGAATATGCCGATCTGGTTCTGGTATTGAGAATTTAAAAAACATAGATAGTGTTTTGTGTGTGGAATAACCTTCCGGAAGAAGTGATAAGTGTGGCTATGTTATACTGTTGGCTAGGTATATGAAAATGAAAGGTTTAATGGCATGTGGGCGAGGCAGATGGGATGAGTTTAGTTTGGTATTATGTCGGCCTGCAGTGGTTGGCCCAAATGCTTTGTTGTGCTGTCTGACGATATTATTGTATTATAAGGGGGAAAATGACAGTTTTTCAGCAAGCGATAGATACGGCAAGGTAATAAAGAAGGTCTGTGATTGGTTGGAACACACCAAAAATTGAGTGATATGAGAGTGGGCCCTCAAAGAATAAAGGTAATGGCCATGGGACAAGAAGAGATGCAGGTACAGTGCTGAGTGAAATAAATCAAACGGAAACGAGTAAAGAAATGGAAATAAAAATGGGAGCACGTGTTTACCTGAAGGTGTCAGAAAGGCGTGAATTCAGTGTGGAACCAAGAGCTGAGAAGTATCTAATGGAAAGATAAGGGACTGCTTTTTTAAGAATGGGTTTAGATTTATTGGAACAGTCTTTCATGGGAAGGCCAAAAATGTAAATTGACGCCAAGGTAACAGATTAAAATGACATGTGGCGACAAGAAGTTTCGGATTCTGCTTGTATTCAGAAACGAGCTGTTTAACAAAGGTTTTATACGATCAGTATTTGGTCTCCACTTGTGACTACAGTCGACAGAAACAGCTGCATGGTTTTCACATCAGCAGCTAAATCTCCCTAACTTTTTTTTAGTTCTAAGTAACAGAACCACATTGGCCTATTGTTGAGAATGTTCAGTCTTCCCTCAAGGTTTTGTTCAACATGAATGAGTACAGATCAGACAAGGGACAATGGTATATGGTAAGCAACAGCAGGTTAACTCATTCATGTTTCACCTGAAGACGTGAGGTTTCATGCAGTCGGTATTAAGAACCACTGTGTTGTCAGCTCTGCTGTGTCTGTTCTGCCACTGTGACAGAAGTTATCCACGGATCGTGATGGGCGCGCCTGGGGCATTGTCTCTAAGGTGTGATTCCGAGTGTATTGGTAAATCACGCTGTTGCTTAGTAAGTTTGAAAGACAGTTCTCCCAATTTTCCCATATGTCGGTCAGGAGGATTGACTGTGTCTTCTGGAATGTTTCTGCTATTGTCTTTCCGAGAACGTGGTTGATGCCAAATTGTTTGAATGGTTTCATACCTTTGTTTAGGCTTCATCATGATTAATGTAACTGAACGGAATACACAGCGATTTCAGAGAACGGTTGGGAGTCAACCACATTGTTGTGCGGCTGGAGTCACATGTGGAAATGACAGTGTGAGAATGGCAGATTTCCTTAGCTGAAAGATATTGGTGAACCATATATGTTTTCTTTTTATTTTGAATTGACAACGGCTACGTGTTCATCAGTGGATTCACAATTCCAGTTTTTATTTTGTGTTGAAAACATTTTGTGGGAAGATTCCAATCTGGACTTTGAAGTCATTGGTAATATTTCTGATTTACTTATCTCGCGATAAAATCACTTGACCATCAGATACCTAGACCTTAATTCACATTAAATTTATCAATGTTACAAAGAGAAAGCATCACCTCTCTCTCTCACCTCTAAAGTTGCAAAATCAATTAAAGGTGGGCAATAAAGCCAATGACCACTAATGCCAGCATTCCCACTTAGACCAAGTACTATTGTCATATAAAACTTCATATATAGTCATGGAGATGGACAGGTGCAGACGGTATGGGAATGATTTAACTCGGAGAGGGTCAATTACTATGCTATTAGGCTTGACTGTGCAGCATAAATCGGCAACATATATTCCCAATGGAAATGACGACAGAAATATGGACTTTGTTTCGGGAGCATTTGCTGCAAATCCTAGAGAGATTTTTTTTCCCCCTGAGGCAAGGAGGGGATGACAAGAGATGTGCAAAATCTCATCAAGAGAAAACTTATTTAAGTTTGTGGAGGCAAGTGTCAGACAGGGCTATCGAAGGTGACCAGGAAGGACGTAGGAATAATGGAAGGGGGCATGAAAAATTCTTGCCAGGTCAGAGTAAGGAAAACCTTAAGATTTTCGCCACGTAAGGAACAAGAGAATGGTCAGAGTGAAGGTAAGGCCTGTCAGGGATAATGCAGAGAAATTGTGTCTGCAGTCAGATGAGGTAGGGAGGTGCTTAATGAATACATTTCTTCAGTAATCACAAATGAGAGCGACTTGTCGTTTGTGAGGAAAGTGTGGAACAGACTGATATGCTCGAACAATTTGATGTTAAGAAGGAGGTTATTCTGGACATTTTGAAACACATGAGGATAGCAAGTCCCTATGCCAAAAGTGATGTATCCAAGGATATTATGGGAAGCGAGGAAAGAGATTGCTGCACCTTTGGCGATGATCTTTGTGTCCTCAGTTTCCACTGGACTAGTATTAGATGACTGGGGGTTGGCAAATGATATTCGCTTGTTCAAGAAAGGGAATATGAATAACCCTCGAAATTGTAAACAAGTCATTCTAACCTCTTTCATAGGCAAATTATTGGACAGGATTCTGAGAGAAAGGTTTTATGATTATTTGGAAAAGCATAGTTTGCTTAGAAATAGTAAGCACTGTAAAGGACAATTCATACCACATCAGCATTACCTACTTCTTTGAGGCTGTGACAAAATACATGAATTAAGGTAGAGCAGTGGATGTGGTGTGAATTGATTTTAGCAAGATATTTGATCGTTTTCCCGAGGGTCGACTCATTCACCAAGTAAGACAGCATGGAATACACAGAAATCTTGCTGTCTGGATGCAGAATTGGCTGACCCATAGAAGTAGTAGATGGAAAATATTCAGCCTGTAGCACATTGATCAGTGGTGTTGCGGAGGGATCTTTTCTGGAATCTTTGTTCTTTGTGATTTTTACCAATGACTGTAATGACGAAGTGGAAGGGTGAGTTATTAAGTTTATCGATGACAGGAAGGTTGTGAGTTATAGACAGTGTGGAGGGCTGTTGTAATTTGAAACGGGCATTTGCAGGATGCAGTGGTCGGCTGATATGTGGCAGGTAGAGAAGTATACCTGGAAAAGTTTGGAATGATCCATTTGGAAGTTCGAATTCGAATGCAGATTTCATGGTTAAGGGCAGGATTCTGGGCAGAGTGGAGGAACTGAAAGATCTTGGCGTCCACATCGATAGATCCGTCAATTTTGCCACCTAAGTTGAAAGGGTTGTTCAGACAGCATATCAT
The DNA here is from genome assembly GCF_020745735.1 of Hemiscyllium ocellatum. Lineage (NCBI taxonomy): Eukaryota > Metazoa > Chordata > Chondrichthyes > Orectolobiformes > Hemiscylliidae > Hemiscyllium > Hemiscyllium ocellatum. The sequence goes on along the minus strand of NC_083420.1, from coordinate 72,317,612 downwards.
GTGGTTTTTTTTTTGTTAGCAAGTGGATTGAGTTTCTGAGCTGTGAAATTATGCTGCAGTCTAAAATGCCCAGATGCACCGCAAGTGGAAAGTTGTGTACAGTTCTGTTCGGCTCATTATCGGAAGGATGTGGACATTTATCAGAATGTTGCCTGGACTGGAGGACAGTGTTATGAAGTCAGCTTCAGGGAGTTTGGGCTTTTCTTTCTGGCGTGCAAAAATATGACTTTACGTAATGAGTGTTTAAACTCACAAAAATAAGGCAATTAAGAGATTGGATTTTTCAATTCTTCCTCTGCAAATAACATGTCGAGAGCAGGAAGGAAATAGGTGTTTGCTTTGATGTTCATAAATGATGATGATGAGGAGAAAGTTGAGATTGTCGGCCTGGAGGAAAGAATGATACCTTATTTTGTAGATTACGCAAAGATTAGCTGCGTGGCTCCCAGGGAAGAAAAATGTGCCAGTTTACAGGACGGCATAAATAGATTTCTCAGAAAGCCAGGTCGATTGCCGATGAAATTTAACCTACCTTAGTGTCGTTGATAAAACTAGTTAGAATATATTTGTTGCATTTATCAAAAACGTTGAGATAAGTTGCGATTACTTGAAGATGCAGTACTGGTCACTGTGTCACTGTCGTTTCTTTCTGTTAAACCCAATAAAGACCCAATATATCCTTAACATTCCCTATTTCCAGCTCGTTAACCCGTCCTTCCTGTATTCCTTTGTGGCAGCTTTGAAAGACTCAATATTCCCTTCAATTTTCTGTGTGTCGGGAACGAGAGATTAGAAGATCTGCTCCCGTTGCTGAGTAACATACACGAATGGCTGAATGGACTCATTCTGTTCCTATTTACAATTCTTGATAGTCTGAGTGGATTGCTTCAATATAGGTGCACTTGCGATTGGTGCTGAACGTTTTGGAATCATCAGTGAACAGCTGACTTGTTGATTTCGGGAAGTTCACTGATGCTGCATCTATTGATTTCCCACAGTGCCTCATTGATGCCCAGTTTCTATTTCCTCAGTCCTTCAGAAGTACGTTCTACCTCGTGGGAGGTATTTTGGCATAACAAGTTTGCTAGTGCTGCAAGGATGGAACTAAACTAGAAAGGCAGTGGCGTGGGACCTGCAACAGTAGAGAGGCAAGTGCGAGTTTCGAAGGAGATACAATTGTCAGAAATAATAAGTTGGAGATCTAGGTCAGGCTAGAACACGACAGGGAACAAGGAATGCCTGCTGGATTAAATCACGTGTATTTCAATGCAAGAAGATTGAGAGGTAAGTCTGATGAACTCAGGGCATGAATAGATGTGTGGGACTGGGATATTATAGCTGTTACAGAAACAAGAAAAAGGGAGGAGCAGTTCTTGCAAATCATATTACAGGTAATATAGGTGGATCAGACCTCATGAAAATAGCGGAGCAGGCTTGCATCTTTGGTTAAGGCGTGTATAAGAGCAGCAGAGATGAAATAACGGAAGAATCAACCAGTGACGCTTTGTGGGTGGAGGTAAGAAATAAGAAGGGGATGGTGACGTTATTCAAGTTAAACTCTCGGCTCGCAAGAACTCAACGGGAATGAGAGGAATAAAAATGAATTGAGATGGGGGAGACGTGCAGGAGCAGCATGGTTGTCATTATAAGGCATTTTACTTTTAAAAGCACCGAAGGGGACTCCGAGAGTATTAAGGTATAGATGGGGTAGTATGTTTGAAGTGCATTCAGGTAAGTTTGCTAAAACAGTATATAGAGGGCCCTGCTAGGGAAGTCTCAACATTCGACCTGCTTTTGGAAAATAAGGCAAACAGATGACAGAGTTTACAGTGGGAGAGTACAATGCGACCAGTGACCATAGTATTAGTATTAAAAGAGTTATTTAGAGGGACAACACGGATACACGGCTTCATGTTATAAATTGTGGCAAGGCATTTTTTAAGGAATTCGACAGGAGATTGAAGGGGTTGACTGGAGGAGTTTGTTTGCAGGTAAAGGGACATCTGGTAAGTGGGAGGCATTCAAAAATGAGTTATCTGGAGTTCAAAGTGTAAACTTTCCAATAAAGGTCAAGGGCAAGTTTGGTCGTAGATGACGAGAAACTGAGGCTTTGAATAGAAATAAAAGATGGTTGGCAGAAGTACAGGCGGCTCGGATCAAGTAAATCCTTGGAGGTAGACAGAGAATGCAGCAGTTTACTGAAGCAGGAAATTAGGGGTCAGAAAGATACACAAGAAAGCCTTGGCTGAGAAACTTGGTGTGAATGAACAGAGGTACTTCATGTACATTCAAGGAAAAAGGAGTAACTGGAGGCAGAAACGGGCCCCTCAGAGACTGAAATGAACATGCATATGTGAAATCAAAGGAAGTGGGCAAGGTTCTCATTGAATATTTCTACTCCTTGTTTACTGTCCAGAAAGGCATTAAGACATCGAGATTTAGGGAAGTTACTGGTGTTATCTTAGCGACAGACCGTAGTACAGTTGAGGAAGTGTTGGATCTGTTAGAATGTATGATGATGGATTAATGCCCTAGTCATACAGTTATAGAGTCATAAATATGTACATCACGGAAACAGAGCCTTTGGTCCAACCCGTCCATGCCGACCAGATATCCCAACGCAATCTAGTTCCACCTACCAGCACCCGGCCCTTATCCCTCTAAACCCTTCTTAGAACATAGAACATAGAACATAGAAGGATACAGCGCAGTACAGGCCCTTCGGCCCTCGATGTTGCGCCGACCGAATCCTACCTAACCTATACTAGCCCAATAACTTCCAAATGCCTATCCAATGCCCGCTTAAATGACCATAAAGAAGGAGAGTTCACCACTGATACGGGCAGGGCATTCCATGAACTCACAACCCGCTGTGTGAAGAATCTACCCCTTACATCTGTCCTATACCTACCACCCCTTAATTTAAAGCTATGTCCCCTAGTAACACCTGACTCCATTAGCGGTAAAAGGTTCTTAGTATCTACCCTATCTAAACCCCTAATCATCTTATACACTTCTATCAGATCTGCCCTAAACCTTCTCTTCTCCAATGAGAACAGCCCCAAGTGCCTCAGCCTTTCCTCATAAGATTTTCCTACCATTCCAGGCAACATCCTGGTAAACCTCCTCTGCACTCGTTCTAAAGCTTCCACATCCTTCCTATAGTATGGCGACCAAAACTGCACACAATACTCCAGATGAGGCCGCACCAGAGTCTTATACAACTGCAACATGACCTCAGGACTCCGGAACTCAATTCCTCTGCCAATAAAGCCCAGTACACCATATGCCTTCCTCACAGCACTATTTACCTGGGTGGCAACTTTCAGAGATCTGTGTACATGGACACCAAGATCCCTCTGCTCATCCACACTACCAAGTAGCCTACCATTAGCCCAGTAATCCATCATCTTGTTATTCCTACCAAAGTGAACGACTTCGCACTTAGCTACATTGAATTCCATTTGCCACATTTCCGCCCAGCTCTGCAACTTATCTATATCCCGCTGTAACCTACCACTTCCTTCCTCACTATCCACAACTCCACCGACTTTTGTGTCAACCGCAAACTTGCTTACCCAGCTTTCAAGTCCTTCCTCTAGATCATTTATAAAGATAACAAAAAGCAATGGTCCCAAAACAGATCCTTGTGGTACACCGCTAGTAACTGCGCTCCAAGATGAACATAATCCATCAACTACTACCCTCTGTCTCCTTCCAGCCAGCCAATTCCTAATCCAAACCTCTAATGTATCCTCAATGCCATACCTCCGAAGTTTTAGCATTAGCCTACCATGGGGAACCTTATCGAACGCCTTACTAAAATCCATATACACAACATCTACTGCTTTACCCTCATCCACTTCCTTGGTCACCTTCTCAAAGAACTCAATAAGGTTTGTGAGGCACGACCTGCCCTTCACAAAACCATGCTGGCTATCCCTGATCACATTATTCCTACCCAGATGTTCATAAATCTTATCCCTTACCATTCTCTCTAAGACTTTGCCCACCACTGAAGTCAGACTCACTGGCCTATAGTTACTAGGGCTATCCCTACTCCCTTTCTTGAACAATGGGACCACATTCGCTATCCTCCAGTCCTCTGGTACTATTCCCGTTGACAACGACGACATAAAAATCCAGGCCAATGGCTCTGCTATCTCCTCCCTAGCTTCCCATAGGATCCTGGGGTAAATGCCATCAGGCCCAGGAGACTTATCTATATTCATCCTTTCCGATATTCCCAAAACCTCTTCCCTGCATATTTCCAGGGCATCCATTCTAATTATTTGTGATTCCATATTCACATCAGCAACAGTGTCCTGTTCCTGAGTGAATACTGATGAAAAGTACTGATTTAATGTCTCTCCAATCTCCTCCGCCTCCACACACAACTTCCCACTACTATCCTTGACTGGACCGATACCTACCCTAGTCATCCTTTTATTCTTGACATACCTATAGAAAGCCTTTGGGTTTTCCCTAATCCTACCAGCTAAAGACTTTTCATGTCCCCTTCTCGCTTCTCTTAGCTCCCTCTTTAGCTCCTTCCTGGCTACCTTATAACTCTCAATCGCCCCTACTGAACCTTCACGCCTCATCTTTACATATGCCGCCTTCTTCCCTTTCACAAGGGACTCCAATTCCTTACTAAACCACGGCTGCCTCACAAGGCCCTTTACACCATGCCTGACTGGTACATACCTATCGAGGACACGCAGTAGCTGCTCCTTGAACACTCCCCACATCTCATTAGTGTTCTTCTCTTGAAGCCTGTTTTTCCAATCCACACATCCTAAGTCATGCCTCACTGCATCATAATTTCCCTGCCCCCAGCTATAGCTCTTGCCCTGCGGCGCACGATTATCCCTCTCCATCACTAAAGTAAAAGTCACCGAGTTGTGGTCACTGTCCCCGAAGTGCTCACCTACCTCCAAGTCTAACACCTGGCCTGGTTCATTACCTAGAACCAAATCCAATATAGCCTCCCCTCTTGTTGGCCTGTCGACATATTGTGTCAGGAAACCATCCTGCACACATTGTACAAACACCGACCCATCTAATGAACTCGAGCTATAGCTCTCCCAGTCAATATCTGGGAAGTTAAAGTCCCCCATAACAACCACCCTGCTACCTTCACTCTTTTCCTGAATCATCCTCGCAATATTATCCTCTACTTCTCTAGGACTATTAGGAGGCCTGTAGAAAACACCTAACAGGGTGACCTCACCTTTCCTATTTCTAACCTCAGCCCAAACTACCTCAGATGGCAAGTCCTCTTCCATCGTCCATTCCACTGCTGTGATACTGTCTTTGACAAGTAATGCCACGCCTCCCCCTTTTTTACCCCCATGTCTGATCCTACTAAAACATTTGAACCCTGGAACGTGCAACAGCCATTCTTGTCCCTGTTCTACCCACGTCTCTGTAATGGCCACAACATCGAAGTCCCAGGTACCAACCCACGCTGCAAGTTCACCTACCTTATTCCTTATACTTCTGGCATTGAAGTATACACACTTCAATCCACCTTTCTGGTTACAGGCACCCTCCTTAGAGATCGCTGCATTATTCCAAACCTCCCTACACTCAAGGTCCTGTACCCTAAAGCTACAGTCCTGGTTCCCATGCCCCCGCGGAGTCTTCTTCAGACACCATCCAAATGTCTACTAAATGTTCCAATTGTACTAGCCTCCACCATTTCCTCTGACAGACCATTTCAGACATGTTCCTCCTTCTGCGTGAAAAGGTTACCTCTTAGGTCTCTGTTAAATCTTTTCCCACTCACTCTAAACCTATGCCTTCACGTTCTAGACACTCACCCCCCAGGGAAAATACATTGGCTTTTTTCCTATCCATGCCCCTCATAATTTTATAAATCTCTTTATGTACACCCCTCAGTTTCGACGGTCCAGGGAAAACAACCCCATGCTGTTCAGCCTCTCCTTTTCCCTCAAATCCTCCAAACCTAACAACATCCTTGTAAATCTCTTCTGATCCGTTTCAAGATTCACAACATATTTCCGATAGTAAAATGACCAGAATTGGACGCAACATTCCAATAGTAGCCTAACCAATGTCCTGGACAGGCACAACATCAACTCCCAACACTTGTACTCAATCCTCTGACCAACAGAGGAATACGCCTTCTTTCCTGTCCTATCTAACTGAGACTCCAATTTAAAGAAGCTATGAATCTGCACTGCAAGTTCCGTTTGTCCAGCAACACTCACTAGGACGTTACCATTACGTGTATAAGTCTTGATAAGATTTGCTTTCCCAAAATGCAACAACTCGCATTTATACGAATTAAACTCCATTTGCCACTTACCAGCCTACTCGCCCATCTGTCAAGAGCCCGTTGTAATCTGAAGTAACCTTCTTTACTGTCCACTACACCTCCAATTTTGCTGTCTTCAGCAAACTTACTAAGTATACCTGTTATGCTCACATCCAAATCATTGATATAAATATTGAAAAGAAGTGGACCCAGCACCGATCCTTTTGGCTCTCCACTGATCACAAGCCTCCAGTGTGAAAAACTACACTTCACCACCACTACCTGTCGTCTACCTTTGAGCCAGTTCTGTATCTAAATGGCTTTTCTCCTTGTATTGAGCAAGATCTAACATTGCTAACCAGTATCCCCTGTGGGACCTTGTCGAACGCCTTACCGACATTCATATAGATCACATCTACCACTCTGCCTCATCAATCTTCTTTGTTACTTCTTCAAAGAATTCAACCACGTTTGTGAGACATGTTGACTATCCCTACTCCTTGTTTACAGTCCAGAAAGGCATTAAGACATCGAGATTTAGGGAAGTTACTGGTGTTATCTTAGCGACAGACCATAGTACAGTTGAGGAAGTGTTGGATCTGTTAGAATGTATGATGATGGATTAATGCCCTAGTCATACAGTTATACAGTCATCCAAATACATGTAGACCCTGTCCCTCAGGATTCGCTCAAATAACGTGCCACCACCAACGTCAAGCTTACTGGTCTATAGTTCGCTGGCTTGTTCTTACCACCTTTGTTTAAGCAGTAGCACCGCGTTAGCCAACATACAGTCTTTTGGCACCTCTCCTGTGACTATCGATGGCGCAAGTATTTCAGTCAGAGGCTCAGCAATCATTTTCTTAGCCTCCCACGGAGTTCTAGGGGACACATAATCATGTCCTGGGTACATTATGCGTTTCAAGACGTCCAACACTTCCTCCTCTGTAATATGGACATCCTTCAATATGTACAAGCTATTATCTTACATTCTATATCTTCCATATCCTCTTCCACAGAAAATACTGATGCAAAATACTCGTTTAGTATCACCACCATTTTCTGTAGATCCACACAAAGGCCACCTTGCTGATCTTTGAGGAACCCTATTCTCTTCCTAATTTCTCCTTTTTCCTTAATTCATTTGTGAAAACCCTTTTGATTCGCCATTACTCTATTTGTCAAAGCTTTCTCATCCCCCTTTTTGCCCTCCTGATTTCCCTCTTAAGTATACTCCTATTGCCTTTATGCTCTTCTAAGAATTCATTCTATCTATCCTGTCTATTCCTGACATGTGTTTCCTTCTTTTCCTTCAGCAAACCCTCAATTTTTTCGTCATCCAACATTCCCTATAACTACCAGCTTTCCCTTTCGCTAACAGGGATATACTTTCTCCAAACACCCATTATCTCATTTCTGAAGGTTTCACATTTTCCAGCTGTCCTTTTAGCTGTGAACATTTGACCCTTTCAGCTTTTGAAAGTTCTTGCCTAATACCGTCAACATTGGCTTTGCTCCAATTCAGAACTTAAACTTTTAGATCTGGTCTGTCCTTTTCCAAAGCTATTTTAAAACTAATAGAATTATGGTCGCTGGCTCCAAAGTTCTCCCCCACTGATATCTCAGTCTCCTGACCTGCTTTATTTCCCAAGAGTAAATCAAAATTTGCGCCTTCTCTTGTACGTGCATCCAAACGGTAAGTCAAAACAATTTCTTGTGCACAGTTAACAAATTCCTCTACATCTAAACCTTTAACATTATGGCAGTCCAAGTCTATGCTTGGAAAGTTAAAATCACCTACCATAACCACTCTATCATTCTTACAGATAACTGAGATCTCGTTCAAAAATATTTTTCAATTTTCCTCTGACGAATACGTGGTCTATAGTACAATCCCAATAAGCTGATCATCCCTTCCTTATTTCTCAGTTCCACCCAAATATGTCCCTGAACGCATGTCCGAGTATCCTCCCTCAGTACATCTATGCCATTCCTTACCAAAAAAACCACTCCCCTCTTCTCTTGCCTCCCTTTCGTTCCTTCCTGAAGCGTTTGTATCCTGGAACATTAAGCTGCCTATCCTGTCCATCTCTGGGCCATGTTTCTGCAATTGCTAAGATATCCTAGTCCCATGTTCCTAACCATGCCCTGAGTTAATCTGTCTTCCTTGTTATACCCCTTGAATTGAAATAAATGCAGTTTAACTTATTAGTACTACCCTGGTCTATGCTTTGTGCCTGCCTGCCCTGACTGTTAGACTCGCTCCTGTTCTCAAATGCACCAGACTCAGATTGATCTTTTTCCTCACTTTCTCCCTGGGTCCCACATCTACCCTCCTCCCCCCACCTCCCACTCCCTTACTGGATTAAATCCTTCCCAGTAGATCGGGCAAATCTCTCTGCCAGTATATTATTCCCCTTCCAAATTAGGTGCAATCCGTCCATCTCATACAGGTCACTTGTACTCCAAAAGAGATTCTAATGGTCCAAAAATGTGGATCTTTCTCCCATGCACCAGCTCCTCAGCCATGCATTCATCTGATTGGTCCTGCCAAGGGATATCCAATAACACTACAAAAAGCTTAACAAGAAAGTGTAGGGTCGCTGGATGATACATTTGCATCATCATAGGTGAGGTCTGGAAGATTGGCAGGTTGCGAATGTTGTGATATTATTCAAGAAAGGCTTCGAAGAAAATCGTGGGAACTATCGACCAGGAAGCTTAAAATCTGGTGGATACGTTCCTTGAGAAGAGTCTGATCGAAAAGATATACAAGCATTTGGGAAGTCCGAAATTGATTAGGAGTAGTCAGCAAATGTTTTAGAGTGCTTTGATGAAGGGAACAGGAAAATTGACTACGGAAGGGCGGCAGAAATAGTCTACATGCTTTTCAGTTAAGTATTTGGTAAGGGTGAACAACCGAGACTGCCCTGGAAGGTTCGAGTCGAAGAGTGTGGAGCTGGAAAAGTCCATCTCATCAGGCAGCATCGACGACACAGCACAATAGACATTGCCAGCACAAGCTCTTACTCAGGGATCATGAAGACTGTCCATATTGTAAAAGAGGAAGTGGATAAATCCCCAAGAGCTGTTCAGGTGTACCCTAGAACTCTGCAGGAAGCTAGGGAAGAAATTGGTCGGCCGATTTGCTGAGATATTTGTATCATCGACAGTCACAGGTGCAGTGCCAGAGTACTGGAGATTGGCTAACATAGAGCCACTACTTAAAAATGCGTTAAAGAAAGCTGTGGAACTATAGACCAGGCAACCTGACATCGGCGGTGAACAAACTGTTGGAGGGAAACCTGAGGGACAGGATTTACATGCATGTGGAAAGACAAGGACAGCATGTCTCACAAACTCTATTGAGTTTTTTGAAATATCAAAGAGGAGTGATGAGGCCAGAGCAGTAGATGTGATATAATGCGTTTGATAAGCTTCCCCATGAGATAGCAGAATTAAATCTCAGTTTATTCAACAAAAGATAAGATCACGAAGGAAGAGAACCCGTTTCAGGGAGAAGGGTGCACTGCTTCGAAGTCCCCTCTGGCATTTAAATGTGGAAAAACATTTCCCTACATTTACATATCTTCAAAATATTGTCTCAACCACAGAATAGACTTCAAGACAGAAATTCCCATCCTGCGTTTGCTGTGAAAAGTCTGACAGATAACCCATCAGGGCCACATCGTTTTTACTTTCTGCATTGGGAACTGTAAAGACATGCCCTGTGTCTGCTCTGCATTGATTGAATGTCACGGAATGTTCTGGAAATCATTCTTTGAATTAGCATGTGTGTATGTGCTTGGTGAGGCAATGTTTCTGTGATTTATCTCACATTGTTATGAATAATTCAGACCTTAGTATTTGTTCTTTTAGCTTCACTTATATTAGTAAATGTATGAATATCGTGATACATTTGAAAATTTCACTGGAACCTCAGTCAAACTAGTACCTTTGTCTTCAGGCTGATGTATAATTTGTGTGTTTTCCTTCCTCACGTTTAATGTACTGATGATCTACGTTGTACTTTATAAAGATTGTGGATTGTCTCAATGTGTCAGTCTTTACTTGATGGCCGATGGCGGTGGCACATTTCCTGCTCATTATCCTCGATGTGATACTGAGACACATTTCCAATGTTTATGATGAACAGTTTTACTTCCTGTTCTACATTCTTATGCGTAATATCCACGTCGTCCTGCTTTATGCAGCCAGACTGTTCTGGCTGGTTCACTATCATAATCACCGTTGATCGATTTGTGGCCATTTCTTGCCAGAAAGTGAAAAGTAAATATTGCAGTGAGAAATATTGCTGTGGTCCTGGGATCAGTTACGATGCTAAGCTGTTAAAGAACGTCTTCTGGTATTTTATGATCACAAGTGATTATGGGCTGGCGAATTCCCCCCTCGTTTTTTGATATAATAGTCGATATTCGTGACTCACGTGTCTGGGTTGCAATCGAGTCCATAATGACATTCTAAACCGGGCTCTCCCATTTCTTCTGATTATGCTGCTCAATGTATTCACCGTGAGAAATATTTTAGTGACCAGCGGCGAATCCTGGCTCACACCAAGTGGACGGTCATTATGATGTAGAAATGTGAATTCAGAAAAATTCCATCTTTTTGCTGTTTGTGATTTCGGCTAATTTCATTCTGTTATGGTCAAAGTTCATGGTTTATTCTATATGGTATCGGATGGATGATATTGGGTATGGAACTGTGTATCTCTTTCCCTTTGTGGCAGAATTGGGCTTCATGCTGCACCTCTACAATTGCTGCAGAAGTACCATCACAGGTAGCAGCTGAAGAATGTGCTGAAATGTCCCTTTATCGAAATGTATCTCTCTCTCTGTCTCTGTCTCTGTATCTGCCTGTTTCTCGCTCACTCTCTCTGTGCCTGTTTTTCTCTCTCCCTCTCTCCAGTTCCAGCTCTTGTCTCATAATTATTCATTGCAGAACGAGTTAATTCTATCTGTCTCTGCATCAGCTCGCAAATGATGTCTCCTCGTGGGCAGGGGATGGAGGGTTTGAAATATAAATAAAAATTGTTGTTTCCAAAATAAATTAGCACCACAAGCACAGAAAGATTACACCATTGCTGACTTTCACAATCCGACATGTTCCCAAACCAGCAGAGCAAGATCCCACTGCTCCATGGACCTCAACATTCTGACACTTTCTCCCCACCCAAGAAAAGCCCTGACATTAAACCGAGAGAATGGAGAACAGGAAAGGTATCTCAAAATGTCTCAGGACTGTTCCAATGTTTATGTTTAAGGGGAAGCTTGGGAGCGACATTTACTCCACAGTTTGGAATTCACCTCCACCAGACACACTCCGATCTCCATTCCCATAGTCTGTGTGTTTCCCGTTGCCTGTGTCTAAGTTTCAGTCTCACAGAAATCCCCCCACGAGAGAGAAAAAGAAATCTAACAGATCAAACCCAAGATGTTCTGAAATAGAAATAAGGGGAAACGAGCAAGACCCCACCACTGACTGATACCAAAATCACTCAATTTTGTCAGGACTTTTCCGTCAATTTAATCCAGAGGGTTGGAACAGATTTCAGTGTGGATCAAGGGGGCGAATGTTTAGTGACTGCCCCCAAGGTTTCTTTTCTGAGGGTCTGGGCAATGATTCTATGGCGGGGTGTTACTTCCTGGAACATGTTCATCTCCCTCTAGCATTCCCTCCCTTAGTCTCGGCAAGTCCAATGGGGCGTCGCCCCTTGTGGTCTGTCGACATACTGTGTCAGTAAACTCTCCTGCACATATTGGACAGAAGCTGACCTACCTAAAACAATTAAGTTATATTATTCCCAGTCAATGCTTGGAAAATTAAATTCCCCATGACAATTACCCTGTCACTCTTGGTCCTGTCGAGAATCATCTTTGCAAACTATCTCTGCAACTATTTGGAAGCCGATAGAAAATTCCCAACAGATTGACCTCTCCAGTCCTGTTTCTGACCTCAACGTATGCTAACTCAGTACACAGGTCCTCAAATGAATTATCTGCAGCCGTAATGACTAACATCGCTTCACTCCCACCCACCTTTACCATCTTCTCTATTCTTCCTGAAATAACTCCATCACGGAACATGCAACAATCATTCTTGTCATTCATCTACACATGTTTCTGAAATGGCCACAACATCGAATTCTCAGGTACCAACCAATGCTGGAAGTTCGCCCACCTTAATCCAAATGTTCCTGACCTTGAAGTAGACACTTCAAAAAACTTCTTGCTTGCCAGTGTCCTCTTGCAACCTTGTGTCCTTATTTTGGACCTCACTATTTTCAACGTTCTGTATACTTGGACTACAATTTGCGTTCGCATCCCTCTGCTAAATTAATTTAAACCCACCCAAAGATCATTAGCAAACACTCCGCTCCTGAGAAAATTGATACCCCTTTTGTTCAGTCGAAGACCATCCTGTTTGTAGAGGTCTCACCTACCCCAGAAAGAGCCCCAATTATCCACGAATCCAAAACCCACCATTCTTGCAAGCCACGTATTCAACTCCTCTCTCTCCTTAATCCTATTTGAAAGGGAACGACGGGACAACTTTGCGCCACAGTGGGTGGTACATATATGGAATCAGCTGCAGGAGGAAGTGGTGAGGTTCGTACGATTACAGTATTTAAGGTCCATCTGCATCGGTAAATGAATAGGAAAGGTTCGGAGGGATATGGGCCCAGTCCTCGAAACTGTGACTCGATGAGGTTATGATATTTGTTGGGCATTGACGACTCGAACTAAAGTATCTTCTTGGTCATGTACATCTCTGTGACTTGATGACTAATATCGCATTCACTGTTCTCTCTCCTTGAAAATCCAAATTTGAAGGTGATCGAACATTCAGTGTATTCTGGTCAGACACAAAGAATGGCAGAACTGAAACAACATCTTAGATACAAATGGCATTTCAATGTCGACTCGAGACATGTTTATAATTACAGAGAAAACTACTTTTCTATAATTGTTTCTTTAGGAAAAGTAGGTTTTACTGTTAAAAGATGGATTATGTATGGATTATTATGACGAAATGTGTTTAAGTAGCCAACAAGGCAAACATTACCAAATTCACCGTGACTAGTTCCCAGATGGTTTAATTTTAACGAAATTGCTCGGTTAATAGAGGGCATTCCGTCCTGTTTTTTTAAGAGTCTTTGTAAAGGCATAGATGAAACCGTGACTTCAGCAGATGTCTTAAGTCAATAGGTTATAAGGCATTCAGGTATTTTTTAAAACAGTTGCAAGAATGGAAGGGGAGTGAACAATTCCACAAATAAGGCTTTTTGGTTTTTACCTATAGAAGATAGAAACTGCTTGGGTCTCAGAAGTATTGGAGCATCAGTAAATGATTCCGAACTGTGACCTTTTCTGTATTCTCTCTTCATTTTATTTCCTCCTGGATATGTGGGTTTGTAAGAATGTGTAAGAATCGCAATTTGTCTTTTTGCAAACGAGTGTATTTGTGGGATATTATTATATTGGCATAGTTAGTTAGAAGCAGCTATTATTCGGTTAAGTTTTCCAGTAATTAGGTTATTATAAACTCATTTTTCGCTTGTATTTTAACTGTAGTTTTTAAATGAATTGCATTTTACTCAGCATTGGATGACTTAACAAGTCGTATCACATGTAGAACATAAAAATCCCATCACTCTTTAAAATAAGAATAGGGGAAATGAAGGGGCAACTGTATTAAAATGTTTGAAGGAGTCTGGTTGAAACATTAACAAATTGTAAGCTCTTGTTGGGATCGAAATCTATACTTTCAAGTTGGGTTTAGGATTGTTGTACTCAAGGGAGGCAAGTAGGGGGTTATATTGGCTTTTGTTTCTCTTATTGAATTTAGTTGGTTTAAACAGGGTGTGTCTGTTGTACCAATGGATGGGACATTCATATGGTCTTTTATGGAAGAAGTGACTTCCGAAGTTTTCTCAAATGTGAGTAAGGCAAAGCTGTTGGAATACGAATAAAAGCTGGACTTGGGGTTGTCTGGGTCTGCTGGGCGATGCGAGATAATTACAGCAATAGCTAAACATTTAAGAACGCCCGGAAATTCGATTGGAGTCTGTGGAAAAGGCTAAAACTCAATTACAAGTAATGCAGCATGAATTAGAGGCAAAAGAAAATGAAAAAAACAACACTGGCTGCATAAAAAAGGAGGAAAGGAAATGAAACAGTTTGAAATATGAAGAAAAGCAGACAGAAAAAAACGAGAGGAAGATGCTTGAAAGGAGAAAGAGTGAGAGAGAAAGAAAGAGAAGGGAAGCAGAAAGAGAGAGAGTTTGAATTTCTGAAGTTCCAATTGGAGAGGAAAGTCGAAAATAGTCAGGGGTAAAGGTAGAAAGTAGTTTCACTGAGTTGGACGGTAATAACGATTAATGATAATAATATTAATAATAATAATAATAATAGCCAACGGTCTGTTAAATATGCCCAGTCATTAGCTACATCCGAGAAGCAGTTAGAAGTCCATGTCGTTGAAATTGAGAAGTTGGCTATGCAAAGGAGGTAGTCAGTGACCGTATGGTATTGTTGATCTGAACAAAGTTGGTAGGTAGAGCTGGTAATGTATTTGCATCTGTAGCAGGTGAGGTATGCGCGGTGTATGAGGAGTTGAATAAAGCTATTTTAAGTGCATTTCAGCTAGTACCAGAAGCGTACATAGAATGTGTCTGGAATTTAAAAGAGTGACCGTGGTTACACATATATTGCGTGTGAAAGGATCAAACAAAGTAAATTTGATAGGTGGGTAAGGGCATTGAGAACAGGTCAAAACCATAGCTCCACTAGGTTGACGAATATTTTCGAGGAATTCAAAAATACACTTCTTGAAGTAATGGTATGGAAGAGCAAAGAGAAAAATCAGCAAGATTATGACGATGATGAATTGGTTCATAATTCAAAGTTTCACTTCCGATATCAATCACAATCTGTGGGGGACAGCAATTGGGGAAAAGTTAAATCCTCAGGTGATTAAGGGAAATTCTATTTCATTTAAGAAGATAAAGGTAGTTTACCACCATATAAAGAGGGAACCCACGAAGCAGAAAGAGAAAAAAAAGACAGTTGCAATACCATAGGCTGCATGAATTCAACGTGTTGGTAGTTTAGACAAAGCACAGTGAAAATCTTTTGAATCTGTAACCATTTTACTTAAGGTTCTGAAAAAAAAATTCTGAAAGTATCTTCCAATTCTTGAGTCCCCAGTATTTTCCTTATTGGAACACAAAAGTATCTAACATGAAAAACAAAATCATTTGTGGTGCACACAATCATATTGTATTTATTGTCAGGCCTCAAAGAACTGTTTGAAACATATATGAGAACACGTATCTAATCCAAGTTCCCCTTGGAGAAGGTGATATTCCCCATATATTGAACTGCTGGAGAAAAAAAGTACTGGAATTGCAACCACAATGCTCACTCATAAGGATTTCCCGGATTTTCATCCAACAACAATCCAGGAACAGCAAACGATGCCCAAATCAAAACGTGACTTCAAGACGGGTTGGAGAGACTATTCCGCATGCACTTGCTGATGTTGCTTTCCCAGGTTGTGTGGGAGACAAATTCTGTCAAACATCACATTGAGGTGCAAATATAGCAATACTTCTTTGATAACCTCCCAGTTTCTATTGTCTGAGATCAGAGCTGTTGGTGGGTTTCAATTCCACATGGACACTGCCATATGGTTTCGTGTTTGATGCAATCTAGCAGCATTCACCGTCTCTTTTTCGCACACTGACCCCATTAAATGATCGCCTCATTCAGGAGAGTTACACCATCCGTCTATTTATTCTTGCTGTTTTTCTATCGTTCTCATTCTTTATATTTTTCCACTATTTTCACCAGATATTAGAAGAAGATGATGTGAAATGGAAAAGCGAAGGATCACATCAGTATCTGACGGTGATGTTCGATTCCTCAGCAGCTGAATATCAATGGGCTTTGGTCATGGAATCAGAAAGCATCATTCACAGTGAGATGGAACTGTACATATGGTCTGTTTGTGGACGAGACTGCAGTCGATCATCTGCATTATGAAAACACAATGGAGTCATGCAACGGAGAGACTGTGTAAATGTGCTGATTGCAAGAAAGGATTCAATTCTCCCTATGAACTGGAATGTCATCCGGGAATAGGCCTTTCTGCGACACTGAAAGTGGGAAGGCATGTTTTCATTCATCCACCCTACCGATACAGCAGTGGATTCAGGCTGGAGACAGGCCATTTACCTGCTCCGTGTTTGGGAGAAGGTGCGTGTTTTTAGCTGTGATGTTGAGACACTAGCAAGTTCACAATGATGAAAGACAGTATTGTTACTCTGACTGCGATAAGAACTTTAAATGCCCATACGGACTGCCGGAGCAGCATTACATTCGTATTGAGTATGTCCCAGTGCAATATTCTCACTGTAGCCTTCGACACAGTGTCTTTGAATTCTTATATGCAACAAAATGCATCTCATTAATGATGCATAATAATACATGTTTATTTGACATAATTAATGCTAGAAGATTAAAGTGTATTCTAAATGCTCCAAACTATTGTATCCTTTAATTTAAGTTTTAATGATCATATAGCACCATATTAGAACTTGGCCAGGTTTCAAGTGATTCAATCTGGTCTTTTCCTGAGTGTCTCAGAACTGTCTTCTCTTTTGGTGGTTATTCTCAAAATATGGGACTGAGTGGGGTTTGTAGAGATTCTGACCCTTTAAAGTTTTCGTGGCCTATTGAGAGGGTCTTGCTGATCTATCAATGTTGATCGGTGTTCGATTACCCTGATTAATCAGACTTATACGGGCACTGGCACGTTGATGGTAGAATGGCCCTTAGGTATCGTTTATGGTAGGTGCTGGGTGCACGTAGTCTCCTCCAAATACTGGTATTAAGCGCCAACACATCTAGCAAATTATGTGAGGCTCTTCGTTGCCCTGAGCTCGCCATTCCAATGTCAAACTCAAGTCCTACTTCAAGTGAGCATTGCATGATCTGCAGTTGTCAGGTTTGCTTGAAAACTGACAGCTGCAGCCTGTCTGAGTTCTGCATTATACTTATTAGTAGCATGTTATTCAAGCTGTTTTACCTTTACCAGTATACTCTATTTTTAGGAGAAAGTGGGGACTGCAGATGCTGGAGATCAGAGCTGAAAATGTGTTGCTGGAAAGGCGCAGCAGGTCAGGCAGCATCCAAGGAGCAGGAGAATGGACGTTTCGGGCATGAGCCCTTCTTCAGGAATGAGGAGAGTGTGCCAAGATAAAATGTAGGGAGGAGGGACTTGGGGAGGGGTGTTGGAAATGCGATAGGTGCAAGGAGGTTAAGGTGAGGGTGATAGGCCAGAGTGGGGGTGTGGATGGAGAGATCAGGAAGAAGATTGCAGGTTAGGAGGGTGGTGCTGACTTCGAGGGTTGGGACTGAAACAAAGTGGGAAGAGGGGAAATGAGGAAACTGGAGAAATCTGAGTTCATCCCTTGTGGTTGGAGGGCTCCTAGGAGGAAGATGAGGTGCTCTTCCTCCAGCCGTCGTGTTGCTATGGTCTAGCGACAGAGGAGTCAAAGGACCTGCATGCACTTGGTGGAGTGGGAGGCGGAGTTGAAGTGCTGAGCCACGGGGTGGTTGGGTTGGTTGGTCCGGGTGTCCCAGAGGTGTTCTCTGAAATGTTCCACAAGTAGGCGGCCTGTCTCCCCAGTATAGAGGAGTCCACATCGGGTGCAACAGATGCAGTAAATGATGTGTGTGGAGGTGTAGGTGAATTTGTGGTGGATATGGAAGGATCCCTTGGGGCCTTGGACGGAAGTTCGGGGGGAAGTATGGGTGCAAGTTTTGCATTTCGTGCAGTTGCAGGGGAAGACGCCAGGAGTGAAGGTTGGGTTGGTGGGCGGGGGAGGTATGGACCTGACAAGGGAGTCACGGAGGGAGTGGTCTTTTTGGAGCGCTGATACGGGAGGGGAGGGAAATATATCCCTGCTGGTGGAGTCCGTTTGGAGGTGGCGGATATGATGATGATGATATGATGTATATGGAGGTTGGTGGGGTAGGAGGTGAGGACCAGTGGGGTTCTGTCCTGGTGGCGAATGTAGGGGCGGGGTTCAAGGGTGGAGGAGCGGGAAGTGGAGGAGATGCGGTGGAGAGCATCGTCCATCACGTCTGGAGGGAAATTGTGGTCTTTGAAGAAGGAGGCCATCTGGGTTGTTCAGTATTGGAACTGGTCCACCTGGGAGCAGATGCGGCGTAGACGAAGGAATTGGGAATATAGAATGGCGTTTTTACAGGGGGCAGGGTGCTAGGAGGTGTAGTCTAGGTAGCTGTGGGAGTCGGTCAGTTTATAGTAAATGTCTGTGTTGATTCGGTCGTCCGAGATAGAAATGGAGAGGTATATGAAGGGGAGGGAGGAGTCTGAGACGGTCCAGGTAAATTTGAGGTCGGGGTGGAAGGTGTTGGTAAAGTGGATGAACTGTTCAACCTCCTCGTGGGAGCACGAGGCAGCGCCGATACAGTCATTGATGTAGCAGAGGAAAAGTTGGGGGTGGTGCCAGTGTAGCTGCAGAAGATGGACTGTTCCACATCTCCTACAAAGAGGCAGGCATAGCTGGGGCCCATTCGGGTGCCCATGGCTACTCCTTTGGCTTGGAGGAAGTGGGAGGATTGGAAAGAGAAGTTGTTCAGATTGAGGACCAGTTCAGTCAGTCGAAGGAGGGTATCAGTGGAAGGGTACTGGTTGGTACAGCAGAAAGGAAGAAGCGGAGGGCTTTGAGTTTTTCGTGATGGGCGATGGAGGTGTACAGGGACTGGATGTCCATGGTGAAGATAAGGTGATAAGTAGGGAAGCGAAAATCATGGAGGAGGTGGAAGGCGTGGGGGGTGTCCCGAAAATAGGTGGGGAATCCCAGAACCCCCAAGTACAGGGAGATGAGCAGAAATCATAGGCGACAACCTGTTCGGGAAATACACAAATATGTTAAAACATTCCCAAAATTCAGCGAAAAAAGATGTAACAGGCTTCTTTTTATTTCTTTTGGAAGGTAGCAATGCAGATGAATTGGTCAGAAAGTTCTGTGGATGAAATCAATTCAGACCAAGTTCGTAGTCAGAGCTGGTGACGTATTTTCAGCACTGACGGACGAGATGTCAAGACATTATGAAGATGTTCAACAAATCATTTTGAGTGCCTCCAATTTGGTACCAAAAGCATGTAGACAACGGTGGGGGGGGGGGGGGGGGTGGGGGGGGGCGAAAGCATACTAATCCAAGGCAGTCTTACACGAGTTAGAAAGAATTAATCACAACAACCTTGACAGACACATGCGAATATTCGAGGTAGAAAAGACAAATAATGCTCGTAGAGATATTATTCTTCTGGAGAAGTTTCAGAACTCACTTGCAGAAATTATAAGCACTTATTTAGAGCAACAGAAATTTCAAACAGCGAGAAGAGCTGCAAAGAAGGTAGATGAATGTGCTTCAGTGCATAAATTCACATCTCACTACAGGCTGCAATTTCATTCCACAAGAGACACAAATTGGAAAGAGGGAGATCATCAACTGAAAAGCAAAGAATCGTTCACATTGGGAATTGTTTACCCCAGGTGAAAAAAATGAAACCCAAGAGGGTGAAATGCATGTGAAAGCTCGTAGGTGTCTTCAATGTAATAAGTTGAGGCACATAAAGCCTCAACGCTAGTGGTAGAAGAAAGGCGCTTGGAAAGATGTTGTGGTAAAAGGTGGTAAACAAGGGGAATGCTGGAAGTACTGAAGAAAATCCTAAAAGAAGCCGAGGAATTGCAGTAGAGTGCACATAATAATCGTGGGCTGAATATTGAGATAGTGCCCGAAGTCTACTCGGGAAGAACGGTATAGTGGTAGAAGAAGATGCAGTACTGAACGATGCAGGAACTAATCAATGAACAAAGAGAACAAAGACAGTTTACAGCCCAGGAACAGGCCTGAGCTGATCCAAATCTATTGTTTAAACCTGTCTCTCAATTCATATGAATCTGTATCCCTCTGCTCCCCAAACAGTCATGGCTCTGTCTAGATGCATCTGAAATGAATCTACCGTTCCTGCCTCTACAACCTCTGCTGGTAAGGCTTTCCAGACGCCCACTACCGTCTGTGTGAAGTACTTGCCGCGTGAATCCCCCTTAAACTTTCCACCTCTTACCATGAAAGCACAATCTTTTGTTATTGAATCTTTCACACTGGTAAAAAGCTTGTCTCTATCCATACTGTCTATAACCCTGCACGATTTTGTAAACCTCAATCAGGTCACCCCTCACTCTCCTTTCTTCTATTGAAAGCTAACCTAATCTACTTTAACTGTCTTAATAGCTATCACCTTTCATACCAGACACCGTCCTCGTAAACTTTCTCTGCACCCTCTCAAAAACATCTTTTTGGTAATGTGGCGAACAGAACTGTACACAGTATTCGAAATGCAGCCAACCCAATTTATTGTACAATTTTAACATGGCTTGCCAGCTCTTTTGCTCAATACCCCGTCCAATGAAGACAAACGTACTATTTACCTTCTTGACCACTCTACCAACCTGTGCAGCAACCTTCAGGGTACAATGAACCTGCACTCCCAGATCTCTCTGCCCATCAAGCTCTCTCAAGGTTCTTCTTTTCATTGTATAATTCGCTCTAGAATTAGTCTTGCCTAAATGCATCACCTCACATTTGTCTGGATTGAAACCCATCTGCCATTTTTCTGCCTAACTCTTCAATCTATCTGTATCCTCCTGCATTCTTTGACAGTCCCTTACGCTTTCTGCTACTCCACCAATCTTTGTGTCATCTACAAACTTGCTGATCATACCAACAGCTCCCTCTTCCAGATCATTTATGTATATCACAAACAACAGTGGCTCCAACACTAACCGCTGTGGAATAACACTGGTCACCTTTCTCTATTTCTGGAAACACCTTTGAACTACTACTCTCTGTCTCCTGTTGTTAAACCAGTTCTTTCTCCACCTAGGCGGCACGGTGGCACAGTGGTTAGCACTGCTGCCTCACAGCACCAGGGACCTGGGTTCAATTCCCGCCTCAGGCGACTGACTGTGTGGAGTTTGCACATTCTCCCCGTGTCTGCGTGGGTTTCCTCCGGGTGCTCCGGTTTCCTCCCACAGTCCAAAGATGTGCGGGTCAGGTGAATTGGCCATGCTAAATTGCCCATAGTGTTAGGTAAGGGGTATATGTTGGGGTAGGGGTGGGTTGCGCTTCGGCGGGTCGGTGTGGACTTGTTGGGCCGAAGGGCCTGTTTCCACACTGTAAGTAATCTAGCTCGAATACCCTGCACACCATGTGACTTCACTTTCTGTAGCAGTCTACTATGGGGAACCTTATCAAATGCCTTACAAGAGTCCATGTATATGACATCAACAGCCCTTCCTTCATCTATCAACTTGGTCACTTCCTCAAAGAACTCTATTAAGTTGGTAAGACACGATCTCCCCAGATCATTGATAAGCCCATTCATTTCTAAATATAAATAGATCCTATCCTTCAGTACCCACTCCAGCTACTTTATAACCTGGGGTTCTGCTGCCCCTCTAACCTGGAGTTTTGCTGTTGCTCTAACCGGGAGTCCTGCTGTTCCTCTACCACGGGTTCCTGCTGTCCCACCAAACTGGATCCTGCTGCAGGTCTCATCTGGATTCGGCGGGTTCTGCTGCCCCTCTAAAGTGGGGTTCCGCTGCAGATCTAACCTTGGGCTCCTCTAACGCGGGGTCTTGTTGCCCCTCTAAACTGGGGTTCTGCTGCCCTCATACCTGAGGGGCTGTTGCACCGTAACCTGGGGTCCTGCAGCACTTTAACCTGGGAATATTTTGCACTATAACCTTGGGTCATTTTTCCCCTCTAACCTGTGGACCTGTTGCACTATAACCTGGGGTCCTGCTGACCCTCTCACCGGAGGATCGTTTGCACTATAACCTGGAGTCCTCCTTGCCCTCTAATCTGGGGATCGTTTGCACTATAATCTGGGGTCCTGCTGCCCTTCTAACCTGAAGATGCGTTGCACTATAACCTGGGAGTCCTGTTACCCCTCTACCCTGAGGATTTGTTGCACTATAACCTGGGTTCGGGCAGCACACTAAACTGAGGATCTGTTGCACTATCATCTGGAGTCCTGCTGCCCTTCTAAACTGAGGATATGTAGCACTATAAACTGGGGTCATGCTGTCCCTACAACCTGAGGATGTGTTGCACTATAACCTGGGGTACTGCTGCCATCCAACATGAGTATCTATTGCACTATAAACTGGGGTCTTTATTCCCCTCTATCCTGAGGATGTGTTGCACTATAATCTGGGGTCCTGCAGCCCCTTTAACCTGAGGATCTGTTTCACTATAACGTTTGGTCCTGCTACCCCTCTAACCTGAGGATCTATTGCACTATAACCTGTGTCCCTGCTGCCTCTGAAACGTGGGGATTTATTCTACTATATCCTGGGGGGCTGTATCCCCTCTAACCTGAGGATCTGTTGTACCATATACTGGGGTCCTGCTGAACCTTGAACCTGAGGATCTGTTGCACTATAAAATGGGGTCGTGCTGTCACTTTAGCCTGGAATTTTGCTGTAGATCAAACCGGGAGTCCTGCTGCTCCTCTACCATGGGGTCCTGCGGCCCCACCAACATGGATCTTGCTCCAGGTCTCAACTGGGATCGTGGGGTTCTGCTGCCACTCTTAATGTTGCGCTCAGCTGCAGATCGAACTTTGTGTTCTGCTGCCCATTTAAGGTGGGGTCCTCCTGCCCCTCTAACATGGGGTTCTGCTGCTCCTTTTACCTGGGGTTCTGCTGCTCCTCTTACCTGAGGTTCTGATGCAAGGTAACCTGGGGTCCTGCTGCCCCTCTAAACTGAGAAACGGTTGCATTATATACTGGGGCCCTTCTGCCCCTCTAAACTGAGCATCTGTTGCACTACGACCTGGGATCCTGATGCCCCTCTAACCTGAGAATCTGTTGCGCTATAACCTGGGGTCCTAATGCGCCCTAACCTGTGGGTCTGTAGCACTATAACCTGGGATTCTTCTTCCCCTCAAACCTGAGTACGTGTTGCTCTATGTCCTGGGGTAATTCTTGCCCGCTAACCTGAGGAGCTGTTTCACAATAACCTGGGGTCCAGCTGCACCTCGAACCTGAGGATCTGATGCACTATAACCTGCGGTACTGCAGCCCCTCTAACCTGAGGAACTATTGCACTATAACCTGGGGTCCTGCAGCCCACTAACCTGAGGATCTGTTGCACCATAACCTGGGGTCCTGCTGCCCCTCTAACCTGAGGATCTGTTGCTCTATAACCTGGAGTTCTCCTGCCCCTCTATCCTGAGGATCTGTTGCACTATAATCTGGGGTCCTGCTACCCCTCTAACCTGAGGATCTGTTGCACTACAACTTAGGATCCTTTTTCCACTCTAACCTGAGGAGCTTTTGCATTTAACCTGGGGTCCATCTTTCCCGCTAACCTGAGGATCTGATGCACTGTAACCTGGGGTCCTGCTGCCCGTTTAACATGAAAATCTATTGCACTAAAGCCTGGGATTCTGCTTCCGCCCTAACCTGAAGATCTGTTGCTCTATAACCTGGAGATCTCCGCCCCCTTCTAACCTGAGGATCTGTTGCACCATAGCCTGGGGTCCTCCTGAATCTCGAACCTGAGCATCTGTTGCACTGTAACCTGGGGTCCTGCTGCCCCTCTAACCTGAGTATATGTTGCACTATAATCTAGGGTCCTTAGTGCCCTCTAACCTGAGGATCTGTTGTACTACAACCTCGGGTCCTGCTGCCCCTTTAACCTGAGGATCCGTTGCACTATAACCTGGTGTCCAGCTGCCCCTCTAATCTGTGGTATTGCTGAATCCTCTAACCACGGGTTTACCTGCGCCCTCTAATATGGGGTACTGATGCCCCTCTTAACTGGGGCATTGCTGATTCCTCTAATCTGGGATACAGCTGTCCCTCTAATCTGTGGTACTGCTGCTCCCCTGACCTGGGGGATTGCGGCGCCCTCTTTTCTGGGGGACTGCTGCCTCCTCTTACTAGGATTTTTGCTTCCCCATCTATTTGGGATATTGTTGCCAAATCTAACCGGGGTTTTGCTGCCCCTCTAATCTGGGGCACTGCTGCCCCCTGTAATATGGGGTATTGCTGCCCTTCTAATCTGGCTGCTGCTGACCCCTCTAATTGAGGTATTGCTGACCACTCTAATCTGGAGTATTGTTGACCCCTCTAATCTGGGGTGCTGCTGCCCCCTCAAACCCTGGTATTGCTGCCCACTCAAACCAGGGATTTTGCTCTCCCCTCTAATCTGGTTATTGCTGACCCCTCTGACTTTGGGTACAGCTGCCCTCTGTGACCTGGGATACTGCTGTCCCCTCTAACCAGGGGTTTTGATGCCCTCACTAATCTGGTTATTGCTGAAACCTCTAATCTGTGGTACTGCTGCCCGCTCTAATCTGTGGTACTGCTGCCTCTCTGACCTGGGGTACTGCTGCCCCCTCTAACCAGGGGTTTTGCAGCCCTCTCTAATCTGGGGTACTGCCTCCCCCTCTAACTTGCAGTACCACTGCCCCCTCTAATCTGGGGTACCGCTGCTCCCTCTAATTTGGGGTACCGCTGCTCTCTGGAATCTGGGGTAATGCTTCCCTCTAACCATGGGTTTTGCTGGCCTCTCTAATCTGGGGTACTGCTACCCCCTCTAACCTGTCCCTCTTATCTGGGGAACTGCTGCCTCCTCTTACTAGGGGTTTTGCTGACCCATCTATCTGGGATATTGCTGCCCCATCTATCTGGGATATTGCTGCCCCAGCTAATCAGGGGTATTGGTGCCCCTCTAATCGGGGTATTGCTGCCCTTCTAGTCTGGGGTATTGCTGCTCCCTCTAACCTATGGTATTGCTGCCCCCTAACCTGGGGTACTGCTGCCTCCTCTAATCTGGGGTACTGCTGCCCCCTCACATCTGGATATTGCTGCCCCCTCCAATCTGGTTATTGCTGAACCTCTAATCCTGGGTACTGTTGCCCCTTCTAATCTGGGGTACTGCTGCCCCCTCTCACCTGGGGTACTGATGCCCCTCTAATCTGGAGTAGTGTTGCTCCTCTAACCTGGGGTACTGCTGCCCCCTCTACCCTGGGGCATTGCTGTTCCCTCTAACCAGGGGTTTTGCTGCCCCCTCTAATCTGGATATTTATGACCCCTTTAATCTGTGGTACTGCTACCCCCTCTAATCTGGGGTAATGCTGACTCCTCTAATCTGGGATATAGCTGCCCATCTAATCTGTGGTACTGCTGCTCCCCGTGACCTGGGGTACTACTGCCCCCTCTGACCTGGGGTACTGCTGGCCCCTCTGACTGGGGTACTGCTGCCCCCTTTAATCTGGGATACTGTTGCCCCTCTAATCTGTGGTATTGCAGCCTCCTCTAATTTGGGGTACTGGTGCTGCCCCCTCTAATCTGGGGCACTGTTGCCCCTCTAATCTGGTTCTGTTGTCCCTTTAATCTGGGGTCTTGCTGCAGCTCTGATCTGAGGTCCTTCCCATCTTGAACTGTGGTATGCTCCTCCCTTGTCCTTGCCAAATGAACTGGAACTGTGTTCATCATTCACACTTCTCCCTCCCCAAATAGCAACTCATTTACTTTGCACCTTGTCCAGATCCCATACTAATTATTCGCACCTTACTCCTGAAAGGTGCTGCTACTCTGACCTCATGCTTCCCACTTAATTTTTATAGTATTAAATCAAACATGATCATACAATGCACTATCCTTTGGTGCTAAATAGTTTTGACACCAAACAACCCTATGACCTACTCAAGTCCCACCTTCCAGTATGAGGCTCTTGGACTTTATTGTTATGACTCTTAAAGTACTCGTCCAAGTACTTCTAAAGGCTTTGAGATTTTTCACATCAACTACCCTCTCAGGCAATGCTTTACAAGCCTCCATCATGCTTTGGAAGAAAACGTTGAGCTCTTCCTCCAGCCTTGAACTTCATAACGACATTCCTTTGCAATTGACATGTTGATGAAGGGGAACTGCTGCTTGTCATTCACCCTGCACTTGGGTCTCATATTATCTACCAGCTCCAACAGCCCACAACACTCTCAGCTCCAAAGGTTAAAAAAAAAACACAAGCTTAGGTCACTTTCTCTTCCATTCTAGGTAATATCCAGGCGAATCTCCTCTGTACACCTCCTAGTTCTGTCGTGTGGATACCAGAACATCAGATAGTACTCCAGCTGTGCCTAACAAAAGTCCTGTACGCTCCAATGTAACCTCACTGTACTTATAACTGAATGGCGGAACATAAAAGAGTACAACACAGAAATGGACACTTTCTCCCATGATGTTGTGCCAAATTAAACAAATTCCTTTTGCCTGTCCTTGGTCCATGTCCCTCCATTCCTTGCATTTTCATGCACTTATCTAAAAGTTCCTTAAATGCCCTTATCATTTCTGCCTCCACCACCAACCCAGCACTGGGTCCCAGACTCCTAATACGCTCTGAAAAAAATACTTGCCTCACATAACAATGCTGGGAAAAAGATTCTGACTGACAACCCAATCTACGTATCCCATAATTTTATACACTTGTATCAAGTCTCAGCCTTCCCTACTCAAGAGACTACAACCCAGGTTTTTCAAGCCTAATCCAGGCAGCATCTGGGTAAACCTGGGTGTTAACTATGAACAGAGGTTGAGTAAATTCGGTTTATTTTCAATTGAAAGAGGGAGTTTGACGGAGGACATGATTGAGATCAACAAAATCATGAGAGGTGTAGACAGGGTGGATAGCAAGAAGCATTTTCCCAGTTGCTAGGGGCCATGAGTTCCACCTGAAAGAGGGAAATCAAGGTAGACATGCATGGAATGCTCTTTACACAGAGCATGGTGGGTACTTGGAACGTGATGTCAGGGGAGGTGGTATAGGTAGGGTACAATAGTGGCATTTAAGATGTATCTAGACAGAAAAATGAATGGGCAGGGAGCTGAGGGATACAGATCCTTAGAAAATAGGCGACAGGTTTAGATTGAGGATCTGGATTGGTGTAGACTTGGAGGGCCGAAGGGCCTGTTTCTGTGATGTAACTAATTGTTTTTTTTATTCTAAAACTCCTCGGCACCCTCTCTAAAGTCTCCACATCCTTCCTGTAATGTGACGACCATAATTGAATGCAATACTCGAAGTGCAGTCTATGAAGAGTCTTACAAATCTGCAACATGACATCCTGACTCTTGTACTCAATTCCCCATTAAGGCATGTGCCTTCTTTATAACTCTATCTACTTGTGTGACAACTGTCAAAGAGCTATGTACTTTACCCCAAGATTCTTATGCACATCATTGCTGTTCAGGATCCTGCCATTAACTGTATAATTTTCCAGAACATTGATCTCCCTAAGTGCAGTGTCTCACGTTTACCCAGAATAAACTCTATCCACCATTTTGCCGCTTGTATCTGCAATTGATCTATATCCCCTGTAACCTTTGACAAAGCTTTACACTATCCACAACTTTCACTGATCTTTGTGTCGTGTGCAAACGCACCCATCTACGTTTCCATCTTAGCCATATATATGCAGCAGAGTACCAGTACAGATCCCTGCATAACACCATTTGTCATGGACCTTCGCCTGAAAAACACCCCTCCACCACGACCCTCTGTCTTCTATGAGCCAGCCAATTCTGAATCAACACGGCCAAGTCACCGTGGATCCCATTCATCTTCATCTTCTGAGTGAGCCTACCATGGAAGACGTTGCTGAAAGTCTTACTAAAATCCACGTAGACAACATATACTACTCTACCTTCATCCATCACGTTTATCACTTCCTCGAAAAATTCACTTTAGTAAGACATGACCTGCCCTGCACAGAGCCATGCTGACTAATTAGGTCATGGTTTTCCAAATGTGTGTAAATCCAATCCCTAAAACTTCTCTCCAATAGCTTCTGCACAAGCAATGTGAGACACGTCAGTCTGTAGTTTCCTGGATTATCCTTAATTCCCTTCTTGAAACAAGAGACAGTATTAGCAATTTGCCGGTATCTATGATCACTCTCGTGGTTAGTGAGGATGCAGGGATCGTGGAAAAGGCAGCAGTTACCTTTTCTATTGCCTCTCTCAAAAATCTCGGACAGATGTCATACGGTCCGTGATCTTATCACTTTAATGCTCTTCAAGCACTTCTTCTTTGATTTATAAATGCCCTCACATATTATCAGATTCCATACCAATCTCACTATCCCTCATATCTTTTCCTGGGTGTATACTGATGCAAAGTACTCACACAGGATCTTACTCACATCCACTGTCTCCTTCCTTTACTATAAATTCTTTGTCCTATGATCCTGCTATCAGATAAAGGAGCAATGCTCCAAAAGCTTGTACTTTCAAATAAACATTTTGGACTATACCTTAGTGTTATGTGATTTTAAGCTTTATCCTTCTTTAAAAAGTGGCATCATATTTGTTTCCTAATCTGCTGGAACTGCCTCGGAGGGCAGCGAATTTTGGAAAATTGCCACAAGTCCTTTTGCTATTTCTCCCACCATCTCTTTTAGTGCCCTGGATGCATTCCACCTGGGCCAGGAGACTTGTTTAGATCAGCTCCATTTGTTTCCCCAACACTACCTCTTTCTAATAATGATCACTTCTAGGTGTTCACCTACCTTAGTCTCTTTGTCAATTACTGGCATGTTATTACTGGCGTTCGTAAGGTAGCAAAAGCTAAAATTGGACAGTGTCTATGAGCATTAGAGAGAAAGTAGGAAATGACTCAGTCAGGGAATTAGGGGTGCAAGAAGGAGCCATAAAAGGACCTTGGCAAGTGAGGTTAAAGGAATCTCGAGGCATTGTATAGATACATTAAAAACAGGATGAGAAGGAGGGAGAAGATTGGACAGTACAAGTTTAAAGGAAAGCAAGGTTAAAGATCAAGGAATCATACAATTGATGTGATGTATTGAACAAACCTAGATTGCTGTTAAGACCAACGCCAGCATCTTTGCATCATTGCTTTCTTTAACAAAAGGAGGTAGACAAAAGATAGGGAATTGCAGACAAGTTACCTTAACTTCTGTAATGGGGAAAATGCTTGAACCTATTATCAAGCAAGGAATAGCAAGACATCTAGGTGGAGGTAGCTTTGTTGGGCAGCCGCAGCATGGGTTCATGAAAGGCAGGTCATGCTTACCGGATTTATTGGAATTCTACGAAGTCATTATGAGCACGATGGACAACGGGGAACCAGTAGATATGGTATATCTAGATTTCCAAAAGGCATTTGACCAGGTGCCGCAGGGCGTTACTGGCAATGTAATGGCATGGACTGAGGACTGGTTAATTGACAAGAAGCAGAGAGTGGGGATAAATGAGTGCTTTTCCTGTTGGTGAGCAGTGACTATTGCCCATAGGGATCAGTGTTGGGAGCGCAATTATTCGCAATTTACATTGATGATTAGGAGTTGCGGACTTGGTTGTCCTTGTGTGTCGAAGTTTGCAAATGACACGAAGATGTGTGGTAGAGCAAAGTGTGCAGAGGATTGTGAAACTTTGCAGAAGGACATAAATAGTTTGAGTGAGTAAAGGTCTGGCAGATGGAGTACAATGTTAATAAATGTGAAATCATCCATTTTGCTAGGAGTAACAGTAAAAAAGATTATTTGAATGGTAAAAAAAATCAGTATGCAGGTATGCAGAGGGATCTGGGTGTCACAGAAAGTTGGTCTGCAGATGCAACAGGTAATTAAGTAGGCGAATGAAATTTTGTTCTTCATTGTTAAAGGGTATAAGTTTAAAATCAGGGAGGTTATGTTGCAACTTTTTAAGATGCTGATGAGGCCACACCTGGAGTACCATGTGCAATTTTGGTCTTGTTATTTGGGGAAGTATGCACTGGCATTATAGGGGATTCAGAGGAAGTTCACTAGGTTGATTCCAGAATTGAGGTGAAAAATGTCAAGAAGGCGGTGCTGACCTGCAATCTTCTTCCCGACCTCTCTGTCCCACCTCCTCTCTGGCCTATCATCTTCACCTTAACCTCATTCCACCTATCGCATTCCTAACGCCCCTCCCCCAAGTCCCTCCTCCCTACCTTTTATCTTAGCCTTCTTGGCACACCTTCCTCATT
The DNA here is from genome assembly GCF_020745735.1 of Hemiscyllium ocellatum. Classification (NCBI taxonomy): domain Eukaryota; kingdom Metazoa; phylum Chordata; class Chondrichthyes; order Orectolobiformes; family Hemiscylliidae; genus Hemiscyllium; species Hemiscyllium ocellatum. The sequence continues at coordinate 72,287,165 of NC_083420.1, read as the reverse complement.
CCTGCAGAAGGGCTTATGCCCGAAACATCGATTCTCCTTCTCCTTTGATGCTGCCTGATCTGCTGCGCTTTTCCAGCAACACGTTTTTCAGCTCTGATCTCCAGCATCTGCAGTCCTCACTTTCTCCTTCCAGAATTGAGGTGACTGACTTAGGAAGACAGACTGAGTAGACTGGGATTATATTCATTGGAATACAGAAGATTGAGAGGAGAATTTAGAGAAACATATAAAATTATGAAGGGACTGAATAAGATAGAAGTTGAGAGGATGTTTCCACTGGCAGGTGAAGCTTGGACAAGAGGACATAGCCTCAAAGTTAGGAGGAGCAGATTTCGGACTGAATTGAGAAGGAACTTCTTCACCCAGAGGGTTGTAACTCTATGGAATTCCTTGTCCAGGGAAGTAGTTGAGGTTTCTTCATTGAATGTTTTTAAAGCTATGACAGATAATGTTTTGAATAGTGAAGGAATTAAAGGTTATGTTGATCTAGAGGGTAAATGGAGCTGAGGCCATGAAAAGATCAGCCGTGATCTTATTGAATCACGGAGTGGGCTCAAGGGCCAGTTGGCCTACTCTGCTCCTGGTTCTTATTTTCTTCTATACTTTAACCCTTTTGATTAAATTTACAACCTCCCTTGTTATCCAAGCGTCCCTTAGCTTCCCAGCCTTGTTCTTCCTCCTTACTGGAACCTGCAGGTCCTGAACTCTCGTCAGCAGGTCTTTAAACAACTCTCAAATGTCAAATGTGGACTTGCCCAATCACAACTCCTCCCAATACTCCCTAGATCCTGCTTAACACTGACATAACTTTACTTTCCCCAGTTTAGTACCTTCCCGCAAGGGCCTGTTTATCCTTATTTATGGCTACCTTAAAACTTAAGGAGTTATGATCACTGTTTCCAAACTGCTCTCCCACCGGCAGGTCAGTCACTTGGCCAGGCATGTCAACCAGTACAAGTTTCTATATTGTTCCTCCTTTAATTGTCTCAAAAAACCCTCTTAAATGCAGGAACAAACTGTGAAGATCCTTTGAGCTGTCTTCGTAAACCATAGCGGTTCCCATGATGCAGATGGCCTGGGTGTATTTTGTTGGGGACTGTGAAACAAACAACTGCCTAGACTAAAGAACTGATACAAAAACATTCAGACCGTGTGAGAAAATCAGCAGATTTATCAACATCTATCGAGAGAAAACAAGGCTAATGTTATGTGGCCAGTTACCAATCTCAGAACTGATAGCTGCTCTGACACGATGATAGTTATCCTGAGAATGGGGGTGGGTGGATTTGGCAGAATGAATGATCTATTACGTGGAGATTGAGTACAGAGAAAGACAGAGAAGGTAAGGCAGTGAAAAGGGCTGATGAAGTGCTTAGGCCCGAATGGTTGATTCTCCTGTTCCTCGGATGATTTTCCAGCACTACACTCTTGACTGTGATCTCCAGCATCTGCAGTCCTCACTTTCTCTCTCTGTTGCTAGCTATCCAGAGAACAAGAGTAGCTCGATATATGGTAATGGAGGTAGTCGGGAGTTGAAAATGAAGTTGTCTGTGTTGAAATAAAGATACCCGCTGACATGTCCTGGGCTTTTAAAGGTAACTAACAAGCATGAGAAAGAGTGTTTATAAATCTGAAGCTGTTACAGTCAATGTTGAGTCCTATGGGCTATCAGGTATCTTGTAACTACAATATCAGCTAAAATGCTAGGACATTTTGAGGTCAACATAGAAGTAGTGTTAATGGATAAGTCCAGAAGGCCTGATGGGATCTTCCTCAGGTTTTGAGAGAGGGGTAGGGAAGAGACTGTTGGACCTTTGACCAAAGTTTGCAAAGCCGCATTTGCCACTGAAGAGGTCCCAGAGAACTGGCGAGGTGTTAATCTTGTTCCCCTGTTCAAGAAGGAAACTAGGGACAAACCAGGACAGCATCTGCAGTCATTGTTTTTACCAAGTTGATTTCAACCCTACTGCGAATCCTCTTGCAAGGATGCCTGCCTTGAAGAAGTTTTCTTCCTCTCTCTATGCTACTCTCTCCCCACCTCACCCTCCTCTTGCTTATCTCTCCATGCTTCCAGCTCACTGCCTTTATTCCTGATGAAGGGCTTTTGCCCGAAACGTTGATTTCGCTGCTCGTTGGATGCTGCCTGAACTGCTGTGCTCTTCCACCACCACTGATCCAGAATCTGGTTTCCAGCATTTGCAGTCGTTGTTTTTACCCAGAAAATTATAGACCAATGAATCTCACACTGGTGTTTGAAAGCTGTTGGAAAGAACTCTTAGGGGTTTGGGGGGAAAAGTGGCTTAATTAGATACAGTCAGCAAGGCTTTGTGCAGTATAGGCCATGTCTCACTGTTGTCTGAGAGAAAATGATGAATTTGGTCGATAAGGGTACATAACTGAATGTTGTTTACAAAGATTTTGGGAAGGATTTTGACAAGGTTTCTTCTAGTGAGCTCATCGAGATTATTAAGATGCGTGGTTCCACCGTGACTTGCTCATTTGGATTCAGAATTCGTTTGCCCATAGGACTCAGGCGATATTGGTGGAAGGTTGCTTTGTTTGGTGGATGGAGGCCTGTGACGAGCTGTATCCACAGGATTTCGTACTGGGTCCTCTGCTGTTTGTGGTCGATATAGATGATTTGGATGAAAATATAGATGGATGGTTGGAAAGTTTGCAGACAACATGGGTGACACGGTGGCACAGTGGTTTGCACTGTTGCCTCACAGCGCCAGAGACCCGGGTTCAGCTCCCGCCTCAGGCGACTGACTGTATGGAGTTTGCACGTTCTCCCCGTGTCTGCATGTGTTTCCTCTGGGTGCTCTGGTTTCCTCCCACAGTCTGAAGATGTGCACGTCAGGTGAATTGGCCATGCTAAATTGCCCGTAGAGTTAAGTAAGGGGCAAATGTAGGGGTATGGGTGTGTTTCGCTTCGGCGGGTCGGTGTGGACTTGTTGGGCCGAAAGGCCTGTTTCCACACTGTAAGTAATCTAATCTAAACATGAAGATCAGGGCAGTTGAGAGTCTGTTGTCAGGGGGATATGGATCAGTTGCAGATACAAGTAGAGATAAGGCAATTGGAGTTTAATCCCAAGTGTGAGGTGTTGCAGTTTGAGAGATATGTGAAGGGAAGACATGCAGTAAATGTAAATAATAGCATTGATGCACAGAGAGGTGATGGTGTTGAAGTCCATAGCACACTGAAATTGGCATAAGGAAGAGGGTGGTAAAGTGGGTACCGTATGTGGTGTGCGTAACTTTAACGAACTAGGCACTGAGTTCAAGAGTCAGGAAGTGATGTAACAGCATTATAATACTTTGTTTAGGCCAGACTTGCATTCAAATCTGGTCATTCCACTGCAGGAAAGATGTGGATACTTTGGACAGGGTGCAGAAGAGGACTACCAGAATGCCGCCTGGATTCGATGGGAAGAGTTATAAGAATAACATAGAACATAGAACATTGCAGCGCAGTACAGGCCCTTCAGCTCTCGATGTTGTGCCGCCCTGTCAAACTAATCTGAAGCCCATCCTACCTACACTATTCCATATACATCCAAATGCCTGCCCAATGACGATTTAAATGCACTTAAACTTGGCGAATCTACTACCGTTGCAGGCAAAGCATTCTATACACTTACTATTCTCTGAGTAAAGAAACTAGCTCTGACATCTGTCCTATATCTATCACCACTCAATTTAAAGCTATGCCCCCTCGTGCTCGCCGTCACCATATTTGGAAAAAGGCTCTTCCTGTCCACCCTATCGAACTCTCTGATATTTTTTAGATTACTTACAGTGTGGAAAAAGGCCCTTCAGCCCAAAAAGTTCACACCAACCCGCCGAAGCGCAATCCACCCAGACCCATTCCCCTACATTTACCCCATTGGGCAATTTAGCATGGCCAATTCACCTCACCTGAACATTTTTTTTAAATTATAGGAGGAAACCGGAGCACCTGGAAGAAACCCAAGCAGACACAGGGCGAATGTGCAAACTCCACACAGAGAGTCACCTGAGGCGGGAATTGAACCCAGGTCTCTGGCACTGTGAGGCAGCAGCGCTAACCACTGTGCCACTCCACAGGGTCTCTATTAAGTCACTCTCTAGTTTCTAATACCTCTTCCTTGTGAGCCACAATCCCACCTAGTCTAGTAGCCTGTATCTCAGTATTCTCTTCGATAACATTGTCGTTTTCTGGGGTGAATACTGTCGAAAAATATTCATTTAGTGCTTCCCCTATTTCCTCTGACTCCACACACAACTTCCCTCTACTATCCTTGATTGTCCCTAATTTAACTCACGTCATTCTTTTATTCCTTAATTACCTATAGAAAGCCTGAGGGTTTACCCTGATCCTATCCGCCAACAACTTCTCGTGTCTTCTCCTGGCTCTTCTGAGCTCTCTCTTTAGATCTTTCTTGGCTACCTTGTAACCCTCAAGCGCCCTAACTGAGCCTTCACATCTCATCCTAACACAAACCTTCTTCTTCCTCTTGACCAGAGATTCCACTTCCTTCATAAACCATGGCTCCTGCGCTGTACAGCTTCCTCCCTGCCTGACAGGTACATACTTATCTAGGATACACAGGAGTTTTCCTTGAATAAGCTCCACATTTCTAATGTGCCCATCCCCTAGAGTTTCATTCCCCATCCTATGCTTCCTAAATCTTGCCTCATCGTATCGTAATTGCCTTTCCCCCAGCTGTAGCTCTTGCCCAGTGGTATACACCTATCCCTTTCTATCACTAAAGTAAGCATAACAGAATTTTGATCGCTATCACCAAAGTGCTCACCTACTTCCAAGTCTAGCACCTGGCCGGGTTCATTACCCAGTACCAAACCTAACGTGGCTTCGCCTTTGTTGGCTTGTCTACATACTGTGTCAGGAAGCCCTCCTGCACACACTGGGCCAAAATTGACCCATGTATAGTACTTCTACTATAGTGTTCCCTGTCAATATTTGGCAAGTTGAAGTCCCCCATGATAACTACACTGTCTCTCTCACTCCTATCGAGAATCATCTTTGCTATCCTTTCCTCTACATCTCTTGGACTATTCAGAAGCATATTGAAAACTCACAACAGGGTGACCTCTCCTTTCCTGTTTTTAACCTCAGCCCATACTACCTCAGTTGACGAGTCCCCAAACATCCTTTCTGCAACTGTAATACTGTCCTTGACCAACAATGCCACACCGCCCCCTTTTTACCACCTTCTCTGTTCTAACTGAAACATCTAAACCCTGGATCCTGCAACAACCCTTCCTGTCCGTGCTCTATCCATGTCTCTGAAATGGCCACAACATCGAAGTCCCAGGTACTAATCCATGCTGCAAGTTCACCCACCTTATTCCGGATGCTCCTGGCGTTGAATTAGACACACTTCAAACCAACTTCTTGTTTGCTGGTGCCATCTTGTGTCCCTGAAACTTGATTTTGGACCTCTCTACTCTCAACGTTTTCTATACTTGAATTACAATTTTGGTGTTGTACCCTCCTGGCCTGGTGTTGTACACTCCTGGTCTGGCCTTGTGTCCTCTCAGTCTGGTGTTGTGCCCTCCTGATCTGGTGATGTACCCTTCCGGTCTGGCATTGTGCCCTCTCGGTCTGGCATTGTGCCCACCTGGTCTGGCGTTGTGCCCTCCTGGTCTGGCATTGTGCCCTCCGGGTCTGGCATTATACCCTCCCAGTCTGGCATTATACACTCCCAATCTGGCGTTGTGTCCTCCCGGTCTGGTGTTGTGTCCTCCCGGTCTGGCGTTGTGCCCTCCCAGCCTGGCATTTTACCCTCCCGGCCTAGTGTTGTGCCTTCCCGGTCTGGCGTTGTACCCTCCTGGCCTGGCGTTGTTCCCTCCCTGTTTGGCATTGTTCCCTCCTGGTCTGGCGTTGTACACTCCAGGTCTGGCGTTGTGCCCTTCTGGTCTGGTGTTGTGCCCTGCCGGCGTGTCGTTGTACCCTCCTGGCCTGGCATTGTTCCCTCCCGGGTTGACGTTGTCCCCTCCTGGTCTGGCGCTGTGCCCTCCCGGTCTGGTGTTGTGCACTCGTGGCCTGTCATTGTACACTCCCGGTCTGGTGTTGTGTCCTCCCGGGCTGGAATTGTGCCCTCCCGGGATGGTATTGTGCCCTCTCGGGTTGGCGTTGTACCTGCCCAGTCTGGCATTGTGCCCTCTCGGTCTGGCCTTGTATCCTGCCGGTCTGGTGCTGTGCCCTCCGGGTCTGGTGTTGTGCCCTCCTGGCCTGGCATTGTGCCCTCCTGGTCTGGCGTTGTGCCCTCCTGGCCTGGCATTGTATCCTCCTGGCCTGGCATTGTGCCCTACCCATCTGGTGTTTTACCCTCCAGGTCAGATCTTGTGTCCACCCGTTCTGGTGTTATGTCCTCCCGGTCTGATGTTGTGCCCTCTCAGTCTGGTGTTGTGCCCTCCTGGTCTGATGTTGTGCCCTCCCAGTATGGCATTGTTCCCTCCCGGTCTGGTGTTTTACCCTCTTGGCCTGGCGTTGTACCCTCCTGGCCTGGCATTGTGTCCTCCTGGTCTGGCGTTGTACCCGCTCGGTCTGGCCTTATGTCCTCCTGGTCTGGCGTTCTTCCTGCCCGGTGCCTGGTGCTGTGCACTCCTGGGCTGGCATTGTGCCTTCCCAGGATGGCGCTGCACCCCCTCGATCTGACGTTGTACTCGCCCAGTCTGTCGTTGTACCCACCCGGTTGGTGTTGTGTCCTCCCGGCCTGGCATTGTGCCTTCCCAGCCTGGTGTTGTGTCCTCTCGATCTGGCGTTTTTCCTGCCCGGTCTGGCAATGTGCCCTCCCAGTCTGGCCTTGTGTCCTACCAGTCTGTGATGTACCCTCCCGATCTGGTGCTGTGCCCTCCCAGTCTGGTGTTGTGCCCTCCTGGTCTGACGTTGTACCCTCCCGGTCTGGCGTTGCATTCTCCCGGTCTGGTGTTGTGCCCTCCCAGCCTGGCATTGTACCCTCTCAGCCTGGCATTGTACTCTCCTAGGCTGGCGTTGTTCCCTCCAAGTCTGGCATTGAACCCTCTCGGTTTGGCATTGTGCCCTCTCGGTCTGGTGTTGTGCCCTCTTGGTCTGGTGCTGTACCTGCCCAGCCTGGAATTGTACCTGCCCGGACTGGCTTTGTACCCTCCCGGCCTGGCATTGTGTCCTCCTGGCCTGGCGTTGTGCCCTCCCGGTTTGGCCTTGTGCCCTCCCAGTCTGGCGTTGTACCCTCTCAGTCCAGCGTTGAGCCTTCTCAGCCTGGCGTTGTACATGCCCAGGTTGGTGTTGTACACTCCTCGTCTGGCCTTGTGCCCTCCCGATCTGACACTGTGTCCTCCCGGTCTGGCATTGTGCCCTCTCAAGATGGCATTGTGCCCTCTCGGGCTGGCATTGAACCCACCCGGTCTGGTCTTGTGCCCTACCGGCCTGGCGCTGTACCATCCCGGTTTGGCGTTGTACCCTCCTGGCCTGGCGTTGTGCCTTCCTGGCCTGGCATTGTACCCTCCCAGCCTGGCGTTGTTCCCTCCTGGTCTGGTGTTGATCCCTCCTGGCCTGGTTTTGTATGCTCCTGGTCTGGCCTTGTGCCCTCCCGGTCTGGCGCTGTGCCCTCTCAGGCTGGCATTGTGCCCTCTCCGGCAGACGTTGTACCCGCCTAATCTGGCATTTTGTCCTCCCGGTCTGGCATTGCATCCTCCCAGTTTGGTCTTGTGCCCTTCCGGTCTGCTGTTGTGTCCTCCCGGTCTGGCGTTCTTCCTGCCCAGTCTGACATTCTTCCCACCCCGTCTGGGGTTGTACACTCCCGCTCTCGTGTTGTGTCCTCCCAGTCCAGTGTTTTACCCTCCAGGTCAGGCCTTGTGCCCTCCCGGTCTAGTGTTGTGCCCTCCTGGGCTAGCGTTGTTCCCTCCCGGCCTGGCGTTGTACACTCCTGGTCTGGCCTTATGCCCTCCCCATCTGGCCTTACGCCCTCCTGATCAGGCATTGTACCCTCCTGTTCTGGTGTTGTGCCCTCCCGGTCTGGTTTTATACCCTCCCGGTCTGGCGTTGTACGCTCCCGGTCTGGTGTTGAGTCCTCCTGGTCTGGTGTTGTGCACTCCCAGTATTGCATTGCTACCTCCCGGTCTAGAATTTTGCCCTCCCAGTCGGGTGTTACACCATCCCGGTCTGGCACTATGCCCTCTCGGGCTGGTGTTGCACCCGCCCGGTCTGGCAATGTGTCCTCCCAGTTTGGCCTTGTGCCCTCCCAGTCTGGCCTTGTGTTCTCCTGGTCTGGTGTTGTGCCCTCCCGGTCTGGCCTTGTGCCCTCTCAGTCTGGCCTTGTGCCCTTTCGCCTGCTGTTGTGCCCACGCGGTCTGGCCTTGTGCCCTCCCGGTCTGGAGTTGTACCCTCCCTGTCTGGCCTTGTGCCCTCCCGGTCTGACACTGTGCCCTCCTGGTCTGGCATTGTACCCTCCTGCCTGGCGTTGTGTTCTCCTGGCCCGGTGATGTGTCCTCCCAGCTTGGCGTTGTGCCCTCCCGGTCTGGTGTTGTGCCCAACTTGTCTGGTGTTGTGCCCTCACGGTCTGGCGTTGTACACTCCCGGCCTGGTGTTGTACACTCTCGGTCTGGTGTTGTGCCCTCCCGGTCTGGCATTGTGCCCTCCCGGCCTGGCGTTGTACACTCCCGGTCTGCTATTGAGTCCTCCTGGTCTGTTGTTGTGACCTCCCGGTCTGGCGTTGTGCCCTCCCGGTCTGGTGTTGTGCCCTCCTGGTCTGGCATTGTGCTCTCCCGGTCTGCTGTTGAGTCCTCCTGGAGTGGTGTTGTGCCCTCCCGGTCTGGCGTTGTGCGCTCCTGGTTTGGTGCTGTGCCCTCCCGGGCTGGCGTTGTGCCCTCCCAGTCTGGTGTTGTGCCCTCTCAGTCTGGCCTTGTACCCTCCCGGCCTGGCATTGTGTCATCCCAGCCAGGCATTGTACACTCCCGGTCTGGCATTGTGCCCTCTCGGGATGGCAGCGTTACCTCTCGGGCTGGCATTGAACCCGTACTGTCTGCATTGTACCCGCCAGGTCTGGCATTGTACCCAGCCGGTCTGGTGTTGTGACCTCCATGTCTGGCCTTGTGCCCTCCCGGTTAGGCGTTGCACCCTCTCTGTCTGGTGTTGTGTCCTCCCAGTCTGGCACTGTGCCCTCCTGGTATGACGTTGTGCCCTCCGGCCTGGCGTTGTACACTCCCGGTCTGGCGTTGTGCCCTCCCGGCCTGGCATTGTGCCTTCCCGGGCTGGCGTTGTACACTCCCTGTCTAGCGTTGTACACTCCCTGTCTGGTGTTGAGTCCTCCTGGTCTGTGGTTGTGCCCTCTCGGGCTGGCATTGAACACGTACTGTCTGCGTTGTACCCGCCCGGTCTGGCATTGTACTTGGCCGGTCTGGTGTAGTGTCCTCCATGACTGGCCTTGTGTCCTCTCGGTCTGGCCTTGTGTCCACCCAGTCTGGCGTTCTTTCTGCCCGCTCTGGCGTTGTGTCCTCCTGGTCTGGCGTTGTACACTCCCAGTCTGGCGTTGTGTCTTCCTGGTCTGCTGTTGCACCCTCCCGGTCTGGTGTTGTACCCTCCGGCCTGGCGTTGTACACTCCTGGTCTGGTGTTGAGTCTTCCTGGTCTGGGGTTGTGCCCTCCCGGTTTGGTGTTGTGCCATCCCGGTCTGGTCTTGTGCCCTCCCGGTCTGGCCTTGTGCCCTTTCACCTGGCATTGTGCCCTCCAGGTCTGGCCTTGTGTCCTCCCGGTCTGTCACTGTGCCCTCCTGGTCGGGCATTGTGTCCTCCTGGCCTGGCATTGTACCCACCCGGTCTGCTGTTGTGCCCTCCTGGTCTGGCGTTGTGCCTTCCCGGCCTGGCGTTGTACACTCCCGGTCTGCTGTTGAGTCCTCCTGGTCTTGTGCTGTGCCCTTCCAGTCTGGCATTGTGCCCTCCCTGCCTGGCATTGGACACTCCTCGTCTGGTGTTGAGTCCTCCTGGTTTGGTGTTGTGCTCTCCCGGTTTGGTGTTGTGTCCTCCCGGTTTGGTGTTGTGTCCTCCCGGTTTGGCGTTGTGTCCTCCTGGTCTGGAATTGTACCCTCCTGGTCTGGCATTGTACCCTCCTGGCCTGTTGTTGTGTCCTCCTGGCCTGGCATTGTGTCCACCCGGCCTGGCGTTGTGCTCTCCTGGTCTAGCGATGTGCCCCCCCAGTCTGGTATTATACCCTCCTGGGTCTGGTGTTGTGCCCTCCCAGACTGGCCTTGTGCCCTCCCGGATTGGTGTTGCACCCTCCCTGTCTGGCGTTGTGACCTCCCCATCTGGCACTGTGCCCTCCTGTTCTGGCATTGTACCGTCTTGCCTGGCATTGTGTCCTCCTGGTCTGGTGTTGAGTCCTCCCAGTCAGGTGCTTTACCCTCCTGAATCTGGCGTTGTGTCCTCCTGGTCTGGCACTCTCCACACTCCCAGTCGGGTGTTGTGCCCTCCCAGCCTGGCGTTATACCCTCCCGGTCTAGCCTTGTGCCCTTTCACCTGGCGTTGTGCCCTCCCAGACTGGTGTTATACCCTCCCAGTCTGGCCTTGTGCCCACCCTGTCTGGCGTTGTGTCCTCCCGGTCTGGTGTTGAGTCCTCCCGGTTTGGTGTTGTGCCCTCCCAGTGTGGTGTTGTGACCTCCTGGTTTGGTGTTGTACGCTCCCGTTCTGGCGTTGTGCCCTCCGGCCTGGCGTTGTACACTCCTGGTCTGGTGTTGAGTCCTCCTGGTCTGGGGTTGTGCCCTCCCGGTCTGGTGTTATGCCCTCCTGGTCTGGCATTGTGCCCTCCCGGTCAGGCGTTGTGCCCTCCCGGCCTGGCGTTGTGTCCTCCCGGTCTGGTGTTGTGCCCTGCCGATCTGCTGTTGTGCCCACCCGGTCTGGCCTTGTGTCCTCCCGGTCTGGCCTTGTGCCCTCCCAGTCTGGCGTTGTACCCTCCCTGTCTGGCCTTGTGCCCTCCCGGTCTGGCACTGTGCCCTCCTCGTCTGGTATTTTACCCTCCTGGCCTGGCATTGTGTTCTCCTGGCCCGGCGTTGTGTCCTCTCAGCTTGGCGTTGTGCCCTCCCGGTCTGGTGTTGTGCCCAACTGGTCTGGTGTTGTGCCCACCTGGCCTGGCGTTGTACACTCACGGCCTGGTGTTGTACACTCCCGGTCTAGCGTTGTGCCCTCCCGGTCTGGCGTTGTGCCCTCCCAGTCTGCTGTTGAGTCCTCCTGGTCTAGTGTTGTGCCCTCTCAGTCTGGCGTTGTAACCGCCTGGTCTGGCATTCTGCCCTCTTGGTCTGGTGTTGAGCCCTCCTGGTCTGGTGTTGTGCACTCCCGGTCTGGCGTTGTGCACTCCCGGTCTGGCGTTGTGCCCTCCCAGTTTGCCCTCATGGTCTGGCGTTGTGCCCTCGCAGTCAGGCATTGTGCCCTCCCGACCTGACATTGCGTACATCCTGCCTGGCGTTGTACACTCCTGGTCTGGCATTGTGCCCTCCCGGAATGGCGTTGTTACCTCTTGGGCAGGCATTGAATCCGCCCAGTCTGCATTGTCCCTGCCCGGTATGGCATTGTGCCCTCCCTGTTTGTTGTTGTGCCCTCCTGGTCTTGTGTTGTGCCCTCCCGGTCTGGCATTATACCCTCCTGGTCTGGCCTCGCGCGGTCCCTGTCTGGCATTCGACACTCCCGGTCTGGCATTGTGCCCTCCCGGGATGGTGTTGAACCCGCCTGGTCTGCATTGTACCCGCCTGGTCTGGCGTTGTGTCCTCCCTGTTTGTTGTTGTGACCTCCTGGTCTTGTGTTGTGCCCTCCCGGTCTGGCATTCTCCACAGTCCCAGTCTGGTGTTGTGCTCTCCCAGCCTGGCGTTGTACACTCCTGGTCTGCTGTTCAGTCCTCCTGGTCTGTTGTTGTACCCTCCCGGCCTGGTGTTGTGCCCTCCCGGTCTGGCTTTGTGCCCTCCTGGTCTGCTGTTGAGTCCTCCTGGTCTGGTGTTGTGCGCTCCCAGTCTGGTGTTGTGCCCTCTCAGTCTGGCGTTGTAACCGCCTGGTCTGGCATTCTGCCCTCCCGGTCTGGTGTTGAGCCCTCCTGGTTAGGTGTTGTGCCCTCTCAATCTGGCGTTGTGTCCTCCTGGCCTGGCGTTGTGCCCTCCCGGTCTGGTGGTGTGCCCTCCCGGTCTGGTGTTGTGCCCTCCTGGTCTGATGTCGTGCCCGCCCAGTCTGGCATTGTGCGCTCCCAGTCTGGGGTTGTGCCCTCCCAGCCTGGCGTTGTGCCCTCCTGGCCTGGCATTGTGCCCTCCCAGCCTGGCATTTTGTCCTCCCGGTCTGGCATTGTACACTCCCGGCCTGGTGCTGAGCCCTCCCGGTATGGCATTATAAACTCCCGGTCTGGCATTGTGCCCTCCCGGTCTGGCGTTGTACACTCCCAGTCTGGTGTTGTGCCCTCCTGGTCTGGTGTTGTGCCCTCCCGGCCTGGCATTGTGCACTCCCGGTCTGGCGTTGTGCCCTCCCGGCTGGGAGTTGAACACTCCCAGCCTGGCATTGTACACTCGTGGTGTGGTATTGTGCCCTCCCAGTTTGGTGTTGTGCCCTCCCGGCCTGGCATTATGTCCTCGCGGTCTGGCCTTGTGCCCTTTAGCCTGACATTGTGCCCGCCCGGTCTGGCCATGAGTCCTCCCGGTCTGGCCGTGTGCCCTCCCGGTCTGTCGTTCTGCCCTCCTGGGTCTGGTATTGTGCCCTGACGGCCTGGCATTGTGCCCTCCCGCTCTGGCGTTGTGCCCTCCCGGCCGGGCGTTGTACACTCCCAGCCTGGCATTGTACACTCGTGGTCTGGTGTTGTGCCCTCCCGGGGTGGCGTTGTGCGCTCCCAGTTTGGTGTCGTGCCCTCCCGGCCTGCCGTTGTGCCATCATGGTCTCGTGTTGTGCCTTCTCAGTTTGGCATTGTACCCGCCCAGTCAGGCCTTGTGCCCTCCCGGCCTGGCGTTGTACACTCCCGGTCTGGCCTTGTGCCCTCTGGTTTGGCCTTGTGCCCTTTAGCCTGACATTGTGTCCTCCCGGTCTGGCCTTGTGCCCTCCCGGTCTGGCATTGTGCCCTCCTGGTCTGGTGGTTTACCATCCCGGTCAGGTGTTGTACACTCACGGTCTAGCATTGTGCACTCCCGGGATGGTATTGTTACCTCTCGGGCTGGCGTTGAACCCGTACTGTCTGCGTTGTACCCGCCCGGTCTGGCGTTGTGTCCTCCACGTCTGGGCTTGTGCCCTTTCGGTCTGGCCTTGTGTCCACCTGGTCTGGCGTACTTTCCACCCGCTCTGGCATTGTAGCCTCCCGGCCTGGCGTTGTACCCTCCTGGTCTGGCATTGTACACTCCCGGCCTGGCGTTGTATCATCCTGGTCTGGCGTTGTACACTCCCGGCCTGGTGCTGGGCCCTCCCGGTATGGCATTGTAAACTCCCAGTCTGTGTTGTGCCCTCCTGGTCTGACGTTATACCTGCCCGGTCTGGTGTTGTGCTCTCACGGCCTGGCTTTGTGTCCTCCCAGTCTGGCATTGTGCCTTCCCGGCCAGGCATTGTACACTCCCAGCCTGGCATTGTACACTCGTGGTCTGGCGTTGTGCCCTCGCGGTCTCGTGTTGCGCCTTCTCAGTGTGGTGTTGTACCCGCCCGGTCAGGCATTGTGCACTCCCGGCCGGGCATTGTGTACGGCCTGCCTGGCATTGTACACTCCCAGTCTGGCATTGTGCCCTCCCGGGATGGCGTTGTTACCTCTCGGGCTGGCGTTGAACCCACCAGGTCTGCGTTGTACCCGCCCGGTCTGGCGTTGTGCCCTCCCAGTTTGGTGTTGTGCCCTCCTGGTCTTGTGTTGTGCCCTCCCGGTCTGGCGATGTGCCCTCCCGGTCTGGCGTTGTGCCCTGCCAGTCAGGTGCTATACCCTCCCGGGTCTGGGGTTGTGCCCACTTGGTCTAGCGTTCTCCACACTTCCAGTCTGGTGTTGTGCCCTCTCAGCCTGGCATTATACCCTCCCGGTCTGGCCTTGTGCCCTCCTGGTCTGGCGTTGCACCCTCCCTGTCTGGCTTTATACCCTCGCGGCCTGACATTGTGCCCTCCCGGCCTGGCTTTGTGCACTCCCGGTCTGGTGTTATACACTCCCGGTCTGACATTGTACCCTCCCGGTCTGGCGTTGTACCCTCCCCGTCTGGTGTTGTGTCCTCCCTGCCTGGGGTTGTACACTACTGGTCTGGCCTTGTGCGATCCCGGTGTGGTGTTGTACAGACCCGGTCTGGCATTGTGCCTTCTCGGTCTGGCATTGTACCCTCCCAGTCTGGTGCTTTACCGTCCCGTTCTGGCCATGTGCCCTCCCATTCTGGCCATGCGCCGTCCTGGTCTGGCCATGCACCATCCCGGTCTGGCTTGCTCCCTCCCGGCCTGGCCTTGTGCCCTCCCAGTCTGTTGCTTTACCATCCCGGTCTGGCTTTGTACCCTCGCCGTCTGGTGCTTTACCGTCCCGGTCTGGCCTTGTGCCCTCTCGGTCTGGCCTTGTGCCCTCCCTGTCTGGCCTTGTGTCCTTCCGGTCTGGCCTTCTGCCCTCCTGGCCTGGCCATGTGTCCTCCCGGCCTGGCCATGTGTCCTCCCAGCCTGGCGTTGTACACTTCCGGTCTAGCATTGTGCCCTCCTGGCCTGGCTTTGTGCTCTCCCTGCCTGGCCATGTGTACTCCCAGTCTGGCATTGTGCCCTCCCGGTCTGACAGTGCGTATGTCCAGCCTGGCGTTGTACACACTCGGTCTGGCGTTGTGCCCTCCCGGTTTGGTGTTGTGCCCTCCTGGTCTTGTGTTGTGCCCTCCTGGTTTGGCGTGGTGCCCTCCTGGTCTGGCGTTGTGCCCTCCCAGTCAGGTGCTATACCCTCCTGGGTCTGGCATTGTGCCCGCTTGGTCTGGCATTCTCCACACTCCCAGTCTGGTGTTGTGCCCTCTCAGCCTGGCATTATACCCTCCCAGTCTGGCCTTTTGCCCTTTCGCCTGACATTGTGCCCGCCCGGTCTGGCCTTGCTCCCTCCTGGCCTGGCCTTGTGCCCTCCCAGTCTGTTGCTTTACCATCCAGGCCTGGCCTTGTGCCCTCCCAGTCTGTTGCTTTACTATCACGGTCTGGCTTTGTACCCTCCTGGTCTGGTGCTTTACCGTCCCAGTCTGGCGTTGTGCCCTCCCGGTCTGGCCTTGTGTCCTCCCGTTCTGGCCATGCGCCCTCCCGGTCTGGCCTTGTGCCCTCCCGGCCTGGCGTTGTACACTCCTGGCCTGGCGTTGTACACTCCCGGCCTAGCGTTGTGCCCTCCTGGCCTGGCTTTGTGCTCTCCCTGCCTGGCCTTGTGCCCTCCTGGCCTGGCCATGTGTCCTCCCGGTCAGGCGTTGTGCACTCCCGGCCTGGCGTTGTGCCCTCCTGGCCTGGCCATGTGTCCTCCCAGCCTGGCGTTGTACACTCCCGGCCTGGCTTGTACACTCCCGACCTGGCTTTGTGCCCTCCTGCCCTGGCTTTGTGCCCTCCTGGCCTGGCCTTGTGGCCTCCTGGCCTGGTCTTGTCCGTATCTTCCCTGTGTTAGGGCAACCAGAAGTAGTCACAATGTTCCAAGTGTGGTCTCACCAGGGACTTGTACAGCTGCAGCAAAACCTCACAGCTCTTAGACCCGATCCCCCTTGTTAATGAAAGCCAAAACAGCAAATGCTTTCTTAACAACCCTATCCACTTAGGTGGCAACTTTCAGGGATCTATGCACTTGATCACACAGAACCCTCTGTTCCTCCACACTGTCAAGAATCTTGTCTTTAATCCTATATTCAGCATTCGAGTTTGACCTTCCAAAATACAACACTTCACATTTATCCAGGTTGAACTCCATCTGCCATTTCTCAGCCCAGCTCTGCCTCCATTTTGCCAAAGCGGTGAGGAGAGAAGGAAGGGTGAAGCAAGGGCTGCCAGGAGGTAAGGGCTGAATTTATATTCGGGCAGTGGCATCTACTTTAATGCCAGGAGTATAGTGTGTAAGGCAGACAAACTTAGGGCCTGGATTGGTGCCTGGGAGTATGACATTATTGCCATCACAGAGACTTGGTTGAAGGAAGGGTATGATGATTGGCAACTAAATGTTCCTGGATATAGACACTTGCGACAGGACAGGGAGGGAAGTAAAAGAGGGGGTGGAGTTGCATTGCTGGTCAGAGACGATATCATGGCTGTGCTAAAGGAGCACACTATGGAGGTCTTGGTTAGTGAGGCATTATGGGTGGAGCTGAGAAATAAGGGTGCAGTCACACTGTTGGGGCTGTATTACAGACCTCCCTACAGTGAGTGTGAGGTAGAAGAACAAATAGGTAAACAGATTATGGAAAGATGTAGAGGCAATAGGGTAGTGGTGATGGGAGATTTTAATTTTCCCAACATTGACTGGGATACACTTAGCGTCAGAGGTCTGGATGGGGTAGAGTTTGTACAAAGTGTCCAGGAGAGTTTTCTAGAGCAATATGTCAATAGGCCGATGAGGGAAGGGGCCATATTGAACATGGTACAGGGGAAATGAGCCAGTACAGGTGGTAGAAGTTGCGGTGGGGGATTTCTTTGAGAACAGTGACCACAATTCAGTAAGTTTTATAATACTCATAGATAAAGAAGTGAGTCGTCCTAAGGGAAGAGTACTAAACTGGGCCAAGGCCAATTTTATCAAAATTAGGCAGGAGCTGGGAAATTTGGATTGGACACAGCTATTTGAACGGGAGTACACATTTGACATGTGGGAGGCTTTCAAAGATAGTGCAGGATAGGCATGTCCCATTGAAGGCAAAGGATAGGGAGGGCCAGACTCGTGAACCGTGGATGACACGAGAAACTGTACACCTAGCCAAGCGGAAAAAGGAAGCACACATAAGGTCTAGGCAGCTAAGAACAGAACGGGCCCTGAAGGAATATCAGAAGAGTAGATTAGATTTAGATTACTTACAGCGTAGAAACAGGCCCTTCGGCCCAACAAGTCCACACCGACCCTCCGAAGAGCAACCCACCCAGACCCTTTCCCCGACACCTAACACTACGGGCAATTTAGCATGGCCAATTCACCTAACCTGCACATTTTGGGACTTTGGGAGGAAACCAGAGCAAACCCATGCAGACATGTGGAGAATGCGCAAACTCCACACAGAGTGTTGCCTAAGGCGGGAATTGAACCCAGGTCTCTGGTGCTGTGAGGCAGCAGTGTTAACCACTCTGCCACCGTGCCACCCAACTAGGGCAAGTCTTAAACAAGGAATCAAGCAGGCTAAAAGGGATCATGAAATAGCTTCAGCAAGGAGAATTAAGGAGAATCCCAAAGCATTTTATTCGTATATAAGAAGCAAACGGGTATGTCGAGAAAGGATTGGTCCACTAAAGGATAATAAGGAAGATAACCTGAGAGAATGGGTGAGATTCTGAATGATTACTTTGCATCAGTGTTCACGGAGGAGAGGAGCATGATGAATCTTGAGATTAGAGATAGACGTTTGATTAGTCTGGATCACGTTGACACAAGTAGGGAAGATGTGTTGGGTATCATAGAGGTTATTAAGGTGGACAAATCCCCAGGAGCGGATGGGATCTATCCCAGGTTGCTGAGGGAGACGACAGAGGAAATAGCTGGGACCCTGACAGATATCTTTGTGGCATCCTTAAATACAGGTGAGGTGCCGGAGGAGTGGAAGGTTGCTCATGTTGTCCCCCTATACAAGAAGGTTAGTAGAGATATTCTGGGTGACTACAGACCAGTAAGCCTGACATCAGTGGTGGGGAAGTTTTTGGAGAGGGTACTAAGAGATAGGGTTTATTGAAATTTAGAAAAGAATGAGCTTATCAGTGTTAGGTAACATGGTTTTGTGGGGGTGGGGTGGAAATCGTGCCTTACCAACTTAATAGAATTATTTGAGGAAGTGACCAAGTTGATAGATGAAGGAAGGGCTGTTGATGTCATATACATGGACTTAAGTAAGGCGTTTGATAAGGTTCTCCATGGTAGACTAATGGAGAAAGTGAAGTCACATGGTGTGCAGGGTGTTCTAGCTAGGTGGATAAAGAACTGGTTGAGCAACAGGAGACAGAGAGTAGTAGTTGAAGGGAGTTTCTCGAAATGGAGAAAGCCTGTGGAAAGGCTTGGAGGGCTGAAGGGCCTGTTCCTGGGCTGTAAATTTTCTTTGTTCTCTTTGTTCTCCTGTCTATGTCGCGCTGCAGCCTGCAGTAGCCCTTGATACTGTCAATGACACCTCCAACCCTTGTGTCATCTGTAAATTTACTAACACACCCTCAACCTTCTCATCCAAGTCAGAGGCCCAAGAACAGAGCCCTGCGGGACCCCACTCAACACTGACCTCCAGGCAGAATACTTTCCATCTACAACCACTCTCTGCCTTCTGTCAGCCAACCAATTCTGAATCCAGATAGCCAAATGTTGTTGTTATTGTTGTCTCTGGTTTGTTACCCGTGCCACGTGATAGAGAGTCGAGGAATAGGGAGAGAGAACAGTTAAATGCGTGGGTACATGGATGGTGCGGGTTGGAGGGATTCTGGTATCTGAATAACTGGGGTTCTTTCTGGGGAAGGTGGGACCTCTATAAACAGGATGGTCTACACCTGAACCTGAGGAGCACTAGTATCGTTGGGGGGAGGTTTGCTAGTGCTCTTTGGGGGGATCAGGGGGGTTAAACTAACTCTGCAGGGGCATGGGAACCTAGACTGTAGCTTTAGGGTGCAGGACCTGGAGTGTAGGGAGGTTAGGAATATGGCATCAATCTCAAAGGAGGGTACCTGCAAACACGAAAGTGGCTTGAAGTGTGTATACTTCGATGCAAGAAGTATACGAAATAAGTAGGTGAACTTGCAGCATGGGTTGGTACCAGGGATTTTGATGTTGTGGCTATTACGGAGACATGGATAGAATAGACACAGGATTGGCTATTGCAGGTTCCAGGGTTTAAATGTTTTAGTAGGGTCAGAGGTGGGGGTAAAAGAGGGGGAGGTGTGGCATTGCTTGTCAAAGATAGTATTACAGCGGTGGAAAGGACGTTGGATGAAGACTCGCCATCTGAGGTAGTTTGGACTGAGGTTAGAAATAGGAAAGGTGAGGTCACCCTGTTAGGAGTTTTCTACAGGCCTCCTGATAGTCCTAGAGACGTAGAAGAAAGGATTGCGAGGATGATTCAGGAGAACAGTGAAAGTAATAGGGGTGCGGGACTTTAACTTTCCAGATATTGACTGGGAAAGCTATAGCTCGAGTACGTTAGATGGGTCGGTGTTTGTCCAATGTGTGCAGGAGGGTTTCCTGACACAATATGTAGACAGGCCAACAAGAGGTGAGGCCATACTGGATTTGGTTCTGGATAACGAACCAGGCCAGGTGTTAGAATTGGAGGTAGGTGAGCACTTCGGGGACAGTGACCACAATTCGGTGACTTTTACTCGAGTGATGGAGAGGGATAGGTGTGCACTGCAGGGCAAGAGTTATAGCTGGGGGCAGGGAAATTATGATGCGGTGAGGCATGACTTAGAATGCGTGGTTTGGATAAGTAGGCTTCAAGGGAAGGGTGCAATCGATATGTGGAGCTTGTTCAAGGAGCAACTATTGAGTGTCCTTGATAAGTATGTACCTGTCGGGCAGGGAGGAAAGGGTCGTGTGAGGGAGCCATGGTTTAATAAGGAATTGGAATCCCTTGTTAAAGGGAAGAGGGCGGCCTATGTAAAGATGAGGCGTGAAGGTTCAATTGGGGTGATTGAGAGTTATAAGGTAGCTAGGAAGGATCTGAAGAGAGAGCTAAGAGCAGCAAGGAGGGGACATGAAAAGTCCTTAGTTGGTAGGATTAGGGAAAACCCAAAGGCTTTCTATAGGTATGTCAGGAATAAAAGAATGACTAGGGTAGGAACTGGTCCAGTCAAGGATAGTAGTGGGAAGTTGTGTGTGGAGGCTGAAGAGACTGGGGAGACACTGAATGATTACTTTTCATCAGTATTCATTCAGGAACAGGACATTGTCGCCGATGTGAATATTGAGTCACAATTAATTAGAATAGATGGCTTTGAGGTATGTAGGGAAGAGGTATTGGAAATTCTGGAAAGGGTGAAAATAGATAAGCCCCCTGGGCCTGATGGAATTTATCCTAGGATTCTCTGGGAAGCAAGGGAGGAGATTGCAGAGCCATTGGCCTTGATTTTTATGTCCTCGTTGTCTACAGGAATAGTGCCAGAAGACTGGAGGATAGCAAATGTGGTTCCCTTGTTCAAAAAGGGGAGTAGGGATAACCCTAGTAACTATAGGCTGGTTAGTCTCACTTCTGTTGTGGGCAAAGTCTTAGAGAGAATTATAAGGGATAGGATTTATGAACATCTGGATCGGTATAATGTGATCAAGGATAGTCAGCATGGTTTTGTGAAGGGCAGGTCGTGCCTCACAAACCTTACTGAATTCTTTGAGAAGACTACTAAGGAGGTGGACGAGGGTAAAGTGGTAGATGTGGTGTATATGGATTTTAGTAAGGCGTTTGATAAGGTTCCCCATGGTAGGTTACTGCAGAAAATACGGAGATATGGCATTGAGGGTGAGTTGGAGGTTTGGATTAGGGATTGGCTGGCTGGAAGAAGACAGAGGGTAGTATTTGATGGCAAAGGTTCATCTTGGAGTGCAGTAACTAGCGGTGTTCCGCAAGGATCTGTTTTGGGACCATTGCTGTTTGTCATTTTTATAAATGACCTGGAGGAGGGGCTAAAAGGTTGGGTGAGCAAGTTTGCGGATGATACAAAAGTCGGTTGAATTGTTGACAGTGAGGAAGGATGTGGCAAGTTACAGTGGGATATAGATAAGCTGCAGAGTTGGGCAGAAAGGTGGCAAATGGAGTTCAATGTAGGTAAGTGTGAAGTGATTCACTTTGGTAAGAGTAACAAGAAGATGGGGTAATGGGCTAATGGTGGGATACTTGGTAGTGTGGATGAGCAGAGGGATCTTGGTGTCCTCTGAATGTTGCCACCCAGGTAAATAGTGCAGTGAAGAAGGCATATGGCGAACTGGCTTTTATTGGTAGAGGAATTGAGTTCTGGAGTCCTGAGGTCATGTTGCAGTTGTTTCAGACTCTGGTGCTGCCGCATCTGGAGCATTGTGTGCAGTTTTGGTCGCCATACTAAAGGAAGGATGTGGAGGCACTGGAACGGGTGCAGACGAGGTTTACCAGAATGTTGCCTGGTATGGTAGGAAGATCGTATGAGGAAAGGCTGAGGCACTTGGGGCTGTTTTCATTGGAGAAAAGAAGGTTTAGGGGTGACTTGATAGAGGTGTACAAGATGATTAGGGGTTTAGATAGGGTTGACCATGAGAACCTTTTTCCACGTATGGAGTCAGATATTACGAGGGGGCATAGCTTTAAATTAAGGGGTGGTAGGTATAGGACCGATGTTAGGGGTAGATTCTTTACTCAGCGTGTCGTCAGTTCATGGAATGCCCTGCCAGTAACAGTAGTGGACTCTCCCTCTTTATGGGCATTTAAGCGGGCATTAGATAGGCATATGGAGGATAGTGGGCTAGTGTAGGTTAGGTGGGCTTGGATCGGCGCAACATCGAGGGCCAAAGGGCCTGTACTGCGCTGTATTTTTCTATGTTCTATGTTCTAAATCTCCCTGTATCCCATACCTCCTGACTTTATGAATGATCCTACCATGAGGAACCTTGCTACCTGCTACCTGCCTTTAATCACGCTATGCTTTTCCAAATAGTCATAAATTCTATCCCTCAGAATTCTTTCCAAAACCTTGCTAACCAGAGATGTAAGATCGACTGGTCTATAATTGCCACGGACTACCCTATCCCCCTTCGCCTCCTTCCAATCCTCTGGTACGACTCCTGTGGGGAGTGAGGAACCAAAGATCTTCGCCAGCGGCTTAACAACTTCCTTTCTCGCTTCCTAGAGCAACCTAGGATAAATCTGGTCTGGCCCTGGGGGCTTATCAATCTTAATGTTTGACTAAAATTTCCAGCAGATCAACATCATCAATCTTGATCTGTTTAAGCCTGTATCACAGCTCCTCAAAGTTCTCATTCACAACAAGGTCCCTTTCCTTCATGAAAACTGGAGCAAAAAACTCACTTCGGGCTTCCCCTATCTGCTCAGACTCCACACACAAGTTCCCTCTGCTATCCCTGATCGGCCCTACCTTCTCCCTGATCATTCTCTTATTCCTCACGGATCAGTAAAATGCCTTTGGGTTTTCCTTAATCCTTCCTGCCAAGCCTTTCTGGTGCCCCCTCCTGACTCCCCTCAGTCCATTTCTAAGCTCCATTCTAATAAGCCTGTAATCCTCTAAAGTTGTGCTAGATCCTTGCTTCCTCCACCTTACATAAGCTGTCATCCAAGGCTCCTTAGTTTTACCCCTTCTTACCTGTCTCAGTGGAACAAATTCATGCATCACTCGCAACAACTGCTCCTTAAACAGTGTCCACATGTCTGCTGTGCCCTTTCTGTGGAACAATTGCTCCCAGTCTGTACTTCCTAACTCCTGTCTGATAGCGTCATAATTTCCTTTTCCCCAATTAAATATCTTCCTTCGGTAACTGCTCCTTTCTCTCTCCAAGGCTATCGTAAATGTGAGGCAGTTGTGGTAACTGTCACCAAAGTGCTCTCCCACTGTGTGATCTGACACCTGTACTGGCTCATTGCCGAGCACCAAATCCAAAATGGCCTCTCCCCTGGTCTGCCTGTCTACACACTGAGTAAGGAAACCGTCCTGAACACACCTGACAAAAACGCTTCCACCCAAACCATCTTCACTGAGGAGGTTCCAGTCAATATTGGGAAAGTTGAAGTCACCCACAACAACAACCCTGCTACAACTGCATTTTTCCAGAATCTGCCCTCCGATGAGTTCTTCAAACACCCTACTGCTATTAGGGGGTTTATAGAAACCCCCCAGTGCGGTGGCTGTTTCCTTGCTGTTCCTAACTCCCACCCATACTGACTCAGTAGGCAAACCTTCCTCAACAACCTTCATTTCTGGAGCTGTAATGCACTCTCTGATTAACAATGCTAACCTCCTCCTCTTTTTCCACCTTCCCTGTTCTTTTTAAACGTTCTAAACCCTGGAACTTCAAGCAACCATTCCTGTCCCTGTGAAACCCACGTCTCCGTTATGGCCACACCATCATCATCCCAAGTACTGACACTCTTATTTCGGACACTCCTTGCGTTAAAGCAGACATACTTTAACTAATGCCGTTGTTCCATCACATCAATAACCTTCCCGATAGATTCACCACATCCTGTCACTGCCTCATATCTAACTGACCCCATCTCAGATGTGTGGCTCTAATTCTCAGCCCCTGCCAAACTAGTTTAAACCGTCCCGAACCACATGAGCAAATCTCCCACCCAGGACATTTGTACCCCTCCAGTTCAGGTACAACCCGTCCTTCATGTACAAGTCCCACCTTCCCCAAAAGGTATCCCAATGGTCTAGGTATCTGAAGCCCTCCCTCCTGCATCAGCCTTGCAGCCACGTGTTAAGCTGCATTTGCTGGCTTCCTCACCTCACTATCTTGTGGCGCCGGTAGCAAACCTGAGATCACTATACTACTCGTCCTGATCTTCAGCTTCCAACCTAACTCTCTGTAGTCACTTTTCAGATCCTCCATCCCTTTCCTGGCTATATCATTGGTGCCAATATGTACCATGATTTCTGGCTGCCCACCACCCCACCCCACCCCACTTCAGAATCTTGTAAACCCGATCGGTGACATCCCGGAGCCTGGCACCAAGGAGGCAACATATCTTCCGGGAATCCCGTACCTGACCACAAAGTCGCCTGTCAATCCATCTGACTATTGAGTCTCCTACCACTAGCACTTTTCTATTCTCCCCCCTTCCCTTCTGAGCCACAGTGCCAGGCTCAGTGCCAGAGACCTGACTAAGGCTTTCCCCTGGTAGGCCATCCCCACCAGCAGTATCCAAAACTTATTGCTGAGGGGAATGGCCACAGGAGATCCCTGCTCTGACTGTCGGTTCCATTTCTTACCCCAACAGTAACCCAGCTGTCCTTATCCTGTGTCTGGAAAGTTACCACATCCATGTACATCCTCTCAATTTCCCCCTCAGTCTCCTGGATAATCCTTAGTTCATACAGCTCCAGCTCCAGTTCCCTAACTCGGTTTTCGAGGAGTTGGAGTTGGGTGCACTTCCTGCTGATGTAGTTGGCAGAGACAGTGAAGTGTCTCTCACCTGCCACATTCTGCAGGAGGAACTTGCAAATGCCCTGTCAGCCATACCCCGCTAATCTGAAAGCCCACACAGGACTAAACAAAGGAAGAGTAGAAAAGGAAGGTGGGCAAACCTGAAAACTTACCTAGTTTACAGAATCTTAGTAAAGCTGGAGGAGGTGGTTGAGAGGGAGGCCCTACAGTGTAGGGTTTCGGTTTTCGATCTCACCCACTTAAAAACTTCCCAGCAGCCCTCGCTTCTGTCCGCCCTCTCTCCTCACCATTCTGTTCAAAATGGAGTCACCACTGAATTTTCCACATTAAACTCCATGTGCCAACTCTTAGCCCAGCACTGCATCTTATCTATGTCCCTCTGACTTACAACATCCTTCATCACTATCCCCAATTTTCCTGACCTTAGTGACATCTGCGAATTTGCTAACCCATCCTTCTACACGCTCATCCAGGCCATTATAAAAATGACAACCAGCAGTGGCTCCAAAACAAATCCTTGCTTTACGCCACCAGTAACTGAACTCCAGTATGAATATTTCCCATCAACAACTGCATCAACCACGAGGCTGAGGGGGACATTGAGAGGAAATACAGGGAGGTGGTCATTCCCCAGATACATGGTAAGGACAGTTGGGTTATTGTCGGGGAAGGAAAGAGAACCAACAGATAGAGCAGGGATCCCGTGAGGCCATTCTCCTTGTTTGAGCTAGCCAATTCCTGATCCAAACCATTAATTCACCCTCAATCCCTTGCCTCAGTATTTCATGCAATAGCCTACCATAGGGAACCATAACAAATGCCTTACTGAAATCCATATACACCACATCAACCACTTTACCCTCATACACCTGTTTGGTCACCTTCTCCAAGAACTGAAGAAGGTTTGTGAGGTACGACCAGCCTTCACAAAACCGTATTGACTCTCCCTTGTCAACTTCTTCCTCTCTAGATGATTATAAATCCTGTCTCTTGTAACCCTTTTCCAACACTTCACCCACAACCGAAATAAGGCTCACTGGTCTATAATTCCCAGGGTTGTCTCTACTCCCCTTCTTGAACAAGGGAACCACATTTACTGTCCTCCAGTCTTCTGGCACTATTCCTGTAGGCAATGACGGCATAAAGATCAAAGCCAAAGGATCGATAATCTCCTCCCTGACTTCCCAAAGGATCCTAGGATAAATTCCATCCGGCCCAGGGGACTTATCTATTTTCACGCTTGCCAGAATTGCTAACACCTCCTCCTTGTGAACCTCAATCCCATCTAGTCTAGTCACCTGTATCTCAGTATTCTCCTTGAACACATTGTTTTTCATCACTATTCACACTGGGAAAAGACATTCATTTAGCACATCCCCAACTCCTCTGACTCCATGCACAACTTCCCACTACAATTCTTGATTGGCCCTAATCTTACTCTCGTCATTCTTTTATTCCTGATATACCTAGAGAAAGCTTTAGGGTTTACCCTGATCCTATCCACCAACAACTTCCCATGTGCCTTTCTTAGCTCTCTCTTTAAGTCTTTCCAGGCTAATATGTAACTCTCAAATGCCCTAACTGAGCCTTCAAGTCTCACCCTAACAAAAACCTCCTTCTTTCCCTTGACAAGAGATTCAACTTCTTTAGTAAACCGTGGCTCCCGTGCTCGACAACCTCCCTGCCTGACGGGTACATACTAATCAAAGACACGCAGTAATTGTTCTTGAATAATCTCCACATTTCAATTGTACCCATCTCCTGCAGTTTCCTTCCACATCCTATGCTTCATAAATTTGCCTAATCGCATCATAATTTCCTTTCCCACAGCTGTAACTCTTGCCCTGCTGTATATACCTGTCCATTTCCATTGCAAAAACTAACATAATTGAATTGTACTCACTATCACCAAAGTGCTCACCTATCTCTAAATCTAACATCTGGTTCATTATCCTGCACCAAATCCAATGTGGCCTTGCCCCTTGTTGGCCTCTCTACGTACTGCGTCAGGAAATCCTCCTGGACAAAAACTGACCCATCTGAAGTACTCAAAGTATAGCATTTCCAGTCAATATTTGGAAAGTTAAAGACCCCATAATAACTATCCTGTCACTCTTGGTCCTGTTGAGGTTCATCTTTGCTATCGTACCCTCTACATCTCTGGAACATATTGGTGGGCAGATAGAAAATACCCAAAAGTGTGACCTCTCCTTTCCTGTTTCTAACCTCAGTCCATATCACCTCAGTAGATGAGTTCTCAAACGTCCTTTCTGCAACCATAATACAGTCCATGACTAACAATGCCACATCCCCACCTCTTCTACCACCTTCCCTGTTCTTACTGAAACAGTTAAATCCCAGAACCTGTAATAACCATTCCTGTCCCTGCTCTATCCATGTCTCTGACATGACCCCAACATCGAAGTCCCAGGTACCAACCCATGCTGCAAGTTCACCCACCTTATTCCAGAGGCTCCTGGCGTTGAAGTAGACACACTTCAAACCACCTTCCTGCTTGCTGGTGCCTTCTTGAGACCCTGAAACTTTATTTCTGACCTCACTACTTTCAACCTCCTGTATACTTGAACTACAGTTTAGGTTCCCATCCCCCTATTGGATTAGTTTAAACCCACCCAAAGCGCATTAGCAAATACCCTCCCACGATATTGGAATCCTTTTGGTTCAGGTAAAGACCATCCTGTTTATAGAGGTCTCACCTTCCCCAGAAAAAGTCCAATTACCCAAGAATCCAAAACTCTCCCTACTGCACTATTCCTGTAGCCATGTGTTCAACTCCTCTCTCTCCCTATTCCTCGCCTCACTAGCACATGGCACAGGCAGCAAACCAGAGACAACAACTCTGTTTGTCCTAGTTCTAAGCTTCTGTCCTAGCTCCCTGAATTTCTGCCTTAAATCCCCATCTCTCTTCCTACCTATGTCGTTGGTGCCAATGTGGACCATGACCTGGGGCTGCTCCCCCTCCCCCTTAAGAATCCCCAAAACACAATCCGAGACATCACAAACCCTGGCACCTGGGGAGGCAACACATCAACGGTGAGTCTCTCTCATCCTCACAGAACCTCCTATCTGTACCCCTAACTATGGAGTCCCCAATGACTACTGTCCTGCTCCTCTTCCCCCTTCCCTTCTGAACAGCAGGGTCAGACTCTGTGCCAGAGACCTGTGCCCCACTGCTTTCCCTGGTAAGTTGTCCCCCCAACACTTATCCAACCCAGTATATATATTGTTGAGGGAATGGTCACAGGAGATCCCTGCACTGCCTGCCGGTTCCCTTTCTGTCCCCTGTCTGTAACCCATCTACCTTCTCCCTTTACCTGAGGTGTGACTACCACCCTGTAACTTGTCTCAATAACCCCTTCCACCTCCCGAATGATCCAAAGTTCTTCCAGCTCCATTCCCTGATGTGGTTTTCGAGGTGAGGGAGTGGGGTGCACTTCCCACAGATGTAGTCAGCATGGGCACTAATGGTGGCCGTTACCTCCCCCATTCTGCAGAAGGAACATTCAACTGCCCTAACCTCCAGTCATACTGAGACAACTGAAAAAAAACAGTCACCTTACCAATGAAGGTGGTACACTGAACCTTTTTTATGGTTCAAGGAGGAGGATGGGTGGGAGATAATGCCTGAGTAGTGTTTTGGGGAAGGCAACCACCCAAATATAAAGTTTCACTTACCCTGCAGTGCCATGTCTGCTCTTGCTTAGTGTGCCCTCCGCCAACACATGAGCTCAGTTTTTATACTTTAAAATTTTCCTCCCGTCAGGCCCCTGGTCCTTGCTGTCGCTCCTCTCACTGCAACTGCTGTCGTGAAAAGTTGTGGGATATCGGAAATTTATGTTTCTTCTGCAATTCTAAAATTCATTATATAAAAAATAACTGAACTCACATCAGTGTGTAATTGTTTCAGCCAGGAACTGAGTGAACAAGAATATGAACTCTGGAGCAAATGCTAATTGGTTTGTTTATATTAGCTAAGAATGTAACGGGACTACACAACAAATGGTAACCCCATTTAGAAGGGCTTCGTGATAAGATGCTGTGAAGACAGACAGTTAAATTCAATATGCCTGTATAAACAATTGGTATAAACATCTGTTCCCACTTTTACAAAAACACAGGAACAAACCCCCATTAAAAGGGCTTCGTGATAAGATGCTGTGAAAAGGCAGGATGAGGGCAAATAGCCTGAGAACAGGAATGAGCATGTTTTTCACAGACAAGACCGGATAAGACACAAAGTAAGCAGGAGTACCGGTCTTTGGGAAGTGGAGGATGTAAACGGAGGGGGGGGGGGGGGGGGGAACAATGAAATAAGAAAAAAAATAGGAACCAAATTATATAAATATCGAGTATTTGTTGAATTCGGTGTGTTTTGTCCCTGCCTTGTGGACATCACACCCACTTGCAAGTGAGAAACAAAGAGCCCTGCTGATTCAGATCTTGCCTCGGACTGAAATTATTGCAGTGAGTGAGCTTTGTTTACCACAATTGGCGCCCACCGTGGGACTGTACGGGATGTTCTTCCATCGCCGGGGGGAGTGGCTGGCCCTGGACACTGGGAAGACACGTCCTGTTCCCCATTGAGGAGCGGTCTCGTGTCCCAGTTTGGTCCACTCCCTTGGGCGACTGGTACAAATCCCACAAGAGAGACATCTGAATCAGACAGTGAAAGGAGGTCGATAGAATATACAGCGGAAAAGGGCCAGGCAACTCTGTGCACAGACCAAGGTAAGAAAACTGACTTTTAATTATTGCCTTGGTGGCTGGGATTGAGTTTTAGTAGTTAGTAAGGGGCTAACGAAGGGACTCAATATGGGTTGTGCCGTGGGTAAGGGACAAGCCTCCGGGGATATGAAAGAGGAACAAGGCAATGGAAGAGGAGGCGGGGTCCCTTGTAGTATACCTCCTGAAAGTCCGTTGGGGAGGATCTTGCGTGAATGGACACGCAATACTTGTACAAGGGTAAAGGATAAAAAGAAAATGATTAAATATTGTTGTTTAGTATGAACTAAGGAACCAATCCTTCCTCCGGCTGTCTTCTGGCCAAAGTACGGTTCAGACGAGGATTGGGTATGTCAGCATTTAGAGTTGTATGTGCATGCAAAGCAACCTTTTAGCCAAGAGGAGGCAGACTATGCGTCCTGTTGGAAGGGCAGTTTGGGAATGCTGGTGGTGAAGACAAAGGATTCCCCCTCTGCCCACCCAGTCCCTGGGATCCTCTTAGCTGTTTGCCCCCCCCCCCCCCCCCCCCCACCCCATAACATAGAATCAGATTAGGTGAAGATGGGGGAGGAGGGGAGACAGACAGACAAGGACAGGGAACAGATGACTCACAAGAGGAGGACGATGGGGCGGTGGACGGGGATGTTGTTGTTCCTGACCTTCACTCCTCGGCAGAAGAAAGAGAAGCTAAAGTAGACATAGAGGAGGCCTCCGGAAGACCTAAATCAAAGCCTAAGGGGGCAAATCAAAAGAAAAAAGGGAAGAACGTAACGACTTATCCCCTTCGGGAAGTACCAATAGATTGAGTTTGTATGTGCCCCCCTCATCAGTGGGGAGGTCAGAACATTTATAAAGGAAATGAAGGTCCTGGTTGAGGATCCGGTAGGATTGTCTGAACAAATTGATCAATTTTTGGGGCCCAGTCTGTACATGTGGGCTGAGTTAATGTCTATTTTGAATATACTATTTACTGGGGAGGAAAGGGGACTTATACGGGGAGCAGCCATTAAAATATGGGACAGGGAGCACCCGATTGGAGATGGGGATGCTGGACAGGGAGAGATGAAGTTTCCCCTCAGAGACCCCCAGTGGGAAAATCAAAACCCGGAGCCTAGAGCAGAAATGAGGGAATTGAAAGACCTGATTCTAAAAGGAATAAGAGAGGCAGTTCCGAAGTCACAGAATCTGACTAAAGCCTTTGAAGTTAGTCAAGAGAAAGATGCGACTCCCTCAGCTTTCTTGCAGAGATTAAGAGACACAATGCGGAAGTATTCTGGAATGAACCTGAGGACCCAGTGGCACAGGGTCTTTTGAAAGTACATTTTGTGACAAAGGCATGGCCAGACATACAGAGAAAGATACAGAAGATAGAAGGGTGGAGTGAAAAACCATTAGATGAATTGTTAAGAGAGGCACAGAAAGTGTTTGTAAAGAGAGAGGATGAGAGACAGAAACAGAAGGCGAAAATGATGGTAGCTGCGGTTTATGAGGTAATTAAGAGAAGAATGGAACCAATAGTGAGCAACCGGAGCAGCAGGTGACAGCATGTAGGGCAGAGAGGGAGAGGGAGAGAGAGAGGACAAGGGGGAGCATTTGATAGAGGGTTCGAGTGACAGGGGCAGAGATGGGGGTCTCCACAGGCAGGATGCCATTACTGTGGAAAGATAGGGCATTTTAGGTGGGAGTGTCCTGATCTACAAAGGGAAGCAAGGGCCATTCCGCTTATGAATTTTGATAGCGAATCGGGGTGTCAGGGGTTCCTGCCCTCGGGGACCCACCAGGAACCCTTGATAAACTTGAAGATGGGACCCTGTAGGGAAGAGGTAGTCTTCCTAGTAGATACGGGGACAGCACGGTCAACGCTGAATTTTAAACCGAAGGAAGTAGAAATGTCAACACGATCAATTACTGTTTCTGCCGTGAAAGGGGAGGGATTTACTGTCCCAGTATTTGAACCTATGATGATAGAAGGTCCTAAGGACAGGGTCACAGGGGAATTGTTGTATATCCCTGATATAGGAAGTAACTTACTAGGGAGAGACTTAATTATCCTCTTAGAACTGGAGATTGGATTTCAGGAAAAAGAATTAGTTGTACAAATGGCAATGTTGACAGAGGATATGGAGAGATAGACCCTATTGTATGGGCTAGGGAAGGGAATCGTGGAGAACTATAGATTCCTCCCCTTGAAGTAAATTTAAAAAGGAAAGGGGACATTGTCTGTGAGTGACAATATCCCATTTCCATAGAGGGTAAACGAGGACTGCAGCCAGTAATTGAGGGACTGATTACAGACTGAGTAAGATCCCTCATGACCACAAATGGTTTAGTGTGATAGATTTAAAGGATGCCTTTTATGCTTGTCCCTTGGCGGAGGAAAGTAGGAATTTGTTCACCTTTGAATGGGAAGACCCCAAGGCAGGACGGACACAGCAATACTGGTGGACTGTGCTCCCCAGGGGTTTACAGAATTCCTGAATTTATTTGGACAGATGTTGAACAAAATGATGATGCGAGAGATTATGGCTGTCCTACACCAAGGCAGCCATTGGGGAATACAAGCAATGTGTGATTTAGTTCTTAGGGAATATGGATGTAAAGGAATATATACAATTGCTAAACAAATATGAGAGGGATGTATAATCTGCAGAAAGGTAAATACAAAAGTCTTGAGAAAACAGACCCCAGGAGGAAGAGACCCAGGGTTGAGACCCTTCCAGAGTATACAAGTAGATTATACTGCGTTACCCAGGGTAGGGAGACTAAAATATATGTTGGTCAGAGTAGATCATTTATCCGGTTGGGCTGAGGCATACCCCCTAGCTACTGCCGCTGCGAGTGGGGTGTCTAAAACAATATTGGAGCACATCATTCCCTGATATGGGCTAGTACACCGTATAGATTCCGACCAAGGAACTCATTTTACCTCTAAAGTATTACAGGGGGTAATGAAAGGGTTGGGAATCTCCTGGGAATTCCATACTCCATGGTACCCGCCATCATCAGGAAGGGTTGAGAGAATGAACCAAACACTCAAACGACAGCTCTCTAAATTGATAATAGAAACCAGACTCCCTTGGATCAAATGTTTACCTATAGCTCTTTTGTGAGTACGAACAGCCCCAAGGAAAGATTTGGGACTATCTCCCGATGAAATCTTATTTGGATTACCTTATCTGGGAATGAATGGAGAATTGCCAATTCCCGAAACTAAAGATTTGCGCTTAAAGAAGAATATACTGGGCTTGTCCTCCCTTTGTCTTTCCTCAGGAAACAGGGTTTATTGGCACAGACTCCACCCCTAGAATTCACCGTTCATCCAATCTAGCCGGGAGATTGGGTCTCAGTAAAATCATGGTCAGAAACTAAATTGCAGCTGGACTGGGAAGGGCCGTATCAGGTTCTTTTGATGACTGAAATGGCAATAAGGATGGCGGAGAAAGGCTGGACTAACTACACTCCGATCAAAGGGCCAATGGAATCTCCAGTTGAGGAAGAAGTCTGGACAGCTGAATCAACACAAGATCCACTGAAACTCAGACTACACAGACTTTGAGTCTGGCAACGCGAGCGTGGGGATTATTTCTGTAGGATTGTGTATTAAGTTGTTTTGTGCTTCAGCATGATGTTTAAAGTACTGGGACAGTTTACAGTTATGATGCTAGCCCTCTTAGTATTGGTATTTTGTCAAATATCCTTTTCATATGCATTATAAATGGTTCCTGAGTCTGATAATCCACAAGTAATAGACGCTGATGCATGCAGCTTAGTACATTGTGGGGATGTAGATAATCAGAGACAGTACCACAGTTCAGAGATACATCTTAAGTCCTATGGGGATGGCCTTGGGGATGGTACTTGGTATAATAATCTCATCACAGTTCACCGGACCCCCTTCCAACCAGCTCGCGATTGTCCCCATAAAAAGTGCAACCCAATATACCTGACAATAAAGAAAACCCACATGGCACGAAGCAATTTTGGGCGGGGTCACCTATGAGATACAATTAAATGAAACATTTGTGGTAGAAAGGAAAGCACATGGGAAACATTTCGTGGGTTGTTGTTTTCAAATTAGCGTAGGATAGGGAAAACGGGCGGAATGACTGGATAATGAGATACAATCTTTCACCCCTCCCACTGATCCTAAAGTAGTAAAAATTATAGAGGTAAAGGACTTGAAACAGACTATCGAAATAGAAACTGGGTACGGGGATGCAAATGCTTGGGTTGAATGGGTAAAGTATACTGTAAAAAGTCTGAACAAAAGCAATTGCTATGCATGTGCCTCCAGTAGGCCAGTGGCCCAGATGGTTCCTTTTCCACTCGGGTGGAAGCGAGACAGGCAGGGCATGAAATGTATGATAGCCCTGTATCAGGATGAGACTGCATGGAATGATAGAAATTGTACCTCCCTATCTCTGATGTTCCCTCCCTTGGAGAAGAAAGATGTACAAGCTCCCCCTGCATTTTCTGCCACAGTTGGAAACCACATGTTGTGTGTGAGTAGACAAGGCACAAGTCGGTCTAGAGATTTGGGAGAGCTGAAATTGTGTACAGAGGTTAAAAATGTTACCGAAACGAAGAAAGGAGGTTTCTTGAAACAGTATGTGAATTGAACAACTAGAGGAGGGGCTGTACTGGTTCTGGGACGGGTTAACGACTTTGGCTGAGGGACTGACCTTCCAGTGGGAGTGCATTTTGAAAACAGTGATTACAACTCTTTAAGTTTTAAAATAGCCACAAATAAGGATGAATCAGGACCTTGTGGCAAGGTATCAAATTGGGGGATGGCAAATTATATCAGTACTAAGCAGAAGCTAGGCAGTGTTAATTGGGAGGAGATGTTATCAGGCAAGTCCACTTTTGACATGAAGAAATTGTTTCAAGACCGACTGTTGAAAGTTCAGGACCGACATGTTCCAGTCAGGAGGAAGCACAAGGATGGCAAGATAAGGGACTCTTGGAGGGTAAGCTAGCCGGTAATATTAGGAAAGATTGCAAGAGTTTCTTTAGATATATAAAGATCACAAGAGAGACAAAAGTGGACATTAGGCCACTGGAAAATGATGCTGGAGAAGAAGTAATGGCGAACAAAGAAATGGCTGGGGAACTGAACAAGTACAATGCACCAGTCTTCGTGGTGAAAGATGTCAACACTATACCAAAACTTCAAGAGAGTTGGGGGCAGAGATGAATACGGTGACAATCATCAAGGGGAAGGTGCTCAAAAAACTGAAAGGTCCAAAGGTGTATAAGTCATTAGTTCACATGGGCGACACTCCGGAATTCTGCAGGAGGTAGCTGAAGAGATAGTGGAGGCTTTAGTAACGAAGTTTCAGGGAAGGTCCCAGAGGACTAGAAAATCAATAATATAACCCCCTGTTTAATAAGGGAGCAAGGTAAAACATGGAAAATTATCGGCCGATTAGCCTGACCTAAGTCATTGGTAAGATTTTGCAGCGTTTCATCAAGTGAAGGCATGGTGGCTCAGTGGTCAGCACTGCTGCCTCACAGCACCAGGATCCCAGGTTCGATTCCACCCTTGGGTGACTGTCTGTGTGGAGTTTGCATTCTCCCTGTATCTGCGTGGGTCCTCCAAAGATATGCAGGTTAGGTGAATTGGCCACACTAAATTGCCCATAGCTTTAGGTGCATTAGTCAGAGGGAGATGGATTACTCTTCATGGGGTCAGTGTGGACTTGTTGGGCCGAAGGGGCTATTTCCATGCTGTAGGGAATCGAATCAGGTCATACCTGACAAATCTACTAAACTTCTATAAGGAGGCAACAAACAGGTAAGACCGAGGAGAACCTCACATACACAGAGACACATATTCATACAGTCTCGTACACACACTCACACTCATATACTCCGACACTCTCATGCACACACTCACGCACATAATCACTCATACACACATACACGCACACACCAACACTCATCTCATGCACTCACTCACACACACGCTCGTACACACTCACCCACACTAGGACACAGATACACATACACTCACACACATTCATACACTCATACACTGATACACACACACACTTACAGTCTCACACACACACTCACACATACACTTATACATGCACGCACACACACTCATACACTAATACACACACACTTACAGTCTCACACATACACTTATACATGCACTCATACACTAATACACACACACTCACACATACACTCAAAGACGCACACACACACTCATACACACACACACACACATTCATACACACACTCGCACACACACACTCATACATTCACACACACATTCTCACACACGCACATTCATTCATACACACATACACTCATACAAGCACACACTCATACAAACACACACACACACTCATACACACACTCGCACACACAGACTCATACACTGATACTCACATGTGAACACACAGACTCACACACACACTCACACATTCACACACAACTCACACACACATTCATTCATGCACACATACACACTCACACATACCACACACTCTCATACTCATACACACACAGACTCACACACAGGCTCATACATTTGTACACATACTCACACCCAAATACACTCACACACACTCACATACTCACACACTCACTCACATACACACCCACACGCACACACACTTGCACATTCACACACATCACACACACATTCACAGTCATACACTCACACACACAAACACTCGCACACACACACACTCATACGCACACTCTCATACACACACACTCTCATACAGATACACTCACACTCATATACACACACTCACACACAAGACTCACAAACACACACGCTCACACA
Source organism: Hemiscyllium ocellatum (assembly GCF_020745735.1). Taxonomy (NCBI): domain Eukaryota; kingdom Metazoa; phylum Chordata; class Chondrichthyes; order Orectolobiformes; family Hemiscylliidae; genus Hemiscyllium; species Hemiscyllium ocellatum. The sequence goes on along the minus strand of NC_083420.1, from coordinate 72,251,422 downwards.
CACTCATACATTCATATTCACATTCACATACACACTCATACTCACATGCACACACTCTCACACCCACACAAACTCACACACACACTCACACACAGTTACACACACACACTCACTCATACACTGATACACACACACCCATACACTGATGCACACACAGTCTCACACACATACTCACATATACACTCATACATGCACACACACTCATACACACACTCGCACACACACTCTCACACACACAGACTCACAGACACACTCACACTTACACACTCACATACACTCATACATTCACACACACACATTCACTCATACACACACTCTCACACACATACTCACATATACACTCATACATGCACACACACTCATACACACACTCGGCACACACACTCTCACACACACAGACTCACAGACACACTCACACTTACACACTTTATGGGCGGCACGGTGGCACAGTGGTTAGCACTGCTGCCTCACAGCGCCTGTAGACCCGGGTTCAATTCCCGACTCAGGCGACTGACTGTGTGGAGTTTGCACGTTCTCCCCGTGTCTGCGTGGGTTTCCTCCGGGTGCTCCGGTTTCCTCCCACAGTCACAAAGATGTGCGGGTCAGGTGAATTGGCCAAGCTAAATTGCCCGTAGCGTTAGGTAAGGGGTAAATGTAGGGGTATGGTGGGTTGCGCTTCGGCGGGTCGGTGTGGACTTGTTGGGCCGAAGGGCCTGTTTCCACACTGTAAATCTAATCTAATCTAATCTCACATACACTCATACACGCACACTCAGACACACAATCACACACACATTCATACACCCATACCCACTCATACACACTCACTCACACTCATACACGCACTCACACACATCACACTCATACTCACCCGCACACACACAAACTCACACACACACACTGTTATACACACTCACACACACTAAATCATACACTGATACACACACTTACACACACACTCATACACTGATACACTCACACTTACAGTCTCACACCCACACACTCACACATACACTCACACAAGCACACACCCACTCTTATACATACACCCACACACACACTCACACACACTCATACAGACTCACACACACACTCGCACACACAGACACACAGACGCGAACACAGACTCACACTCACACACACACACTCATACATTCACACACAACTCACACGCACATTCATTCGCACACACATACACATACGCTCATACTCAAGCACACACTCACGCACACAGACTCATACACACTCACACACATACTCACAGTCACACACACTTTCTCACACACAGTCACACACATTCATACACACACACACAGATTCACACACACTCATACGCACACTCACACACAGACTCACACACATACTCATATACTCTCACAAACTCACACACACATGGACACTCACACACACTCACGGTCATACACACACACATTCATACGCTCATACACACACTCACGCACACACGCACATACAGACTCACACACACTCATACACACACACTCATACATTCACACTCACACATACACTCATACACACTCACGCACATATACACACACTCTCATACCACACACTCATTCACACACACAGTCTCATACACTCATACACGCACTCATACCACACACTCTCTCCCACACACACTCATTCACACACACACTCACACTCACACATACTCACACTCTCTCACAGTCACACACTCAAACACACACTCATACATTCACACACGCTCACTCGCATACTCATACATGCACACACTCACACACACACACTCATACTCACACACACTCATATACTCATACTCACACACACTCATACTCACACACTCATAATTTCATACATATACTCATATACACACACTCACACGCACACTTTCACACACTCATACTCACACACATTTATACATGAGCACACACACTCGCACACTCATACACACTCATAATTTCACGCACACACTCATACACACACACTCTCACAAACACACTCATACAATCATTCACACACACACTCATACACTCATTCACCCACACTCACACATATACACTCACACATACACACTCAGACGCATACTCATGCACTCATACGCACACACACAATCATACACACACATTCACACCCACATACACTCACACCTTCACACCCTCACATACACTCACTCACAATCACACTCAAACACACATACACACACACTAACATGCACAATCACACACTCACACACACACACATGCTCACACTCAAACACATACACTCATACACAGCCACACTCACACATACACTGAAACACACACAGTCTCACACATGCACACAGACTCATGCACACACTCATACACTCAGGCACACACAATCATGTACGCTTATACACTCATACACACACACTCACACATGCACACATACACACACAAACACTCACTCATACACACACTCTCACACAGTCACACACACTCTCACAAACGCACTCATACATTCACACACACACTCATTCAAACACGCACACACTCATTCACACACATACTCATACAAACAGCCTCGCACATACACACTCACACACATACTCATCCACTCATACGCACACACTCATACACACAAACACACACACACTCACACCCACATACACTCACCTTCACATCCTCACACACTCATATACTCACACACTCACTCATACACTCACACACACTTGTACACACACTCATAGACACACTCACAGTCACACACTTACACACAAACACTCACACACACTCACACTCAAACACACACTCATACACTGAAACACACACAAGACACTCGCATACTGATACACAAACTCATACACTCATATACACACATACGCTCACACTCAAATACGCACACACATGCAGTCACACTCACACACGCATACACACAACACACTCATACACTGAAAGACACACACTCACACATTCACAGTTTCACACACGCACACACTCATACACACTCACACTCATTCACACACACTCAAACACACACTCACACATGCAAAGACACACAATCACACACTCTCACATACACACACAGTCACACACATACACACTCGCACGCACATGCTCACACTCACACACATACACACACACTCTGACAAACACACTCATACACTCATTCACACACACACATTCATACAAACACACACTCACAAACCTATGCACTCACGCACACACTCTTACTCACACACACTCAAACACACACACCCACATACATTCACACCTTCACACAATTCAACACACACTCACACACACTCACTCATACTCTCACACACACACACACTCAAACACACGCAAACTCACTAACACACACACCCTATTATGAGGAAAGATTGGTGCAACAGATACAGCAGGGAGGTTTCAGTTCCGTGTACAATGTCTGAAGGGATCTCTGCAGAGCGAACAACATTGTCTTTCTCTGATATAGGTCATCTCAGTAAATAGGGACTGAGATTACAAAGAACAAAGAGAACACAGAAAATTTACAGCCCAGGAACAGGCCCTTCGGCACTCCAAGCCTGAGCCGATCCAAATGTACTGTCTAAACCTGTCGGTCAATTCCTAAGTATCTGTATCCCTCTGCTCGCCACCCACTCACCTACATCATCTGTCCAAATGCATCTTAAATGAATATACCTTGCCTGCCTCTACCATCTCTGCTGATAACGCGTTCCAACTGCTCACCACCCTCTGTGTGAAGTATTTGCCACGTGTATCCCCATTAAACTTTCCACCTCTCACCTTGAAAGCATGACCTCTCGTTATTGAATCCTTCACCCTGGGAAAAAGCTTGTCTCTATCCACCCTGTCTGTACCCTTCATGATTTTGTAAACCTCAATCAGGTCCCCCCTCAATCTCCTTTTCTCTAATGAAAATAAACCTAACCTACTCAACATTTCTTCATAGCTCGCACCCTCCATACCAGGCAACATCCTCGTAAACCTTCTCTGCACCCTCTCCAAAGCGTCCACATCCTTTTGGTAATGTATCACCCAGAACTGTACATAGTATTCTAAATGTGACCGAACCAATGTCTTGTACAATATTAACATGACTGACCAGCTCTTATACTCAATACCCCGTGCAATGAAAGCAAGCATACTATATGTCTTCTTGACCACTCTATCCACCTGTGCAGCAACCTTCAGGGTACAATGGACCTGCACTCCCAGATCTCTCTGCCCAACAGCTTTTCCCAAGGCTCTTCTATTTATACTCTCATTTGCTCTAGAATTAGACTTCCCAAAATGCATCACCTCACATTTGTCTGGATTGAACTCCATCTGCCACTTTTCTGCCCAACTCTCCAGTCTATCTATATCCTCCTGCATTCTCTGACAGTCCCTAAGATACCAGTCTTTGTGTCATCTGCAAACTTGCTGATCATACCAACAGTGCCCTCTTCCAGGTCATTTATGTATATTACAAACAACACTGACCCCTGTGGAACACCACTGGTCACCTTTCTCCATTTCGAGAAACTGCCTTCAACTACTACTCTCTGTCTCCTGCTGCTCAGTCAGTTCTTTTATCCGCCTCGCTAGAACACCCTGCACTCCATGTGACTTCACTTTCTCCAATAGTCTACCATGGAGAACCTTATCAAACGCTTTACTAAAGTCCATGTATATGACATCAACAGCGCTTCCTTCATTAACAACTTGGTCACTTCCTCAAAAATTTGGTAAGGCACGATCTCCGCCACACAAAACCATGTTGCCTATCACTGAGAAGCCTATTCTTTTCCATTTATAAATAGATTGTATCCCTCAGTATCTTCTCCAGCAACTTTCCCACCACTGACGTCAGGCTCATTAGTCAGTAATACCCGGAATATTCCTACTACCTTTCTAGGGGGACAACATGAACAACCCTCCAGTCCTCTGGCACCTCACTTGTATTTAAGGATGCCTCAAAGATATCTGTCAGGGCCACAGCTATTTCCTCTCTCGCCTCCCTCAGCAACCTGGGATAGATCACATCGGTCCTGGGGATTTGTCCACCTTAATAACCTCTAGCCTACCCAACACATCTCCCCTACTTAAGCCAACGTGATCCAGACTAATAAAACTTCAATCTCTAATCTCAACATTCATCATGTCCCTCTCCTCACTGAACACTGATGCAAAGTAATCATTCAGAATCTCACCCATTGTCTCAGGTTGGAAACACAACCTTCATTCCTTATCCTTTAGTGGACCAACCTCTTCTCTAGTTGATTCAAAATGATTGTTAAACAGAGCACAGATGATGTGAGATTTCCATTCTGGAAATGGCTGGCTGAAGGACAGTAGAGACGGAGGCTCCCAGCCTATTTAAAAGGTGCCTGGTTCGACATTTGAAATCCTGCAGTTTCCAGGCACTTTCCAAGGCCTGTTCAATGGGATAAGGCTGGGGGTCTTTTTGTTTGCTCAATATCGGTATGGTGGGCAGAATGACAAAGTTCAATATCAAAACATGTTAGTCAGGGGAACATGTAGAGTAATAGGGTAGGGGAATGGGTCTGGATGGAATACTCTTCAGAGGGGCGGTGTGGGTCAAATGGCCTGTTTCCACACTGTAGGGATGTTATGATAAAAACGTTCAACATTTTCAAAGGATAAGGGCAAAGAGGTGATAAACAGCATCAGAATTGATAGGTAAATTGCCCATAGTGATCAGGGATGTGCAGGGTTATGAGAAATGTCAGGTTATTACAGGGATGGCTCTTCAGGGGGTTGGTGTGGACCAGAGGGGCTGAATGGCCTGCCTCCACATTGTAGAATTTCACTGGTCCTAATTGCTCTTTGGGATAGCCATCACATGTACGATGTGTCAACTGACTTTCCTATATGATAGAATGATTCTATGGTTTCTCCTAATTGATGCTGTTCATATGTTGCTTGATGTTGACATGAGGGAAAGTACTTCTAGTGTGATACTGGGTTAAATAAATTAAGGAAGTCCACACGGATTTACAAATGGAAGGTATATTTGCTGTATAAAATATTTAAGACAGCAATGTCTTAGCTATATACTTTAAATAGCATTCCAACCATATTCACAAGACTATCACAAGGTTATCTCTCCGTACATGTGGTGTGCCTCTCCGTGTAGATGTGTATAACTGCGGGTGTGTGTGTGAGAGAGATGACTGTTATGTTAAGGTGTGTATATACATGAGGACCTGCATACATGTGAGGTGTGTGAGTGTGCGCACATCTATATGGGTGCATGATATGTCTATATATATACGTGTGAGACTGCATGTATGGGTGCATATGATGCCTATTTGTATGGGGTGTGCATGTGTTAGACTGCCTGTATGTATGGGGAGCATGAGAGGGTACCTGCACGAATCAAAGAGAGAGTGAAATTGGGAGTGTGTGTGTGAGGGTGTCTTAATGTATTGGGAGCGTGTGTGTGAGACCGTCTGTATGTATTGGGTGTGTGTGTGTGTGTGAGAGAGAACGTCTGTATGTATTGGGAGTGTGTGTGTAATACTGTCTGTATATATTAAGAGTGTGTGTGTGAGAGACCATTTGCATGTATTGGGAGTGTGTGTGTGAGACCACCTGTTTAGAATTGGAGTGCGTGTCAGACTGCCTGTATACATTGAGTGTGAGACCGTTGGTAAATATTGGGAGTGAGTGTGAGAGAGATCACCTGTACGTAATGGGAGTGTGTGTGAGAGGGACTGTCTGTATGTATTAGAAGTGTGTGAAACCGACTGTCTGTATGTACTGGGAGTGTGTTTGTGAGGCCACCTGCAATGTATTGGGAGAGTGTGTGTGTATGACCATCTGTATATATTGGGAGTATGTGTGTGTGAGAGATGGCCTGAATATTTTGGGAATGTGTGTGTGAGACCGTCTGTAAATATTGGGAGTGTGAGGGTGTCAGACCACCTGTATGTATTGGGAGTGTGCCTGAGAGACCGCCTGTATTATTGGGAGTCTGTGTGTGAAACCACCTGTATGTATTGGGAGTGTGTGTGTGAGACATCTGTATGCATTGGGAGTGTGTGTGCATGACACCGTCTGTATGTATTGGGAGTGTGTGTGTGTGAGAGAGACCATCTGTATGTATTGGGAGTGTGTGTGAGAGACCATCTGTATGTATTGGGAGTGTGTGTGTGAGACCGTCTGTATGTATTGGGAGTGTGTGTGTGAGATAACCTGTGTGTATTGGGAGTGTGTGTGTGTGAGACCGTCTGTATGTATTGAGAGTGTGTGTGTGAGATAACCTGTGTGTATTGGGAATGTGTGTGTGTGTGAGAGACTGCCTGTATGTATTGGGAGAATGTGTGTTTGAGACTACCTGCACGTCTTGGTAGTGTATGTGTGAGACCGCCTGCATATGTTGGTAGTGTGTGTGCGCGTGAGACTGCCTGTATGTTTTGGAAGTATGTGTGAGAGACTGCCCGTATGTATTGGGAGTGTGTGCATGAGAGACTGTCTGTATGAATTGGGAGTGTGTGAGAGAAACTGCCAGTATGTATAGGGAGTGTGTTTGTGAGACCACCTGTATGCATTGGTAGTGTATGTGTGAGATTGTCTGTACGTATTAGTAGTGTGTGTGTGAGACGGCCTGTATGTATTGGGAGTGTGTGTGTGTGACACCGTCTGTATGTATTGAGAGTGTGTGTGTGAGATTGCCTGTATGCTTTGGGAGTGTGTGTGTGTGAGACCGTCTGTATGTATTGGGAGTGTGTGTGTGTGAAACCATCTGTATGTATTGGGAGTGTGTGTGTGTGTGAGAGAGAGAGACCGTCTGTATGTATTGGGAGTGTGTGTGAGAGACCATCTGTATGTATTAGGAGTGTGTGTGTGTGAGACCGTCTGTATGTATTGGGAGTGTGTGTGTGTGTGAGAGACCATCTGTATGTATTGGGAGTGTGTGTGTGTGTCAGACCGTCTGTATGTATTGGGAGTGTGTGTGTGTGAGACCGTCTGTATGTATTGGGTGTGTGTGTGTGTGTGAGAGAGAACGTCTGTATGTATTGGGAGTGTGTGTGTAATACTGTCTGTATATATTAAGAGTGTGTGTGTGAGAGACCATTTGCATGTATTGGGAGTGTGTGTGTGAGACCACCTGTTTAGAATTGGAGTGCGTGTCAGACTGCCTGTATACATTGAGTGTGAGACCGTTGGTAAATATTGGGAGTGAGTGTGAGAGAGATCACCTGTACGTAATGGGAGTGTGTGTGAGAGGGACTGTCTGTATGTATTAGAAGTGTGTGAAACCGACTGTCTGTATGTACTGGGAGTGTGTTTGTGAGGCCACCTGCAATGTATTGGGAGAGTGTGTGTGTATGACCATCTGTATATATTGGGAGTATGTGTGTGTGAGAGATGGCCTGAATATTTTGGGAATGTGTGTGTGAGACCGTCTGTAAATATTGGGAGTGTGAGGGTGTCAGACCACCTGTATGTATTGGGAGTGTGCCTGAGAGACCGCCTGTATTATTGGGAGTCTGTGTGTGAAACCACCTGTATGTATTGGGAGTGTGTGTGTGAGACATCTGTATGCATTGGGAGTGTGTGTGCATGACACCGTCTGTATGTATTGGGAGTGTGTGTGTGTGAGAGAGACCATCTGTATGTATTGGGAGTGTGTGTGAGAGACCATCTGTATGTATTGGGAGTGTGTGTGTGAGACCGTCTGTATGTATTGGGAGTGTGTGTGTGAGATAACCTGTGTGTATTGGGAGTGTGTGTGTGTGAGACCGTCTGTATGTATTGAGAGTGTGTGTGTGAGATAACCTGTGTGTATTGGGAATGTGTGTGTGTGTGAGAGACTGCCTGTATGTATTGGGAGAATGTGTGTTTGAGACTACCTGCACGTCTTGGTAGTGTATGTGTGAGACCGCCTGCATATGTTGGTAGTGTGTGTGCGCGTGAGACTGCCTGTATGTTTTGGAAGTATGTGTGAGAGACTGCCCGTATGTATTGGGAGTGTGTGCATGAGAGACTGTCTGTATGAATTGGGAGTGTGTGAGAGAAACTGCCAGTATGTATAGGGAGTGTGTTTGTGAGACCACCTGTATGCATTGGTAGTGTATGTGTGAGATTGTCTGTACGTATTAGTAGTGTGTGTGTGAGACGGCCTGTATGTATTGGGAGTGTGTGTGTGTGACACCGTCTGTATGTATTGAGAGTGTGTGTGTGAGATTGCCTGTATGCTTTGGGAGTGTGTGTGTGTGAGACCGTCTGTATGTATTGGGAGTGTGTGTGTGTGAAACCATCTGTATGTATTGGGAGTGTGTGTGTGTGTGAGAGAGAGAGACCGTCTGTATGTATTGGGAGTGTGTGTGAGAGACCATCTGTATGTATTAGGAGTGTGTGTGTGTGAGACCGTCTGTATGTATTGGGAGTGTGTGTGTGTGTGAGAGACCATCTGTATGTATTGGGAGTGTGTGTGTGTGTCAGACCGTCTGTATGTATTGGGAGTGTGTGTGTGTGTGACCGTATGTATGTATTGGGAGTGTGTGAGACCATCTGTATGTATTGGGAGTGTGTGTGTGTGTGTGTGTGTGAGAGAGATAGAGACCATCTGTATGTATTGGGAGTGTGTGTGAGAGACCATCTGTATGTATTGGGAGTGTGTGTGTGTGAGACCGTCTGTATGCATTGGGAGTGTGTGTGTGTGTGTGTGTGTGAGAGAGAGACCATCTGTATGTATTGGGAGTGTGTGTGTGAGACCATCTGTGTGTATTGTGAGTGTGTGTGTGTGAGACCGTCGGTATGTATTGGGAGTGTGTGTGATACCATCTGTATATATTGGGAGTGTGTGTGTGAGAGACTATATGTATTGGGAGTGTGTGTGAGAGACCGTCTGTATGTATTGGGAGAGTGTGGGTGAGACCACCTGTATGTATTGGGAGTGTCTGTGTGAGACCGTCTGCATGTATTGGGAATGTATGTGAGACTCCTGTATGTATTGGGAATGTGTGAGGGAGAGATCGTCCGTATATATTGGGAAGTGTGTGTGAGAGAGACTGCATGTACGTAATGGGAGTGTGTGTGTCTGTGTGAGACCGTCTGTATATATTGGGAGTGTGTGAGAGGCTGTCTGTATGCATTGGAAGTGTGTGAGACCGACTATCTGTATGTACTGGGAGCGTGTGTGTGTGAGACCATCTGTATGTATTGGGAGTGTGCACATGTGAGAGACGGTCTGTGTATATTGGGAGTGTGTGTGTAAGACTGTCTGTATATATTGGGAGTGTGTATGACACCAACTGTTTACAATTGGAGTGTGTGTCAGACTGCCTGTATACATGGAGTGTGATTAGATTAGATTAGATTAGATTTACAGTGTGGAAACAGGCCCTTCGGCCCAACAAATCCACACCGACCCGCCGAAGCGCAACCCACCCATACCCCTTACCTAACACTACGGGCAATTTAGCATAGCCAATTCACCTAACCCGCACATCTTTATGACGGTGGGAGGAAACCGGAGCACCCGGAGGAAACCCACGCAGACACGGGGAGAACGTGCAAACTCCACACAGTCAGTCGCCTGAGGCGGGAATTGAACCCAGGTCCCTGGCGCTGTGAGGCAGCAGTGCTAACCACTGTGCCACCGTGCCGCTGAGAGACAGTCTGTAAATATTGGGAGTGCGTGTGTGTGAGAGACCGCCTGTATGTATCGGGAGTGTGTGTGTGAGATAACCTGTGTGTATTGGGAGTGTGTGTGTGTGTGAGACTGTCTGTATGTATTGGGAGTATGTGTGTTTGAGACTACCTGTACGTCTTGGTAGTGTGTGTGAGAGACCGCCCGTATGTATCGGGAGTGTGTGCATGAGAGACGGTCTGTTTGTATTGGCAGTGTGTGTGTGAGAGACCATCTGTATGTATTGGGAGTGTGTGTGTGAGACAATCTGTATGTATTGGGAGTGTGTGTGTGAGAGACTGTCTGAATGTATTGAGAGTGTGTGTGAGAGACCACCTGAATGTAATAGAAGTGTGTGTGAGAGACCGCCTGTATGTATTGGGAGTGTGTGTGTGAGACTGCCTATATGCGTTGGGAGTGTGTGTGTGAGATTGCCTGTATGCTTTGGGAGTGTGTGTGTGTGAGACTGCCTGTATGTATTTTGAGTGTGTGTGTGAGACCGTCTGTATGTATTGTGAGTGTGTGTGTGAGACATCTGTATGTATTGGGAGTGTGTGTGTGTGTGAGACCGTCTGTATGTATTGGGAGTGTGTGTGTGCGATACCGTCTGTACGTATCAGGAGTGTGTGTATGAGAGACCGCCTGTATGGATTGGGAGTGTGTGTGTGTGTGACCGTCTGTATATTGGGAGTGTGTGTGAGAGACTGTCTGTATGTATTGGGAGTGTGTGCGACAATCTGTATGTATTGGGAGTGTGTGTGAGAGAGACTGCCTGCATGTATTGGGAGTGTGTGTGTGTTGTGTGTGAGACCACCTGTACGTATCGGGTGTGTATGTGTGAGACCGCCTGTATGTATTGGCAGCTTGTGTGTGAGACCACTTGCATGTATTGGAAGTGTGTGTGAGAGATCGTCTGTGTCTATTGGGAGTGTGTGTATGAGACCGCCTGTATGTATTGGGAGTGTGTGTGTGTGAGACCATCTGTATGTATTGGGAGTGTGTGTGTGTGAGACCGTCTGTATGTATTGGGAGTGTGTGTGTGTGGGACCATCTGTATGTATTGGGAGTGTGTGTGTGTGTGTGAGAGATGGTCTGTATATATTGGGAGTGTGTGTGTAAGACTGTCTATATATATTGGGACTGTCTGGGAGACCACCTGTTTATAATTGGAGTGTGTATCAGACTGTCTGTATACATTGGGTGTGTGTGTGAGACCGTCTGTAAATATTGAGAGCGTGTCTGTGAGACCGCCTGTATGTATTGGGAGTGTGTGTGAGAGACTGCCTATATGTATTGGGAGTGCGTGTGTGAAGCCACCTGTATGTATTGGGAGTGTGTGTGTGAGAGACCATCTGTATGTACTGGGAATGTGTGTGTGTGTGTGTGAGACCGTCTGTATGTATTGGGAATGTGTGTGTGTGAGACCGTCTGTATGTATTGGGAGTGAGTGTGTGAGGGACCATCTGTATGTATTGGGAGTGTGTGTGTGTGTGAGACCATCTGTATGTATTGGGAGTGTGCGTGTGTGAGACCGTCTGTATGTATCAGGAGTGTGTGTGTCAGACCATCTGTATATATAGGGAGCGTGTGTAAGAGACCATCTGTATGTATTGGGAGTGTGTGTGTGAGACCATCTATATGTATTGGGAGTATGTGTGTATGAGACCGTCTGTATATAGTGGGAGTGTGTGTGAGAGACCGTCTGTATGTATTGGGAGCGTGCGTGCGTGTGAGATCATCTGTATGTATTGGGAGTGTATGTGTGAGAGACTGTCTGTATATGTGGGAGTGTGTGTGTGCGAGACCGTCTGTATGTATTGGAAGTATGTGCCTGAGAGACTGTTTGTCTGTATGTAATGGGAGTGTGTGTGTGACCATGTGTATGTATTGGGAGTGTGTGTGTGAGAGATCGCCTGTATATGTGGGAGTGTGTGTGAGAGACCATCTGTATGTATTGGGAGTGTGTGTGTGAGAGACCGCCTGTATATGTGGGAGTGTGTGTGTGTGCGAGACCGTCTGTATGTATTGGAAGTATGTGCCTGAGAGACTGTTTGTCTGTATGTAATGGGAGTGTGTGTGTGACCATGTGTATGTATTGGGAGTGTGTGTGTGAGAGACCGCCAGTATATGTGGGAGTTTGTGTGTGCGAGACCGTCTGTGTGTATTGGAAGTGTGTGTCTCAGAGACTGTTTGTCTGTATGTAATGGGAGTGTGTGTGTGACCATGTGTATGTATTGGGAATGTGTGTGTGTGTGGGTGTGTGTGGCTGTCTTAATGTATTGGGAGCGTGTGTGTGAGACCGTCTGTATGTATTGCGTATGTGTGTGTGAGAGAGACCGTCTGTATGTATTGGGAGTGTGTGTGTGAGACCACCTTTTTAGAATTGGAGTGTGTGTCAGACTGCCTGTATACATTGAGTGTGTGTGAGACCGTTTGTAAATATTGGGAGTAAGTGTGAGAGAGATCACCTGTATGTATTGGCAATGTGTGAGATTGCCTGTGTGTATTGGGAGTGTGTGTGAGAGACCGTCTGCATGTATTGGGAGTGTGTGCGTGAGAGACACTCTGTATATACTGGGAGTTTGTGTGAGAGACCATCTGTATGTATTGGGAGTGTGTTTGTGTGTGTGAAACCACCTGTATGTATTGGGAGTGTGTGTGTGAGACGGTCTGTATGTATCGGGTGCGTGTGTGTGAGAACCCGTCTGTATGTTTCGAGAGTGTGTGTGTGAGACCATCTGTATGTATTGGGAGTGTGTGTGTGAGACCGTCCGTATATATTGGGAGTGTGTGTGTGTGTGAGACCGTCTGTATGTATTGGGAGTGTGTGTGAGAGACCATCTGTATGTATTGGGAGTGTGTGAGAGAGACCGTCCGTATATATTGCGAGTGTGTGTGTGAGAGACCGCCTGTACGTCCAGCAGTAAGCTCTCCCTCCTCAGCCCTGACGTAATGCCTCTCTCAGTGACGATATGTCTCTCTCTCTCTCTCCACTTATCCCCCTCCAAATTCCCAGACAACATCCCGGTCAGTCGTGGCTAGCTATTCCACGTCTCGAACGTCTTTCTCTCTCTCTCTCTCTCTCCGCACTTCCAGCACGTACACACACAATCCCTCCCCATGTCAGTCCGATATACTGATCAATTTCTAACTCCCCATCTCATCCATTCCTGAACTCACAGACACCCCAACCAGACCCAGACACACACACACACACACTCCTACCACCCCCCCCCCCCACCCCCCCACCCCGATCCAGACTCAGAGCTCGTCCCTGACAAAGGGAATCTCTCTCCCCGCTGCTGACCGGGGTTGCTTCTCCCTCCGCTGGCGCTGTCTCCCCTCCCGGGCTTGGGGTCTCTCCTCCTGGGCTCTCCCCAACTGCCCAGGGCTCTCCTGGTCCTGGTGTGCAGAGTCCAGCGAGTCTCCAGGCTCTCCGAGGGGAGATGATGATGGGAACAGCAACTCCAATAAACTCTCCACCGTGGGATGATCCTAACAGAGAGACAGAGAGACTGTGTTACAGTGAGGAGGGGTGGGGAGTGTGTCATAGACAAGCGAGAAGTGTCAGAGAGAGAGAGTGAGAGTGTGTCAGAGAGTGTGTCAGAGAGAGAGTGAGTGTGTCAGAGAGAGAGGGAGTGTGTGTCAGAGAGTGTGCTAGAGAGAGAGTGAGTGTCAGAGAGTGTCAGAGAGAGTGTGCCAGCGAAAGAGTGTGCCAGAAAGAGTATGCCAGAGAGAGTGTGTGTCTGTCAGAGAGCGTCAGAGAGAATGTCAGAGAGAGAGAGATAGTGTGTCACAGAGTGAATGTGTCAGAGAGCGAGTGTGTGTCAGAGACAGATTGAGAGTGTGTCAGAGTGAGTGTGTCAGAGAGAGAGTGTGTCAGAGAGAGAGTGAGTGTGTCAGAGAGTGTCAGACTGTGTGTGTCAGAGTGTGTGTCAGGGTGTGTGTCAGAGAGTGAGTGTGTGTCAGAGAGAGTGTGTCAGAGAGAGTGTGTGTCAGAGAGAGTTTGAGAGTGTGTCAGAGAGTGAGTGTGTCAGAGGGAGAGTGTGTGTCAGAGAGAGAGAATGAGAGTGTCAGAGAGAGTGTGAGTACGTCAGAGAGTGTCAGAGAGAACAGTGTGTCAGAGAAAGAGTGTCAGAGAGAGACAGTGTGTCAGAGAGAGAGAATGTGTCAGAGAGACAGAGAGTGAGAGTGTGTCAGAGAGAGAGACAGAGCGTGAGACAGAGTGAGACAGAGAGTGTGTGTCAGAGATAGAGTGTGTCACAGAGAGTCAGAGAGAGAGAGTGTGAGTGTGCCAGAGAGAGAGTGAGAGAGAGAGAGAGAGAGAGAGAACGAAAGCATCAGAGAGAGTGTCAGAGAGAGAGACAGTTACGAGCAGAATGTGCAAACCTCACACACACTCACCTGAGGTAGGGATTGAACCTGGCTCCCTGGTAGCAGTGCTAACCACTGAGCCACCGTGTCGCTTAGAGAGACAGAAAGAGACAGAGAGAGAGAGAGAGAGAGAGAGAGACAGTCATGGAGTGAGACAGAGTATCAGAGAGAGAATGACAGAGTGTGTTAGAAAGACAGAGAGAGAGAATGTGTCAGTGAGAGAGACTGTCAGAGAGAATGCAACAGAGAGAGAGAGAGACAGACAGACAGACAGACAGAAAGAGTCAGAGAGTAATACAGGCTTGGAAATAGGCCCTTTGCCCAAACTAGTTCATACTGACCATGGTGCCCAGTTAGCTGGTTCCAACTGCCTGCATTTAATCTAAATCCCCCTAAACTACTCCCAACCATGTACTTACCCAAATGTTTTGTAAATGTTGTTATTGTACCTGCCTCAGACACTTTCTCTGGAGCTGATTCCATTCACACACCACTGTCAGTGTGAAGAAGCTACTCCTCAGGACCTTCTTAAATCATGCCCCTCTCCCCTTAATCCTACGCCCTCTCGTTTTCAATTCCCCACCCCTGGGGAAAAGATATCTGTATTCACGCATCTATTGCCCCTCATGATTTTACCCACCACTATAAGGTCACCCCTCATTCCCCTACGTTCCAATGAATAAAGTTCTATCTGGACCAACCTGTCCCTATAACTCAGGTCGACTAGTCCTGAAATATCCCTGTAAATCTTCTTTGCACTCTCCAGTTTAACTGTGCCCTTCATGTAGCAGGGTGACCAAAACTGTACACAATACTCCAAGTGTGGCCAAACCAATGACTCATACAACTGCTACCTGTCATCCTGACTCCCATAGTCAGAGCCTTGACCAATGAAGGGCAGCATGCTGAATGCCATCTTCACCACCCTATCCACCTGTGACACCACTTTCACTTTCACCATTTACCTGTACTCTGAGGTCCCTCAGTTCCATTGCACTGCTCAGGACCTCCCCATTTACTGTATAAGACCTATCAAGGTGTGCCTTTCTAAAGTGCAACAGCTCACACTTCTCTGTAATGAACTGCATTTGCTAATCCCCAGCCCACTTTCCCATCTGATCAAGATCCCTCTGTAATGTTTGATAATCTTCCTATCAGTGATACCTTCTAATTTTGCTTCATCCGCAAACTTACTTATCATGCCTTGTACCTTCACAGAGAGAGAGAAAAACAAAGAATGACAGTGAGAGAGTGAGTGTTAGAGAGGGAGGGAGAGAGAGACAGAGAGGTAGAGGGACTGAGATGGGGTGGTTGAACAGAGAGACAGGGATACAGAGGGGAAGGGGAACAGACAGAGAGAGAGACAGACAGACAAGGGGAGAGAGGGAGAGACTGAGAGATAAAGGGACAGAGAGATAGTGATGCAAGGACGAAGAGACAGAGCGAGATAGAGGGACAGAGAGGGGAAGAGAGAGAGAGAGAGAGAGAGAGACAGAGAGAGACAGAGACAGACAGAGAAGTGAAAACTGTGTGTCCAGACCTCCTGCTCATGTTGGGCTCTCCCAGTGAGGGTGAGGGTGAGGGTACAGCGCTGTCCATCTGTCACTGGGCGGACAGAGTGTGCATTTTCTTGTCCAGACAGGAACACCACCAGACGACCACACTTTGGGGAGATCTCCTCCTGAGACAGAGAGAACAGATGTTCGAGCCTGCGTCCTCCTATACTCTTAGACACTCTTAGATACAGAGTCATGCTCCCTCTACACTGTCCCTCCCATCAGGCACTCGCAGGGGCAGGGGCAGCATGGTGTTAGATACAGAGTAAAGCTCCCTCTGCACTGTCCCTATTAAACATGATTTGGAGATGCCAATGTTGGACTGGGGTGGACAAAGTTGACAAAATCACACAAAACCAGGTTGTAGTCCAACAGGTTTATTTGGAAGCAGTAGCTTTCGGAGCACTGCTCCTTCATTAGGTGGGTGTGGAGTATAAGATTGTAAGACACAGAATTTATAGCAAACATTTACACTGCGCTGTAACTGACATATATTGAAAAAGACCAGGATTGCTTGTTAAGTCTCTCACCTTTTCGAATGACCATGTTGGTTTCAGTCCTTTCACTATAATTCGCAGAAGTTTGTTAAAGTTACATTCTCAAGTGACTTGAACAATTGTATCATGTCAGCCCAGATAATGCATTGAAGGTGTGAGGTGCCGTGTGTGGGACTGTCAGTGCCACAATGTTCAGACTGATGACAGACAGACTTACACCACGCAAACCCTCTCTCATATATTCACACTCACACTCTCACACGCTCTCACAGACTTATACCCCTTTACACTCACACTCACACACACAGACACACACGTGTTTGTGGGGTGAATTTGCACTTGGAGAATTACATCTTATTTTGCTCAAAAACTGCCTGAATCCATGTATGATTCTGTAAATCCCTTTTTTGGATGAGAATCAGTCTGAACGTTGTGGCACTGACTCTCACACAGAGCAGCTCACTCATTCAATGCATTGTCTGGACTGACATGACATCAATTGTTAAAGTTCACTTGAGAATATTACTCTTATAACATTCTGCAAATTACTTATGAAAGAACTGAAACCAGCATGGTCATTCGAAAAGGTAAGAGACTTAACAAATAATTCAGGCCTTTTTCAATATATCATTTCAGTGTCAGCACACTGTAAACTTCTGTGATAAATTCTGTGTCTTATGATCTTATTCTATAAAACCACCCTATAAAGTAGCAGCACTTCGAAAGGTAGTGCTTCCAAATAAACCTGTTGGACTATAACCTGGTGTTGTGTGATTTTTTTTAACCCATTAAATACTCCCAGGACAAGGACAGCATGGGATTAGATACAGAGTAAAGCTCCCTCTACACTGTCCCCCATCAAACAATCCCAGGACAGGGACAGCATGGGGTTAGATACAGAGTAAAGCTCCCTCCCTGATGAAGGGCTCTGGCCCGAAACGTCGAATTTCCTATTCCTTGGATGCTGCCTGACCTGCTGTGCTTTAACCAGCAACACATTTTCAGCTCTAAAGCTCTCTCTACACTATCTTGCCAAACACTCCCATGACGGGGATGGCACGGGGTTAGATTCAGAGTAAAGTTCCGTCTACACTGTCACCATCCAGGACAGGGACAGCACGGGGTTAGATTCAGAGTAAAGCTCCCTCTACACTGTCACCATCCAGGACAGGGACAGCACGGGGTTAGATTCAGAGTAAAGCTCCCTCTACACTGTTCCTGTCAAACATTGTGTTACAAAGCTGATTCTTTTCTCAAGGATACTGTGTCCTTGGTTTTTTTCAGAGGGTCATAAAGTGTACCTGGTGCCTGTTAGTCTGGCTTGGTACAGAGTTGAAAAGGATGTTGAGAGGCCTTTTATTTCTATGTGAACAGATGAGACTTCAGGCCAAAGTGGTCATGTTTTAGAAGTGACCGGTATAATGAAAGGGGAGTGGTCAGCTGTCTAGCTGAGCACTTCAGTCCAGATCTAGTTGGGAGTTCAACAGTGTGGAAACTGGTTCTCTCTCTCTGTCTGTCTGTGCCCTTCTAACTTCAACCTGTAAGCATTTGTTCCATTTGTACTGGTTTTTATGAGCGGTTTGCTTATTGGGACGGTTGTGTATATTCGGAACAGCATCATTAAGTATGGTTTGGATAGACTGAATTTTGTGGGGGTTCTTTATTCTGTTCTTTGTGTTTCATTGTGTGATTTTGTGATTTTTTTTTGTCTGTTTTAAAACCTGGCAGTCAACCTAGCTCCCTCACTCTGGATAATTTTCACCGTGCACTGACTGAAACAAATTGCAAAGTTATGGTCTGGGCTGCCTGCTTAAGGGTGTTTTGAGTGGTCTGGCTGAGTCCGTAACAGACTGGGGGCTCTTTGTGGGATTTTAAACAGCAAGTGGTAGGCGCTAGTGTCTTTATTCTGGGTGTTGGTTTGGTGGGGTAGCAAAGCTTGGGATAGGAATGGCTCTTTCAGTCACCAAAGGTTTTCTGGAAGTGGAGGCAGTGACTTCGGAAGGTTTGTAAAAGGTGAGTAAGACCAAGCTGCAGGAATGAGCAGAGAAGCTGGGATTGCACCAGCCTGCGTCTGTGAGGAAGAGAGATAATTACAGCAGTAGCTCACTATTTACACTTGCTGGAAAAAACCATCAGAATCTATAGAGATAGCAAGAATTCAATTGTAAATGAAGCATCCCGAGTTAGAGGCAAGGGGTAAGGAAAAGGCAGCAGAAAGGAAACAGTTTGAGTTACGGTTAAAAGCAGAAGAGAGGGAAAAGAGAGTGCATAGAAAAAGAGAGTGTTTGAACTTAAAAACTGACACTTAAAACGGAAAGTCAGTGTAAAAGGCTGGAGATAAAGGCTGAAGGTAGGCTCAGTCAGGATGTAGTACAAACTATGGGGAAGAGCAGAGAGTTAAAACAACACGGTGAGCAGCTGAAGGGGCTGATGGTTCTGAGCTGGTCCATAAAACCCGGTTTGGCCTCCAGAATCACGAGGGGTAGAAACTGGGGTAAAGAGAAATCCTCACATGGAAAGGCAAAGGTAGGTCTCAGTGAAGATCAGAAGGGTAAAAAAGGAAACCTTTGAGGGGGACAAAGAAGTTAAAAAGCTCTGATGCTTTCCTTGTAATAAAATGGGCTGCACAAAATCGCAGTGTGTGTGGGCTAGGAGAAAGCCAGATGTAGGAAAACCAGGCAAGCTGAGAGTTTTGTTGGACTAGTAACAAAAAGCACAAGGGAAGTTAGACAGCTGCCTCGGGGTGTACAAGATGTTCAGAGGCTGGTTAAGGAGGAAGTGCCAGATCTACTTTAGAAACATACATGCAAGGGTAAAGTTCAATCACATGGGCCAGGAGCAGTAGGTAAGGAGGTTACAATATTAAGGAACACAAGATCCTCTCAGTCTGTGATGCTGAAGGATGAGGAGGTATGTTCTCCTGAGGGACTGTGGCCAGGAATTCATGCTGAGTCAAAAAGCACTCAGTTATGTAGTGAGGTTGGTGAACCCAGAGAAGAGTGGGGAATTTGTGGTAGGAGTACTGGACAAACTCTCAGCTCCAGGATTACACTTTGTCTTTGCAAATGGTGTAGCTGATTCACCGGTAGGTGTGCTGCCAACTCTAGTTGAAAAGCCAGTGGAGACGTAGGCAACTGAAGACTCCAAGATCCCTCTGCAATCCAGGCTGAATATTTTCCATCAACCACCACTTGCTGCCTTCTTTCAGAAAGCCAGTTTCTAATCCAAACTGCTAAATCACCCTCAATTCCATGCCTCTGCATTTTCTCCAACAGCCTACCATGTGGAACCTTATCAAGTTCCAACTCAAACTGTTTCCTTTCTGCTGCCTTTTCCTTACCTCTCGCCTCTAACTCGGGATGTTTCATTTACAATTGAATTCTTGCTATCTCTATAGATTCTGATGGTTTCTCCAGCAAGTGTAAATAGTGAGCTACTGATGTAATTATCTCTCACTTCAGTCCAATCCCAGCTGGTCCAATCCCAGACTGGACGCAGGCTGGTCCAATCCCAGCTTCTCTGCTCATTCCTGCAGCTTGGTCTTACTGAAGTCCATGTATACCATGTCAACTGCCCTCCCCTCATCTACATGCTTGGTCACCTTCTCAAAAAACTCAATGAGGTTTGTGAGACACGACCTGCCCTTGATGAAACCATGTTGACTGTCTGAAATCAAATTGTTGCTTGTTAGATGATTATAAATCTTATCTCGTTTAATCCTTTCCAAAACCTTTCCTACAACAGAAGGAAGGCTCACTGGTGTATAATTGCCTGGGTCATCTCTACTGCCCTTCTTGAACAAGGGCACAACATTTGCAAATTCCAGTCCTCAGGTACTAAACCTGTAGACAATGATGACTCAAATATCAAAGCCAAAGGCTCTGCTATCTCCTCCCTCACTTCCCAGAGAATCCTCAGATAAATCCCACCTGGCCCAGGGGACTTGTCTACGTTCACTCCTTCTCGAATTGATAACACCTGTTTGTAACTAACCTCGATCCTTTCTAGTCTAATATCTCGTACCTCATCCTCCTCCTCTATAATATTCTCCTTTTCCTGAGTGAGAAGGCTAAGAGGGGATTTGATAGAGACATACCAAGATGATCAGAGGATTAGATAGGGCAGACAGAGAGGGAGCATAACTACAAATTGAGGGGGTGATAGATATAAGACAGATGTCAGAGGCAGCCTCTTTATGCAGAGAGTGGTAAGGGTGTGGAATGCCCTACCTGCTAATGTAGTTAACTCAGCCACATTATGGAGATTTATACAATCCTTGGATAAGCACATGGATGATAATGGGACAGTGTAGGGGGATGGACTGAGAATAGTTCACAGGTCGGTGCAACATCGAGGGTGTTCTATTCCTCAAATCAGATTGGACAATGAGGAA
This sequence comes from Hemiscyllium ocellatum, assembly GCF_020745735.1. Classification (NCBI taxonomy): domain Eukaryota; kingdom Metazoa; phylum Chordata; class Chondrichthyes; order Orectolobiformes; family Hemiscylliidae; genus Hemiscyllium; species Hemiscyllium ocellatum. The sequence continues at coordinate 72,230,015 of NC_083420.1, read as the reverse complement.
CTTGTCGAAAATGGGGATAAATTATTGAGTTATCTTCCAGAGGAAAATTGAAATGCTCTGAAAGCGTCATTACTATCAAATGGGGAGATACATGAAAAGAAACTGGGATGTACTAACCTAATTGTGCATGATGTCGAGATAGGAGATCCTGCTCCAATTAAGCAACATCCTTATAAGCATAATCCTCTCAAGTTGGCACAGGTTCAGCAGGACATAGAGCACATGTTCCAAGCTGGCATAGTCAAACTGAGTTACAGTGTCTGGGGCTCACCCATAGTCATGGTTCCACAGCCAGATGGTACCCAACGGATATGTGTGGACTATCACAAAGTCAATGCCGTTACAAAGACTGATGCATAACCAGTTCCACGGTTGGAGGACTATATCAAAAAAGTGGGACAAGCAACTTACATTTCTAAGTTTGGACTTGTTCAGAGGCCACAGGCAAGTACCTCTGTCAGAGAGTGCGAAGGCAATTTCAGCTTTCATACAACATAGAAAAGTACAGCACAGAACAGACCCTTCAGCCAACAAATTTGTGTCAAGGATTATTCCTAATCTAAAATAAAATAATCTAACCTACGCAACCCTCAACTCACTGCTATCCATGTGCATGTCCAGCAGTCACTTAAATGTCCCCAATGACTCTGCCCCCACCAGCACAGCTGGCAACACATTCCATGCATTCACAACTCTCTGCGTAAAGAACCTACCTCTGACGTCTCCTTTACACCTTTCTCCTAATATCTTCAAACTATGACCCCTTATACCAGTCAATCCTGCCCTGGGGACAGGTCTCTGGCTATTGACTCTATTGATTCCTCTCATTATTTTGTACACCTCTACCAGGTCTCCTCTCTTCCTTCTCTCCAGAGAGAAAAGTCTGAGCTTATTCAACCTTTCTTCATAAGGCAAGCCCTCCAGTCCAGGCAGCATCCTGGTAAACCTTCTTTGCACCCCCTCCAAAGCCTCTGTATCTTACCTATAGTAGGGCGACCAGAACTGGACACAATATTCCAAGTGTGGTCTCACCAGTGTCTTGTAGAGCTGCAGCAAAACCTCGCGGCTCTTAAACTCGATGACGCTGTTAATGAAAGCCAAAACACCATATGTTTTCTTAACAACCCTATCCACTTGGGTGGCAACTTTGAGGGATCTATGTACTTGAACACCCAGATCCCTCTGTTCCTCCACACTGCGAATAATCCTGTCTTTAATCCTATATTCAACATTCAAGTTTGACCTTCCAAAATGCATCACTTCACATTTATCCAGGTTGACCTCCATCTGCCATTTCTCAGCCCAGCTCTGCATCCTGTCTATGTCGCGTTGCAGCCTGCAGTCGCCCTCTATACTATTGACGACACCTCCAACCTTTGTGTCATCGGCAAATTTACTAACGCATCCCTCAACCTCCTCATCCACGTAATTTATAAAAACTACAAAGAGTAGAGGCCCAAGCACACAGCCCTGCGGGACCCCCCTCAACACTGTCCTCCAGGCAGAATACTTTCCATCTACAACCACTCTCTGTATGAATCCAGTTTGCCAAATCTCTCTCTCTCCTGACATACCTATGGAAAGCCTTAGAGTTAACCCTGATCCTATCCGCCAACAACTTTTCATGTCTCCTCCTGGCTCTTCTGAGCTCTCTTTTTCGGACTTTCCAGACTTTCTTGTAACCCTCAAGCGCCCTGAGTTTTCACATTTTGTCCTAACATAAGCCTTCTTCTTCCTGACCAGGGATTCCACTTCCTTAGTAAACCAAGGCTCTCTCCTTCTATATCTTCCTCCCTGCCTGACAGGTACATACTTATCTAGGACACACAGGAGCTTTTCCTTGAATAAGCTCCACATTTTTAATGAGCTTATCCCCTGCAGTTTTCTTCCCCATTCTATGCTTCCTAAATCTTTCCTACTTGCATCATAGTTGCCCTTGCCCCAGCTGTAACTCTTGCTCGGTGGAGTACACCTATCCCTTTCCATCAGTAAAGTAAACCTGTCAGAATTGTGATCACTGTCTCCAAAGTGCTCACCTACTTCCAAATCTAACACCTGGCCAGGCTGGTTACCCAGTACTAAATCTAAAGTGGCTTTGCCCCTTGTAGGCCTGTCTACATACTGTGTCAGGAAGCCCTCCTGCACACACTGGACAAAAACTGATGCATCTATAGTACTCATACTGTAGTGATCCCAGTCAATATTTGGATAATTGAAGTCCACCATGACAGCTACCCTACATCTCTCACTCCTATCGAGAATCATCTTTGCTATCCTTTCCTCTACGTCTCTGGGACTATTCGGAAGCCTATAGAACTCTCCCAGCATGGTGACGTCTCCTTTCCTGTTTCTTACCTCAGCCCATACTACTTCAGTTAACGAGTCCCCAAACATCCTTTCTACAACTGTAATATTGTCCCTGATCAACAATGCCACACCTCCCCCTCTTTTACCATCTTCTCTGTTCTTACTGAAACATCTGAATCCCGGAATCCACAACAGCCATTCCTGTCCCTGCTCTATCCATGTCTCCGTATTGGCCACAACATCGAAGTCCCAGGTACCAACCCACGCTGCCAGTTCACCCACTTTATTTTAGATGCTCCTCGCGTTGAAGGACACACACTCCAAACCAGGTTCTTGCTTGACAGTGTCAGATATTTGATTTGGGAACTCCCTACTCTCATCATCTTCTGTACCTGTCCTACAATTTTGGTTCCCATCCCTATGCTGTATTAGTTTAAATCCACTGAATAGCTTTAGCGTATTCCCCCCCCCAGGATATTGGTTTAGATGAAGACCATCCTGCTTGTAGAGGTCCCACCTACCCCAGAAAGATCTCCAATTATCCAAAAACCCGAAACCCTCCCTCCTGCACCATCCCTGTAGCCACGTGATCAACTCTTTTCTCTCCCTATTGCTCACCTCACTAGCACGTGGCACGGGCAGCAAACCAGAGACAACTCTGTTTGTCTTAGCTCTAAGCTTCCATCCTAGCTCCCTGAATGTCTGCTTCAAGTCCTCATCTATCTTCCGACCTCTGTCGTTGGTGTCAATGTGGATCACGACTTGGGGCTGCTCTCCCTCCCCCCAAAGGATCCCAAAAACACGATCAGAGACATCATGAACCCTGGCACCTGGGAGGCAACACACCAACAGTGAGTCTGTCTTGTCCCCACAGAACCTCCTATCGGTCCCCCTAACTATCGAGTCCCCAGTGACTATTGCTCTGCTCCTCTTCCCCCTTCCTTTCTGAGCAGCAGGTGCCTCACTGCTTTCCCCTGGTAAGTCATCCCCCCCAACAGTATCCAAAACGGTATACTTATTGTTGAGGGGAATGGCCACAGGGGTTCCCTGCACTGCCTGCCAGGATTTCATAGCAATTACAGAAACATGACTCAGGGATGGGCAGGACTGGCAGCTTAGTATTCCAGGATACAAATGCTACAGGAAGGATAGAAAGGGAGGCAAGAGAGGAGGGGCAGGGGCATTTTGGATAAGGGATAGCATTACAGCTGTGCTGGGGGGGGATATTCCCGGAAATACATCCAGGGAAGTTATTTGGGTAGGACTGAGAAATAAGAAAGGGATGATCACCTTATTGGGATTGTATTATCGACCCCCCCAATAGTCAGAGGGAAATCGAGAAAGGAATTTGTAAGGAGATCTCAGCTATCTGTAAGAATAATAAGGTAGTTATGGTAGGGGATTTTAACTTTCCAAACATCGACTGGGACTTCCATAATGTGAAAGGTTTAGATGGAGAGGAATTTAAGTGTGTACAAGGAAATTTTCTGATTCAGTATGTGGATGTACCTACTAGAGAAGGTGCAAAACTTGACCTACTCTTGGGAAATAAGGCAGGGCAGGAGACTGAGGTGTCAGTGGGGGAGCACTTTGGGGCCAGCAACCATAATTCTATTAGTTTTAAAATAGTGATGGAAAAGGAAAGATCAGATCTAAAAGTTGAAGTTCTAAATTGGAGAAAGGATAATTTTGACGGAATTAGGCAAGAACTTCGAAAGCTGATTGGGGGCAGATGTTCGCAGGTAAAGGGACGACTGGAAAATGGGATACCTTCAGAAATGAGATAACAAGAATCCAGAGAAAGTATATTCCTGTCAGGGTGAAAGGGAAGGCTGGTAGGTATAGGGAATGCTGGATGACTAAAGAAATTGAGGGTTTGGTTAGAAAAAGAAGGAAGCATATGTCAGATAGAGACAGGATAGATCGAGTGAATCCTTAGAAGAGTATAAAGAAAGTAGGAGTATACTTAAGAGGGAAATCAGGAGGGCAAAACAGGGTCATGAGATAGCTTTGACAAATAGAATTAAGGAGAATCCAGAGGGTTTTTACAAATACTTTAAGGACAAAAGGGTAACTAGGGAGAGAATAGGGTCCCTCAAACATCAGCAAGGCGGCTTTTGTGTGGAGCCACAGAAAATGGGGGAGATGGTAAATGAATATTTTGCATCAGTATTTACTGTGGAAAAGGACATGGAAGATATAGACTGTAAGGAACTAGATGGTGACATCTTGCAAAATGTCCAGATGACAGAGGAGGAAGTGCTGGATGTCTTGAAACGGTTAAACGTGGATAAATCCCCAGGACCGAATCAGGTGTACCCGAATACTCTGTGGGAAGCTAGGGAAGTGATTGCTGAGCCTCTTGCTGAGATATTTGTATCATCGATAGTCACAGGTGAGATGTCGGAAGACTGGAGGTTGGCGAACCTGGTGCCACTGTTTAAGAAGGGCGGTAAAGACAAGCCAGGGAACTATAGACCGGTGAGCCTGACCTCGGTGGTGGGCAAGTTGTTGGACGGAATCCTGAGGGGCAGGACGTACATGTATTTGGAAAGGCAAGGACTGATTCGGGATAGTCAACATGGTTTTGTGTGTGGGAAACCACGTCTCACAAACTTGATTTGAGTATTTTGAAGAAGTAACAAAGAAGATTGATGAGGGCAGAGCAGTAGATGTGATCAATATGGACTTCAGTAAGGCGTTCGACAAGGTTCCCCATGGGAGACTGATTAGCAAGGTTAGATCTCATGGAATACAGGGAGAACTAGCTATTTGGAGACAGAACTGGCTCAAAGGGAGAAGATAGAGGGTGGTGGTGGAGGGTTAATTTTCAGACTGAAGGCCTGTGACCAGTGGAGTGCCACAAGGATCGCTGCTGGGTCCTATACTTTTTGTCATTTACATAAATGATTTGGATGTGAGCATAAGAGGTACAGTTAGTAAGTTTGCAGATGACACCAAAATTGGAGATGTAGTGAACAGCGAAGAGGGTTATCTCAGATTACAACAGGATCTGGACCAGATGCGCCAATGGGCTGGGAAGTGGCAGATGGGAGTTTAATTCAGATAAATACGAGGTGCTGCATTTTGGGAAAGCAAATCTTAGCAGGACTCATACACATAATGGTAAGGTCCTAGAAAGTGTTGCTGAACAAAGAGACCTTGGAGTGCAGGTTCATAGCTCCTTGAAAATGGAGTCACAGGTAGATAGGATAGTGAAGAAAGCGTTTGGTATGCTTTCCTTTATTGGTCAGAGTATTGAGTACAGGAGTTGGGAGGTCACGTTGCGGCTGTACAGGACATTGGTTAGGCCACTGTTGGATGTTGCCAGGGTTGCAGGGTTTGAGCTATAGGGAGAGGCTGAACAGGCTGGTGCTGTTTTCCCTAGAGGGTCGGAGGCTGAGGGGTGACTTTATAGAGGTTTTTTAAATTATGAGGGGCATGGATAGGATAAATCGGCAAAGTCTTTTCCCTGGGGTCGGGGAGTCCAGAACTAGAGGGCATAGGTTTAGGGTGAGAGGGGAAAGATATAAAAGAGACCTAAGGGGCAACTTTTTTACACAGAGGGTGTTACGTGTATGGAATGAGCTGCCAGAGGAAGTGGTGGAGGCTGGTACAATTGCAACATTTAAGAGGCATTTGGATAGGTATATGAAAAGGGAGGGTTTGGAGGGATAGGGGCCAGGTGCTGGTAGGTGGGACTAGATTGGGTTGGGATATGTGGTCGGCATGGACAGGTTGGATCGAAGGGTGTGTTTCTGTGCTGTACATCTCTATGACTCTCTCCACACTGTCCCCCATTAAACGCTCCCAGGACAGGGACAGCACGGTGTCAGATACAGAGTAAAGCTCCCTCTACACTGTACCCCATTAAACATTCACAGAACAGAGACAGCACGGGGTTTGACACACAGTAAAGCTCCCTCTACACTGTCCCCAGTAAACACTTCTAGGATAGTGACAGTATGGTGTTAGCTGCAGAGTTAAACTCCCTCTACACTGTCACCACCAAACACTCTGACAGGGATGGCGAGGGGTTAAATGCAAAGTAAAGCCCCCTCTACACTGCCCCATTAACTACTCCAAGACAGGGACAGCATGGTGTAAGATACAGTGTAAAGCTCCCTTTACACTGACCACCATCAAATACTCCCAGGACAGGGACAGCATCAAGTTAGATACAGAGTAAATCTCCCTCTACACTGAACCCTATCAAACACTCCCAGGGACAGGGACAGGGACAGCACGGGGTCAGATACAGAGTAAATCTCCCTCTACACTGTACCCCATTAAACACTCCCAGGACAAGGTCAGTATGGTGTTAGATACAGAGTTAAGCTCCCTCTACACTGTCCCCATCAAACACTCCCAGGACAGGGACAGCATGGGGTTAGATAAGGAGTAAAGCTCCCTCTACACTGTCCCCATCAAACACTCCCAAGGACAGGGATAGCATTGTGTTAGATACAGAATAAAGCTCCCTCTACACTGTCCCCCCCATCAAACACTCCCAGTGAGAATGTCTACAGCCTCAAAACGTGTCTGTAAACATTCAGACTAAAATGTGATGTTGAATTATAGAACACCTTTGCTGAACATTAGAAGTTAGACAAGCAGGGAGGGTTGGTCCATGAGAAAAGGGGGAACCCAAGTTATACAGAAGAGAAAGACATCTGCTTGCACCAAGTGATAATGGGATGGTCGAAGGCAATTGTGAACATTTGCTTTAACACCAGTGAATCTGTGTGAGCAGGACACTGAGTGATTACATTCACAGACATTCCCTTGTGAAATTAATGACAGTGTTTGATTCTGACCTCGAACAGAAACTCGGTACTATCAAAAGCCTGGTAATTAACGGTCAAGTTCTGTCAATTATAATGGATTCTTATTACCCCTTGACAGCGGGGCAGACAGAGAGGGAAAAGCATCTTTTCTCTGACAAGTCCCTGATCTGAGAGTTCTAAAGGACACTGGAGAGAGAGAGAGAGAGAGAGAGAGAGAGAGAGAGAGAGAGAGAGACAAAGAGAGAGACCAAAGTGTTCGTTGTTGTGATTCTGTTCGCCGAGCTGGGAATTTGTGTTGCAGACGTTTTGTCCCCTGTCTAGGTGACATCCTCAGTGCTTGGGAGCCTCCTGTGAAGTGCTTCTGTGATCTTTCCTCCGGCATTTGTAGTGGTTTGAATCTGCTGCTTCTGGTTGTCAGTTCCAGCTGTCCGCTGCAGTGGTCGGTATATTGGGTCCAGGTCGATGTGCTTATTGATTGAATCTGTGGATGAGTGCCATGACTGGAACTGAGGATGTCACCTAGACAGGGGACAAAACGTCTGCAACACAAATTCCCAGCTCGGCGAACAGAACCACAACAGAGAGAGAGACCATTTTGGTGCTGGGACTGCTGAAGCCAGTAGAAAATTAAACTCTTTGTGCTTACTTGCTATGGATCGAATTTCATTGCAGTTTTGAGAGTTTATGATGATTGTAAGTAGCCATTGCTGGTTCTGAAATGCAAACTCTGTAAAAGGTAATGTTGACAAAGCTTTAACTTGTTCTTGCAGACCGCTCTACAGACCTTACAGACTGCCCCATTGTCAATTCTAACTAATCAGATCTTAGGTCTGATTTGAATTTGAATCTGAAAAGAGAGCATGTTTAATTCGGAGACTAATGAATTAGTTTAAATGCAACCTAATGGTAATATTTCAGCCTCATGTACAGGATGATTCAGTGCTTAAGATAAAAAGCAGGAGTCTGCTCCCAGCTTAAAATTATTCTAAACCTAACATGGAAGAGATTCTGACACAATCTGTTGGGAAGCCATTTTATGGTCAAAGTTTGCCCTCCTTGCTAAGAAGCCATTTTGTAAAACAATTGTATCAGAATGTGAGCTGTGCAAGGTTACCTTATGACCTCGGAGAAACTGAGGACTGCAGATGCTGGAGATCAGAGCTGAAAAGGTGTTGCAGGAAAAGTGCAGCAGGTCAGGCAGCATCCAGGGAGCAGGAGAATCGACATTTCGGGCATGAGCCCTTCTTTAGGAATGAGCCCTCATGCCCGAAGCGTCGATTCTCCTGTTCCATGGATGCTGCCTGACCTGCTGTGCTTTTCCTGCAACACATTTTCATACCTTATGACCTCTCCCAGTTAGCTCAGAGTGGCACCTCTTTCTGATAGGGGTTTATCTCACTAGCAGGCGCCTATCTCGACTGGGAATGTTTTCCCCACCTGATGGATGGCTCAGCGCCTGTAGGAGTGATCAGGCAAGTGCACACAGACCTGTCAATTAACTTCCTGTGTGGGCTCTAGAAGGAAGAGTGATATCCTACTCGTCTGGGTAATTAGGAGCCAGTTAGTTGAGCTTTGTGGTATCAGTGTTACATTGTAACTGTGATGCTATCAGTCAATAAAGGGGATGACTAATATAAAACAAAAATGTCTGTAAGAACTTCCAAAGAGTGGTATCTCCGGGACAAACCAAGAGAGGCTGACAGTTTGAGTCCACAAGGGACTGCCTGGGCTGTCTCAAATGTGTACTTTAACACCAGGACAGGGAGAGCACAGAGTGAGCTAGAGAATAAAGCTCCCTCTACACTGTCCCCCAGCAAACACTCCCAGGACAGGGACAGCACCAGGTTAGATACAGAGTAAAGCTCCCTCTACACTGTTCCCCCATCAAACACTCCCAAGGACAGGGACAGCACTGGGTTAGATACAGAGTAAAGCTCCCTCTACACTTTCCCATCAAACTCTCCCAAGGACAGGGATAGTGCAGGGCTATATACAAAAGTAAAGCTTCCTCTTCACTGTCCCCTCAATCAAGCACTCCCAGGACAGGAATAGGATGGGGTTATGTACAGAGTAAAGCTCCCTCCACACTGTTCCCCCATCAAACACTCCCAGGATAGGACAGCACAGGGTTAGATACAGAGTAAAGCTCCCTCTACACTGTCCCCATCAAATACTCCCAGAACAGGGACAGCATGGGGTAAGATTCAGAGTAAAGCTCCCTCTACGCTGTCCCCCCATCAAACACTCCCAGGACAGGGACAGCACAGGGTTAGATTCAGAGCCAAGCTCCCTCTACACTGTCCCCATCAAACATTCTCAGGTCTGGGACAGCATGGGGCTAGATACAGAATAAAGCTCGCTCTACACTGTCCCCCATCCCAGGGACAGGGATAGCACTGGGTTAGATACAGAGTAAACCCTCCCTCTACACTGTCCCCCATCACACACTCACAGCGACAGGGACAGCATGGGGCTACTTACAGAGTAAAGCTCCCTCTACACTGTCCCCATCAAACATTCTCATGTCTGGGACAGAATGGGGCTAGATACAGAGTAAAGCTCCTCTACAATGCTCCCCCATCACACACTCCCAGGACAGGGACAGCATGGGGTAAGATTCAGAGTAAAGCTCCCTCTACGCTGTCCCCCCATCAAACACTCCCAGGACAGGGACAGCACGGTGTTAGATTCAGAGCCAAGCTCCCTCTACACTGTCCCCATCAAACATTCTCAGGTCTGGGACAGCATGGGGCTAGATACAGAATAAAGCTCGCTCTACACTGTCCCCCATCCCAGGGACAGGGATAGCACCGGGTTAGATACAGAGTAAACCCTCCCTCTACACTGTCCCCCATCGCACACTCCCAAGGACAGGGATAGTGCAGGGCTATATACAGAAGTAAAGCTTCCTCTTCACTGTCCCCTCAATCAAGCACTCCCAGGACAGGGACAGGATGGGGTTAGATACAGAATAAAGCTCCCTCTACACTGTCCCCATCAAATATTCCCAGGACAGGGACAGCATGGGGTAAGATTCAGAGTAAAGCTCCCTCTACACTGTTCCCCCATCAAACACTCCCAGAACAGGACAGCACAGGGTTAGATTCAGAGTAAAGCTCCCTCTACGCTGTCCCCCCATCAAACACTCCCAGGACAGGGACAGCACGGGGTTAGATACAGAGTAAAGCTTCCTTTACACTGTCCCCATCAAATACTTCCAGGACAGGGACAGCATGGGGCTAGTTACAGAGTAAAGCTCCTTCTACACTGTCCCCATCAAACATTCTCAGGTCTGGGACAGCATGGGGCTAGATACAGAATAAAGCTTGCTCTACACTGTCCCCCATCCCAGGGACAGGGATAGCACAGGGTTAGATACAGAGTAAACCCTCCCTCTACACTGTCCCCCATCACACACTCACAGCGACAGGGACAGCATGGGGCTACTTACAGAGTAAAGCTCCCTCTACACTGTCCCCATCAAACATTCTCAAGTCTGGGACAGCATGGGGCTAGATACAGAGTAAAGCTCCTTTACAATGTTCCCCCATCACACACTCCCAGGACAGGGACTGCATGGGGTTAGATACTGAGTAAAGCTCCCTCTACACTGTCCCCCCATCAAACACTCTCAGGACAGGGACAGCAAGGGGTTAGATACAGAGAAAAGCTCCCTCTACACTGTCCCCCCATCCCAAGGACAGTGGCAGCACAGGGTTAGATACAGAGTAAAGCTACCTCTACACTGTCCCATCAAACACTCCCAGGACAGGGACAGCACCGGGTTAGGTACAGAGTAAAGCTCTCTCTACACTGTCCCCCATGAAACCCTCCCAGGACAGGGACAACGCAGGATTAGATACAGAGTAAAGCTCCCTCTACACTGTACCCCATCAAATACTACCAGGGACAGGGACAGCATGGGGTTAGATACAGAGTAAAGCTCCCTCTACTCTCTACCCCCATCAAACACTCCCAGGACTAGTATGGGGTTAGAGAAAGAGTAAAGCTCTCTCTACACTTTCCTCCCATCAAGCACTTCCAGGACAGGGACAGCATGGGGTTAGATACAGAGTAAAGCTCCCTCTACACTGTCCCCCATCAAACACTCCCAGGACAGGGACAGGGACAGAATGGGGTTAGATACAGAGTAAAGTTCTCTCTGAGGGTGAGGGGGTCACTTACTGAAACTCTCTTGCCTCCCTGATCCGTGAAGTAGAACTCCCCTCCGTCAAATTCATCATTGAGATAGAGAAAACCCCTGCAAAAGACAGAGAGAAAATCAACACCAGAGAGAGAGAGAGAGAGAGAGAGAGAGAAACAGAACAAGGGAGAGAGAGATACAAAGAGAAACAGGGAGGGAGCTGAGGGGGAGAGAATAACGGTGTAGCGACAGTCAGAATGGAATGGAAAAAAGATAGAGTGAGAGTCGCATTGAGGGAAAGAGGGAATGGGAGACAGAGAAGGAGAAAAAGAAAAAGAGAGAAACTGGGCGGCATGGAAAGTGAGATGGTGTGGTGGTATCGAGAGAGAACGAGAGGGTCTACGGTGCAGAAACAGACAGAAAACAGGAAGTGCGGGGAAGAGAGAGAGAGATTGAGAAGACAGAAATCAAGGGAGTGGAGAAGAGAGAGTGCAATGAAGAGAGAGAGGCAGAGAAAGAGGGAGTGTGAGACTGAGTGCTAGAGATAAAGTGAGAGAGAAAGAGGGGAACTGAGGTGGAGAGAGAACAAGAGATCGAGAGAGAGGACTGAGGGAAGAGATAGAGAGGGACCACCAATCAAGAAAGATGCTGCAATAATGGCATCACCAATGCAGATAGTTCCGGAATAACGAGTGCTCCAAACCCAAGGATCAAATTTGAATCTTCGGAAAAGTGCAGATAAGAAGGTCGGGATAATAACGGTCAGGATCAGCTTGTTACTCAGACCGGAGAATCTGAAGGTCGGGATAATGATGATCGGGATCAAGCTGTTACAGAGACCGGGGAATCTGAAGGTTGGGATAATGATGGTCGGGATCAGCTTGTTACTGGTAGAAATTAATAGCTCTGAGAAAAATCTAACATGTTGTTGTGTTCATTCCTGGGCTGAGCGAGTTATTTGCTGCAGCCAGCATTCATAGTCCCCTTGATGACTTGATGATTGCGAAGGTGGTTCCAAACTGTCTCGTTGAATTACTGCAATCCCGATTTCCAGGATTATGACCAACACACGTTGAAGAAAGCGCTGATATATTTCCATGTGTGAGGTCTCAGAGGGGAAATTGTCGGGGCTGCTGTTCTCATGTCTCTTTTGGTCTTGTCCTTCTCAATGGAAGTGGTCATTAGTTTTGGAAGGTGTTGTCCGAGGAGTTTCTGAAGAGCCTGTTGTCGACAGGACAGATTGTTGTGACTGTGGCTGCACCGTCCAGGAGTAGGGTTTTGGTGACGTGTTCCCAATTAAGTAGGAGCTGCTTTGTTCCTGGATAACATCAAACTTCTCGGGTGTTGTTGGAGCTGCCCGCATTCATCCCATCTCACTCCTGACTTGTGCGTTATTGATGGTGGGACCAGCTTTGGAGAGCGGGGAGTCAGGAGGTGAGATACTCACTGCAGGATTCTCAGCCCCTCTGACCAGTTCTTGTAGCCACAAGATTGTTTGGCTATTCAGTTCCGTTTCTGGAAAATGGTAACCCTCAGGATGTTGATAGTGGGAGCAGATTCAGTGATGGAGACACCATTGACCATCAAGAGGGCGATGGCTGGATTCTCTTGTCATTGGAGGTGGTAACCCCCAGGATTGTCATGGAGGCAACGGTGGGGTTCTCTCTTGTTGGAGATGGTAACCGCACCAGAACATTCAGGAATGATAACATCCCCATTTCTGAACTTAAGATGCAGGGAAGGTCATCGATGATACAACTGAAAATGGTTGTTCCTAGGACACCACCCTGAGGAGCTCCTGCAGAGAGGTCCTGGAGCTGAGATGACTGACCTCTAACAGCCATGATCATGTTCTAATGTGCCAGGTCTGACTCAGGCATGGCTATGTGGACTGGGTCAACAAACTGGGCAGTAAACCAGCCAGGGCTGGCATTCTGGAGTGATGTTTGGCACGGTTTTAAAGAGTGATACATCAAGAAGCCAACTCAAGGCTGTGCTAGTTTTGAATTCAGATCACTGAACCAGTCAGGCAGTCAAATTATAAACGAGGAGTGAATTATACAAAAGCCAATCTATCAGAAGGTGAGACTGGGCAGAGGCAATTATATTGTTTCTTGAGTATTTTGAGGTTACACAAACTGGCAAGAGGCAGGTGAAAATTACCTGTAACAGCTGGGCTGAAGGACTTAGGATTAAAGGAATTGGTTGGTTTCTCTGATCTCTCTCTCAGCCCCATTATAAATTCTTTCATCTCTGCCTGGAATAGGGCCACAGCTAAGTCCTTACTTAGTTTTAACTGAGGAAGAGACTGAGTTCTCCCAGAAGGTGAGAGATAAGTCACTGTGAAGGAATGAGAATTTGAAGGAAATGGGAAGGAGATTGTACTGGGGAAATCAAGGCATGAACAATAAAGCTCAGTCCATGTTGTGATAACCACCTTCTGAAATGGGGCTGGGGAAACGATATGAAAACGAGACGGTCAGTGGTGTTACCATCACTGAATCCCCTTTACAATTAACATCCTGGGCGTTACCACCTCCAACAAGAGAGAATCCAGCCATCAGCCTCTTGATGGTCAGTGGTGTTACCATCAGTGAATCCCTTCCCCCATCAGACAGCCTGTCCATCCCCTGAGATAAGCCCAGGTGAAGCTTTGACAGCGATCTGTCACCAGATACCAACTCCCAAAATTGATTCCTATCATTCTAGCAACATCCTCCCTACCTTCACACTCCATTGCCTCAGAAATCAGCTGACGGTCCATTAGCCTTCCCTATCCTGTCCAGATTTGGTTTTTGGGATTGGCGATGGGTTTCCCAGATCTCTGTTACCTGTAGTCTCCAGCTGAGCCTTGGAGTGACTCCCTCCAACACTCTGCCCCCTCTGGCTCCTGCAGACATGGGTCCCTTGACACTGTGCTCCTGCTGGCCTCCTGGTCTCCTGTAAAGGGATAAACAAGGAGGTGAAGTACATAGTTGTCAAATAGCACACCTGGAGTGGGGGACAGGAGGGGAGCCCAGGGTCTGGAAGGGGAGAAGTAGCTGGATCAGAGAGAGAACAGGGATGTTCCCAACCTCCAAGAAATCCCTGAGATCTTGCTGTGCAGCATGGGGCTCAGGAGCAAGCAGGGACCAAGCTCTGTCCTCTAGACCACCTCCAACCCCCAGCAACATCACGTCTGCACTCACCTGTCACTGGACCATGACAGGACAGGATGGAGATGGATGGACGAAGAGGCAGAGTGGTAAAGAATTGCTGTGTAATGCGTTGCACTCGCACACTGGCATGGTAATACAGGCGGGCAGCGGGTGGGTCAACCAAGGAGTCACGGGCCAACTGTAAACAGACATGGAGAAGGGTAAGGCCTGGGTTCCCCGTATCCAGGAATGCTCATCTCACATACACACATACACACACACACAGACACACACACACAGACAGACACACACACACAGACACACACACACAGAGCCTCTCCCAAACGGATCTCACCGTCAACACTGTTTTGATGCTCAGTTCCTCAAGGTTAGTGCTCTGAGGGCGAGCAGAGTTATCTCCAGGTTCCTCTTCTCCCAGCGCTGCCAAGGTCTGAGGGGTTTCACAGTGAGAAAGACAGAAAGAGATGATGACAAGTTACTGAGCTCTGTCCCAACACCCACAGCCGTGGACCTTGCCTCTAAATCAAGCCCCTATCTTCTCCCTCTGCCCCCAAACCCTGACCCCTCCACCAAGATTTATTGCTGACTCTTCACCCACAAACCCCCCTGACCTGTGACCCCACAGTCACCCTCCATCTGACCCCTGATCCCTCTGTCAGCCTCCATCTGACCCCTGACCCCTCTTTCACTCTCCATCTGACTCCTGACCCCTCTACCACCTTCCATCTGACCCCTGACCCCTCTGTCACCCTCCTGATCCGAGTACTCACATGGGCGACATTGCGCAGAGTGACACACTCCTGGTGGGTGAGGGCACCATCAAAGACCACCCGGTGTGTACCTTGGAGGTGGGATCCATTCATCACCAGCTTCAGATGGGCCAGAGGTGGGGCAGAGGCTGTGGGGGTGCAGGGAACCCTGGTGTTACACAGGGAGATCTCACCAGCAAAACACACCCCGCCCAAAAGGGTTCACTTGCCTCCCCTCAGAGACGGATAACATTCCTCATCCCTGTTTCTGATGGGAATACCCTTGTCCGCTCCAATACCCTGCCATCTCCCCACACCTTTCCCCTCCCAGGAAAAATCTGAACAGAGCGACCCTTCATTTTTCGCAATGTGAACACGTACAGGCTGGACCACCCTCCAGAAGGCGCTACCACCATCCCCTGGCATCAGCCTGAGTGAACTCTCTCTGGAGAACCTCCCATTCCAGTCCCTCACGTTGTTGGATACGTGGCCAACGTGGGTGACTGCAGGAGGCATTTGCAGGTTTCAGGCATGTTGTTTCCCACAGGGAGGGCGAGGCCATTTCCTTCATCCCGTTCCCCATCCCAAGACCAGATCCCAGAGCCCAGTGTTCAAACCAAGCGCTGACTGACCTCGCAGCTTGTCCATGCTGCCTTCCTGCCCCAGCACGGATTTCTGTCGAGAATCTGAAGCCTGACCTGTGCCGTTTGGTGAACGCGGGATGCTCATGTTCACAGGCCTGGGGGTGACAAGCATACATGACGTGGGATCACACTGGACCAGGCACTAACTCCAACCAACTCAACCGCCCAAATCAGAAACCCGGTCAGGCAAGCAATGCGTAGGGAGTGGGCACTGTCAGAGGGAAAGTGTTGAGGGAGTGGGTACTGTCAGAGGGTCAGTGTTGAGGGTCAGTGCTGAGGGAGTGGGAACTGTTGGAGGGTCAGTGCTGAGGGAGTGGGCACTGTCAGAGGGTAAGTGATGAGGAAGTGGGCATTGTCAGAGGGTCAGTAATGAGGGAGTGGGCGCCGTCGGAGGGTCAGTGCTGAGGGAGTGGGCACTATCAGAGGGTCAGTGCTGAGGGAGTGGGCATTCTCAGACGGTCTGTGCTGAGGGAGTGGGCACTGTCAGAGGGTCAGTGTTGAAGGGGAGGGCACTGTCAGAGGGTCAGTACTGAGGGAGTGGGCACTGTCAGAGTGTCAGTGCTGAAGGAACGCCACACAGTCAGAGCGTCAATGCTGAGGGAGTGGGCACTGTCAGAGGGTCAGTGCTGCAGGGGAGGGCACTGTCAGAGGGTCAGTGCTTAGGGAGTGGTCACTGTCAGAGGGTCAGTGCTAAAGGAGTGGGCACTGTCAGAGGGTCAGTGCTGAGGGAATGCCGCACAGTCAGAGCGTCAATGCTGAGGGAGTGCTACACTGTTGCAGGTACAGTACTGAGGGCGCACTGCACTGTCGGAGGGTCAGTGCTGACGGAGTGGGCACTTATGCAGGGTCAGTGCTGAGGGAGTGTCACACTGTCGAAGGGTCAGTGCTGATAGAGTGGCCACGGTCAGAGGGTCAGTACTGAGGGAGTGGGCACTGTCTGAAGGTCAGTGCTGAGGGAGTGGGCACTGTCGGAGGGTCAGTGCAGAGGGAATTGGCATTGTTGGAGGGTCAGTACTAAGGGTGTGCGTACTGTTGGAAGTTCAGTACTGAGGGAGCACTGCATTGTCGGAGGGTCAGTGCTGAGGGAGTGCCGCACTGTCAGAGGGTCAGTGCTGAGGGAGTGCCGCACTGTCAGAGGGTCAATGCTGAGGGATTTGGCACTGTCGGAGGGTCAGTCCTGAGGGAGGGGACAATGTCGGAAGGACAGTGCTGAGGGAGTGGGCATGGTCAGAAGGTCAGTGCTGAAGGATTTGGCACTCTTGGAGAGTCATTACTGAGGGCGTGCGCACTGTGGGAGGATCTGTACTGAGGGAGCACAGCATTGTTGGATGGCCAGTGCTGAGGGAGTGCTGCACTGTCGGAGGGTCAGTGCTGAGGGAGTGCCGCCCGTTGGAGGGTCAGTGCTGAGGGAGTGCTGCACTGTCAGATGGAAAGTGCTAAGGGAGTGGGCACTGACAAAGGGTCTGTGCTGAAGGAGTGGGCATTGTCGGAGTCTCAGTGCTGAGGGAGTGGGCACTGACTGAGGGTCAGTGCTGAGGGAGTGGGCACTGTCAGAGGGTCAGTGCTGTAGGGGAGGGCACTGTCAGAGGGTCAGTGCTGAGGGAGTGGTCACTGTCAGAGGGTCAGTGCTAAAGGAGTGGGCACTGTCAGATGGTCAGTGCTGAGGGAATGCCACCACAGTCAGAGCGTCAATGCTGAGGGAGTGCTGCACAGTTGGAGGTTCAGTACTGAGGGAGCACTGCACTGTGGGAGGGTCAGTGCTGACGGAGTGCCGCACTGCCGGAGGGTCAGTGTGAGGGAGTGCCGCACTGTCGGAGGGTCAGTACTGAGGGAGTGCCACACTGTCGGAGGCTCAGTGCTGAGGGAGGGGGCTTTGTCAGAAGGACAGAGTTGAGGGAGTGGGAATGGTCGGAGGGTCAGTGCTGAGGGAGTGCCGCACTGTCGGTGGGTCAGTACTGAGGGAGCACTGCACTGTCGGAGGGTCAGTGCTGAGGGAGTGCCGCACTGTCGAAGGGTCAGTGCTGAGGGAGTGTCGCACTGCCGGAGGGTGAGTGATGAGGGAGTGCCACACTGTCGGAGGCTCAGTGCTGAGGGATTTGCCATTGTCTGAGGGTCAGTACTGAAAGAGTGGGCTTTGTCGGAAGGACAGTGCTGAGGGATAGGGCATTGCTGGAGGGTCAGTGCTGAGGATGGGCGCACTGTTGGAGGTTCAGTACTGAGGGAGCACTGCACTGTCGGAGGGTCAGTGCTGCGGGAGTGCCGCACTATCGGAGAGTCAGTGCTGAGGGAGTGCCGCACTGCCAGAGAGTCAGTTCTGAGGGAGTGCCACACTGTCGGAGGGTCAGTGCTGAGGGTGTGCTGCACTGTTGGAGGGTCAGTGCTGAGGGTGTACCGCACTGTCTGAGGGTCAGTGCTGAGGGAGTGGGCACTGTCAGATGGTCAGTGCTAAAGGAGTGGCCACTGTCAGAGGGTCAGTGCTGAGGGAATGCCGCACAGTCAGAACGTCAATGCTGAGGGAGTGATGCACAGTTGGAGGTTCAGTACTGAGGGAGCACTGCACTGTCAGAGGGTCAGTGCTGACGGAATGGGCACTTGTGAAGGGTCAGTGCTGAGGGAGTGCCACACTGTCGAAGGGTCAGTGCTGACAGAGTGGGCACGGTTGGAGGGTCAGTACTGAGGGAGTGGGCACTGTTGGAGGTTTAGTACTGAGGGACCACTGCACTGTGGGAGGGTCAGTGCTGAGGGAGTTCCCCACTGCCGGAGGGTCAGTTCTGAGGGTGTGCCGCACTGTCGGAGGGTCACTGCTGAGGGATTTGGCACTGTCTGAGAGTCAGTACTAAGAGAGTGGGCTTTGTCGGAAGGACAGTGCTGAGGGAGTGGGCATTGCTGGAGATTCAGTACTGAGGGAGTATCACACCGTCGGAGGGTCAGTGCTGAGGGAGGGGGCTTTGGCGGAAGGTCAGTGCTGAGGGAATTGGCACTGTTGGAGGGTCAGTACTGAGGGTGTGCGCACTGTTGGAGGTTCAGTACTGAGGGAGCACTGCGCTGTCGGGGGGTCAGTGCTGAGGGAGTTCCGCACAGTTGGACAGTGAGTGCTGAGGGATTTGGCACTGTTGGAGGGTCAGTACTGTGGGAGCATTGCACTGTCGGAGGGTCAGTGCTGAGGGAGTGCCGCACTGTCGGAGGGTCAGTGCTGAGGGAGTGCCACACTGTCGGAGGGTCAGTGCTGAGGGTGTGCCGCACTGTCGGAGGGTGAGTACTGCGGGTGTACCATACTGTCGGAGGGTCAGTGATGAGGGAGTGGGCACCGTCGGAGGGTCAGTGCTGAGAGGGTTGGCACTGTCGGAGGGTCAGTGCTAAAGGAGTGGGCGCTGTCGGAGGTTCAGGACTGAGGGAGCGCTACAGTGCGGGAGGGTCAGTGCTGAGGGAGTGGGCACTGTCAGAGGGTCAGTGCTGAGGGAGTGTCCACTGTCAGATGGTCAGTGCTGAGTGGGTGCCACACTGTCGGAGGGTCAGTGCTGAGGGAGTGTCGCACTGTCAGAGGGTCAGTGCTAAAGGAATGGGCACTGTCAGAGGGTCAGTGCTGAGGGAGTGCCGCACTGTCGAAGGGTCAGTGCTGAAGGTGTGCCGCACTGTCGGAGGGTCAGTGCTGAGGATGTGCCGCACTGTCGAAGGGTCAATGCTGAGGGAGGGGACAATGTCGGAAGGACAGTGCTGAGGGAGTGGGCATGGTCAGAGGGTCAGTGCTGAAGGATTTGGCACTCTTGGAGAGTCATTACTGAGGGCGTGCGCACTGTGGGAGGATCAGTACTGAGGGAGCACAGCATCGTTGGAGGGCCAGTGCTGAGGGAGTGCCACACCGTTGGAGGGTCAGTGCTGAGGGAGTGCTGCACTGTCAGAGGGAAAGTGCTAAGGGAGTGGGCACTGACAGAGGGTCTGTGCTGAAGGAGTGGGCACTGACTGAGGGTTAGTGCTTAGGGAGTGGGCACTGTCAGAGGGTCAGTGCTGAGGGAGTGGTCACTGTCAGAGGGTCAGTGCTAAAGGAGTGGGCACTGTCAGAGGGTCAGTGCTGAGGGAATGCCGCACAGTCAGAGCATCAATGCTGAGGGAGTGCTGCACAGTTGGAGGTTCAGTACTGAGGGAGCACTGCACTGTGGGAGGGTCAGTGCTGAGGGAGTACCACACTGTCGGAGGCTCAGTGCTGAGGGAGTGCCGCACTATCGAAGGGTCAGTGCTGAGAGAGGGGGCTTTGTCAGAAGGACAAAGTTGAGGGAGTGGGAATGGTCGGAGGGTCAGTGTGAGGGAGTGCCACACTGCCGGAGGGTCAGTGCTGAGGGAGTGCCGCACTGTCGGAGGGTCAGTACTGAGGGAGCACTGCACTGTCGGAGGGTCAGTGCTGAGGGAGTGCCACACTGTCGGAGGCTCAGTGCTGAGGGAGTGCCGCACTGTTGGAGGGTCAGTGCTGAGGGTGTGCGCACTGTTGGAGGTTCAGTACTAAGGGAGCACTGCACTCTTGGAGGGCCAGTGCTGAAGGAGTGCCCACTGTCGGAAGTTCAGTGCTGAGTGAGTGCCGCACTGTCGGAGGGTCAGTGCTGTGGGAGTGCCGCACTGTCGGAGGGTCAGTGCTGATGGAGTGCCGCACTGTCGGAGGGTGAGTACTGCGGGTGTACCATACTGTCGGAGGGTCAGTGATGAGGGAGTGGGCACCGTCGGAGGGTCAGTGCTGAGAGGGTTGGCACTGTCGGAGGGTCAGTGCTAAAGGAGTGGGCGCTGTCGGAGGTTCAGGACTGAGGGAGCGCTACAGTGCGGGAGGGTCAGTGCTGAGGGAGTGGGCACTGTCAGAGGGTCAGTGCTGAGGGAGTGTCCACTGTCAGATGGTCAGTGCTGAGTGGGTGCCACACTGTCGGAGGGTCAGTGCTGAGGGAGTGTCGCACTGTCAGAGGGTCAGTGCTAAAGGAATGGGCACTGTCAGAGGGTCAGTGCTGAGGGAGTGCCGCACTGTCGAAGGGTCAGTGCTGAAGGTGTGCCGCACTGTCGGAGGGTCAGTGCTGAGGATGTGCCGCACTGTCGAAGGGTCAATGCTGAGGGAGGGGACAATGTCGGAAGGACAGTGCTGAGGGAGTGGGCATGGTCAGAGGGTCAGTGCTGAAGGATTTGGCACTCTTGGAGAGTCATTACTGAGGGCGTGCGCACTGTGGGAGGATCAGTACTGAGGGAGCACAGCATCGTTGGAGGGCCAGTGCTGAGGGAGTGCCACACCGTTGGAGGGTCAGTGCTGAGGGAGTGCTGCACTGTCAGAGGGAAAGTGCTAAGGGAGTGGGCACTGACAGAGGGTCTGTGCTGAAGGAGTGGGCACTGACTGAGGGTTAGTGCTTAGGGAGTGGGCACTGTCAGAGGGTCAGTGCTGAGGGAGTATTCACTGTCAGAGGGTCAGTGCTAAAGGAGTGGGCACTGTCAGAGGGTCAGTGCTGAGGGAATGCCGCACAGTCAGAGCATCAATGCTGAGGGAGTGCTGCACAGTTGGAGGTTCAGTACTGAGGGAGCACTGCACTGTGGGAGGGTCAGTGCTGAGGGAGTACCACACTGTCGGAGGCTCAGTGCTGAGGGAGTGCCGCACTATCGAAGGATCAGTGCTGAGAGAGGGGGCTTTGTCAGAAGGACAAAGTTGAGGGAGTGGGAATGGTCGGAGGGTCAGTGTGAGGGAGTGCCACACTGCCGGAGGGTCAGTGCTGAGGGAGTGCCGCACTGTCGGAGGGTCAGTACTGAGGGAGCACTGCACTGTCGGAGGGTCAGTGCTGAGGGAGTGCCACACTGTCGGAGGCTCAGTGCTGAGGGAGTGCCGCACTGTTGGAGGGTCAGTGCTGAGGGTGTGCGCACTGTTGGAGGTTCAGTACTAAGGGAGCACTGCACTCTTGGAGGGCCAGTGCTGAAGGAGTGCCCACTGTCGGAAGTTCAGTGCTGAGTGAGTGCCGCACTGTCGGAGGGTCAGTGCTGTGGGAGTGCCGCACTGTCGGAGGGTCAGTGCTGATGGAGTGCCGCACTGTCGGAGGGTGAGTACAGTGGGTGTACCACACTGTTGGAGGGTCAGTTATGAGGGAGTGGGCACTGTCGGAGGGTCAGTGCTGAGAGGGTTGGCACTGTCGGAGGGTCAGTGCTAAAGGAGTGGGCGCTCTCGGAGGTTCAGGATTGAGGGAGCGCTACAGAGCAGGAAGGTCAGTGCTGAGGGAGTGGGCACTGTCAGAGGGTCAGTGCTGAGGGAGTGTCGCACTGTCAGAGGGTCAGGGCTGAAGGAGTGCCACACTGTCGGAGCTTCAGCACTAAGGGAGCGCTACACTGTGGGAGGGTCAGTGCTGAGAGTGTACGGCACTGTCGAAGGGTCAGTGCTGAGGGAGGGGTCTTTGTCAGAAGGACAGAGTTGAGGGAGTGGGCATGGTCGGAGGGTCAGTGCTGAGGGAGTGCCGCACTGTCGGAGGGTCAGTGCTGAGGGAGCACTGCACTGTCGGAGGGTGAGTTCTGCGGGAGTGCCATACTGTCGGAGGGTCAGTACTGAGTGAGCACTGCACTGTCGGAGGGTGAGTGCTGAGGGAGTGCCACACTGTCGGAGGGTCAGTGCTGAGGGAGGGGGCTTTGTCGGAAGGACAGTGTTGAGGGAGGGGGCTTTGTCGGAAGGAGAGTGCTGAGGGATTTGGCACTGTTGGAGGGTGAGTATTGAGGGCGTGCGCACTGTTGGAGGTTCAGTACTGAGGGAGCACTGCACTGTCGGAGGGCCAGTGCTGAAGGAGTGCCGCAATGTCGGAGGGTCAGTGCTGAGGGAGTGCCGCACTGCCGGAGGGTCAGTGCTGAGGGAGTGCTGCACAGTCGTAGGGTGAGTGCTACGGGAATGCCACACTGTTGGAGGGTGAGTGCTGTGGGAGTGCCACACTGTCGGAGGGTGAGTGCTGTGGGTGTGCCGCACTGTTGGAGGGTCAGTGCTGAGGGTGTGCATCAATGACGGAAGGTCAGTGCTGAGTGAGTGCCGCACTGTCGGAGGGTCAGTGCTGAGGGATTGCTGCACTGCCGGAGGGTGACTGCTGACAGAGTGCCACACTGTCAGAAGGTTAGTACTGAGTGAGCACTGCACTGTTGGCGGGTGAGTGCTGCGGGAGTGCCACACTGTCGGAGGGTCAGTACTGAGAGAGCACTGCACTGTCGGAGGGTGAGTGCTGAGGGAGTGCCACACTGTCGGGGGGTCAGTGCTGAGGGAGGGGGCTTTGTCGGAAGGACAGTGTTGAGGGAGGGGGCTTTGTCGGAAGGAGAGTGCTGAGGGAGTGGGCATGGTCGGAGGGTCAGTGCTGAGGGATTTGGCACTGTTGGAGGGTGAGTATTGAGGGCGTGCGCACTGTTGGAGGTTCAGTACTGAGGGAGCACTGCACTGTCGGAGAGCCAGTGCTGAAGGAGTGCCGCACTGTCGGAGGGCCAGTGCAGAGCGAGTGCAGCACTGTCGGATGGTCAGTGCTGAGGGATTGCCGCACTGTTGGAGGGTCAGTGCTGAGGGAGTGCCGCGCTGTCGGAGGGTCAGTGCTGAGGGAGCACTGCACTGTCGGAGGGTGAGTTCTGCGGGAGTGCCACGCTGTCAGAGGGTCAGTGCTGAGGGTGTACCGCACTGTCGAAGGGTCAGTGCTGAGGGAGGGGTCTTTGTCAGAAGGACAGAGTTGAGGGAGTGGGCATGGTCGGAGGGTCAGTGCTGAGGGATTGCCGCATTGTTGGAGGGTCAGTGATGAAGGAGTGCCGCACTGTCGGAGGGTCAGTGCTGAGGGAGTGCCGCACTGCCGGAGGGTCAGTGCTGAGGGAGTGCTGCACAGTCGTAGGGTGAGTGCTACGGGAATGCCACACTGTTGGGGGGTCAGTGCTGATGGTGTGCCGCACTGATGGAGGGTCAGTGCTGAGGGTGTACCGCACTGTCTAAGGGTCAGTGCTGTGCGAGTGCCGCACTGCCGGAGGGTGAGTGCTGAGGGTGTACCGTACTGTCGGAGGGTCAGTGCTGGGGGAGGGGGCTTTGTCGGAAGGACAGTGTTGAGGGAGTGGGCATGGTTGGAAGGTCAGTCCTGAGGGATTTGGCACTGTTGGAGGGTCAGTATGAGGGGGTGCACACTGTTGGAGGTTCAGTACTGAGGGAGCACTGCACTGTCGGAGGGCCAGTGCTGAAGGAGTGCCACACTGTCGGAGGGCCAGTGCTGAGGGATTTGGCACTGTTGGAGGGTCAGTACTAAGGGTGTGCCGCACTGTTGGAGGTTCAGTACAGAGGGCGCACTGCAGTTTTGGAGGGTCAGCGCTGCGGGAGTGCCGCACTGTCGGAGGGCCAGTGCTGAAGGAGTGCCACACTGTCGGAGGGCCAGTGCTGAGGGATTTGGCACTGTTGGAGGGTCAGTACTAAGGGTGTGCCGCACTGTTGGAGGTTCAGTACAGAGGGCGCACTGCAGTTTTGGAGGGTCAGCGCTGCGGGAGTGCCGCACTGTCGGAGGGTCAGTGCTGAGGGAGTGCCACACTGCCGGAGAGTCAGTGCTGAGGGTGTACCGCACGGTCGAAGGGTCAGTGCTGAGGGAGGGTGCTTTGTCAGAAGGACAGAGTTGAGGGAGTGGGCATGGTTGGAGGGTCAGTGCTGAGGGATTTGGCACTGTTGGAGGGTGAGTACTGAGGGATTGCCGCACTGTTGGAGGGTCAGTGCTGAGGGAGTGCCGCGCTGTCAGAGAGTCAGTGCTGAGGGAGCACTGCACTGTCGGAGGGTGAGTTCTGCGGGAGTGCCACACTGTCGGAGGGTCAGTACTGAGGGAGGGGGCTTTGTCGGAAGGAGAGTGCTGAGGGTGTGGTCATGGTCGGAGGGTCAGTGCTGAGGGATTTGGAACTGTTGGAGGGTGAGTCCTGAGGGTGTGCGCACTGTTGGAGGTTCAGTACTGAGGGAGCACTGCACGGTCGGAGGGCCAGTGCTGAAGGAGTGCCTCACTGTTGGAGGGTCAGTGCTGTGGGAGTGCCGCACTGTCGGAGGGTGAGTGCTGCGGGAGTGCCACACTGTCGGAGGGTGAGTGCTGCGGGAGTGCCACACTGTCGGAGGGTGAGTACTGCGGGTGTACCACACTGTCGGAGGATCAGTGATGAGGGAATGGGCACTGTCGGAGGGTCAGTGCTGAGAGGGTTGGCACTGTTGGAGGGTCAGTGCTAAAGGAGTGGGCGCAGTCGGAGGTTCACGACTGAGGGAGCGCTACAGAGCAGGAGGGTCAGTGCTGAGGGAGTGGGCACTGTCAGAGGGTCAGTGCTGAGGGAGTGTCCACAGTCAGATGGTCAGTGCTGAGTGGGTGCCACACTGTCGGAGGGTCAGTGCTGAGGAAGTGTCGCACTGTCGGAGGGTCAGTGCTGAGGGAGTGGGCACTGTCTGAGGGTCAGGGCTGAAGGAGTGCCACACTGTCGGAGCTTCAGTACTAAGGGAGCGCTACACTCTGGGAGGGTCAGTGCAGAGGGATTTGGCACTGTTGGAGGTTCAGTGCTGAGGGTGTACCGCACTGTCGGAAGGTCAGTGCTGAGTGAGTGCCGCACTGTCGGAGGGTCAGTGCTGAGAGAGTGACGAACTCTCAGAAGGTCAGTACTGAGTGAGCACTGCACTGTCGGAAGTCAGTGCTGAGGGAGGGGGCTTTGTCGGAAGTCAGTGCTGAGGGAGGGGGCTTTGTCGGAAGGACAGTGTTGAGGGAGTGGGCATGGTTGGAAGGTCAGTCCTGAGGGATTTGGCACTATTGGAGGGTCAGTACTGAGGGCGTGCGCACTTTTGGAGGTTCATTACTGAGGGAGCACTGCACTGTCGGAGGGTCAGTGCTAAGGGTGTGCCTCAATGACGGAAGGTCAGTACTGAGTGAGTGCCGCACTGTCGGAGGGTGAGTGCTGCGGGAGTGCCACACTGTCGGAGGTTCAGTGCTGTGGGTGTGCCGCACAGTTGGAGGGTCAGTGCTGAGGGTGTGCCACACTGTCGGAAGGTCAGTGCTGAGTGAGTGCCGCACTGTCGGAGGGTCAGTGCTGAGGGAGCGCTACAGAGCAGGAGGATCAGTGCTGAGGGAGTGGACACTGTCAGATGGTCAGTACTGAGTGAGCACTGCACTGTCGGAGGGTCAGTGCTGAGGGAGCACTGCAGTGTCGGAGGGTGAGTTCTGCGGGAGTGCCACACTGTCGGAGGGTCAGTGCTGAGGGATGGGGCTTTGTCTGAAGGACAGTGTTGAGGGAGGGGGCTTTGTTGGAAGGAATGTTCTGAGGGAGTGGGCATTGTCGGAGGGTCAGTGCTGAGGGATTTGGCACTGTTGGAGGGTGAGTCCTGAGGGAGTGCGCACTGTCGGAGGGTCAGTACTGAGGGAGCACTGCACTGTCGGAGGGCCAGTGCTGAGGGAGTGCCGCACTGCCGGAGGGTCAGTGCTGAGGGAGTGCCGCACTGCCGGAGAGTCAGTGCTGAGGGAGTGCCGCACTGCCGGAGGCTGAGTGCTTCGGGAATGCCACACTGTCGGAGGGTCAGTGCTGAGGATGTGCCGCACTGTTGGAGGCTCAGTGCTGAGGGTGTACCGCACTGTCTGAGGGTCAGTGCTGAGGGAGTGGGCACTGACAGAGGGTCAGTGCTGAGGGAGTGGCCACTGCCAGAGCATCAGTGCTGAAGGGGAGGGCACGGTCAGAGGGTCAGTGCTGAGGGAGTGGGCACTGTTGGAGGTTGAGGACTGAGGGAGCACTGCACTGTGGGAGGGTCAGTGCTGACAGAGTGTTGCAATGTCGGAGGGTCAGTACTGAAGGAGTGCCACACTGTCGGAGGTTCAGTACTAAGGGAGAACTACATTGTGGGAGGGTCAGTGCTGAGGCAGTTGGCACTGTCGGAGGGTCATTGATGAGGGAGTGGACACTTTCGGAGTGTCAGTGCTGAGCGGGTAGGCACTGTCGGAGTGTCATTGCTGAGGGAGTGGGCACTGTCGGAGGGTCAGTGCTAAAGGAGTGGGCGCTGTCAGAGGGTCAGTGCTGAGGGAGTGTCTACTGTCAGATGGTCAGTGCTGAGGGAGTGCTGCACTGTCAGAGGGTCCGTGTTGAGGGCGTGCCGCACTGTCTGAGTGTCAGTGCTGAGGGAGTGCCGCACTGTCCGAGGGTCAGTGCTGAGGGTTTGCCGCACTGTCTGACGGTCAGTGCTGAAGGACTGCCACACTGTCGGAGCTTCAGTACTAAGGGAGCGCTACACTCTGGGAGGGTCAGTGCCGAGGGATTTGGAACTGTTGGTGGGTCAGTGCTGAGGGAGTGCCGCACTGTCGGAGGGTCAGTGCTGTGGGAGTGCCGCACTGTCGGAGGGTGAGTGCTGAGAGTGTGACGCACTGTCAGAAGGTCAGTACTGAGTGAGCACTGCACTGTCGGCGGGTGAGTGCTGCGGGAGTGCCACACTGTCGGAGGGTCAGTGCTGTGGGAGTGCCGCACTGTCGGAGGGTCAGTGCTGTGGGTGTGCCGCACTGTCGGCAGGTCAGTGCTGAGGGTGTGCCCCACTGATGGAAGGTCAGTGCTGAGAGAGTGCCACACTGTCAGAAGGTCAGTACTGAGTGAGCAATGCACTGTCGGTGGGTGAGTGCTGCGGGAGTGCCACACTGTCGGAGGGTCAGTGCTGACGGTGTGCCGCACTGTCGGAAGGTCAGTGCTGAGGAGGGGGCTTTGTCGGAACGACAGTGTTGAGGGAGTGGGCATGGTTGGAAGGTCAGTGCTGAGGGATTTGGGACTGTTGGACGGTCAGTACTGAGGGCGTGCGCACTGGTGGAGGTTCAGTACTGAGGGAGCACTGCACTGTCGGAGGGTCAGTACTGAAGGAGTGCCACACTGTCGGAGGTTCAGTACTAAGGGAGAACTACATTGTGGGAGGGTCAGTGCTGAGGGAGTGGGCACTGTCGGAGGGTCATTGCTGAGGGAGTGGGCACTGTCGGAGGGTCAGTGCTAAAGGAGTGGGCGCTGTCAGAGGGTCAGTGCTGAGGGAGTGTCCACTGTCAGATGGTCAGTGCTGAGGGAGTGCTGCACTGTCAGAGGGTCCGTGTTGAGGGCGTACCGCACTGTCTGAGTGTCAGTTCTGAGGGAGTGCCGCTCTGTCCGAGGGTCAGTGCTGAGGGTTTGCCGCACTGTCTAACGGTCAGTGCTGAAGGACTGCCACACTGTCGGAGCTTCAGTACTAAGGGAGCACTACACTGTGGGAGGGTCAGTGCTGAGGGATTTGGAACTGTTGGAGGGTCAGTGCTGAGGGAGTGCCGCACTGTCGGAGGGTCAGTGCTGTGGGAGTGCCGCACTGTCGGAGGGTCAGTGCTGTGGGAGTGCCGCACTGTCGGAGGTTGAGTGCTGAGAGAGTGACGCACTGTCAGAAGGTCAGTACTGAGTGATCACTGCACTGTCGGCGGGTGAATGCTGCGGGAGTGCCACACTGTCGGAGGGTCAGTGCTGAGGGTGTACCGCACAGTCGGAGGGTCAGTGCTGAGGCAGGGGGCTTTGTCGGAAGGACAGTGTTGAGGGAATGGGCATGGTCGGTCAGTTCTGAGGGATTTGGCACTGTTGGAGGGTCAGTACTGAGGGGGTGCGCACTGTTGGAGGTTCAGTACTGAGGGAGCACTGCACTGTCGGAGGGTCAGTGCTAAAGGAGTGGGCGCTGTCAGAGGGTCAGTGCTGAGGCAGTGTCCACTGTCAGATGGTCAGTGCTGAGGGAGTGCCGCACTATCGGAGGGTCAGTGTTGAGGGCATGCCGCACTGTCTGAGTGTCAGTGCTGAGGCCGTGCCGCACAGTCTGAGGGTCAGTGCTGAAGGAGTGCCACACTGTCGGAGCTTCAGTACTAAGGGAGCGCTACACTGTGGGAGGGTCAGTGCTGCGGGAGTGCCGCACTGTCGGAGGGTCAGTGCTGTGGGAGTGCCGCACAGTCGGAGGGTGAGTGCTGAGAGAGTGACGCACTGTCAGAAGGTCAGTACTGACTGAGCTCTGCACTGTCTGAGAGTCAGTGCTGAGGAAGGAGGCTTTGTCGGAAGGACAGTGTTGAGGGAATGGGCATGGTTGGAAGGTCAGTCCTGAGGGATTTGGCACTGTTGGAGGGTCAGTACTGAAGGCGTGCGCACTGTTGGAGGATCATTACTGAGGGAGCACTGCACTGTCGGAGGGCCAGTGCAGAGCGAGTGCAGCACTGTCGGATGGTCAGTGCTGAGGGATTGCCGCACTGTTGGAGGGTCAGTGCTGAGGGAGTGCCGCACTGTCGGAGGGTCAGTGCTGAGGGAGCACTGCACTGTCGGAGGGTGAATTCTGCGGGAGTGCCACACTGTCAGAGGGTCAGTGCTGAGGGTGTACCGCACTGTCGAAGGGTAGGTGCTGAGGGAGGGGTCTTTGTCAGAAGGACAGAGTTGAGGGAGTGGGCATGGTCGGAGGGTCAGTGCTGAGGGATTGCCGCATTGTTGGAGGGTCAGTGCTGAGGTAGTGCCGCACTGTCGGAGGGCCAGTGCTGAAGGAGTGCCGCACTGTCGGAGGGTCAGTGCTGAGGGAGTGCCGCACTGCCGGAGGGTCAGTGCTGAGGGAGTGCTGCACAGTCGTAGGGTGAGTGCTACGGGAATGCCACACAGTCGGGGGGTCAGTGCTGAGGGTGTACCGCACTGTCTAAGGGTCAGTGCTGTGCGACTGCCGCACTGCCGGAGGGTGAGTGCTGTGGGAGTGCCGCACTATCGGAGGGTCAGTGCTGAGGGATTGCTGCACTGCCGGAGGGTGAGTGCTGAGAGAGTGCCACACTGTCAGAAGATTAGTACTGAGTGAGCACTGCACTGTCGGCGGGTGAGTGCTACGGGAGTGCCACACTGTCGGAGGGTCAGTGCTGCGGGTGTACAGCACTGTCAGAGGGTCAGTGCTGGGGGAGGGGGCTTTGTCGGAAGGACAGTGTTGAGGGAGTGGGCATGGTTGGAAGGTCAGTCCTGAGGGATTTCGCACTGTTGGAGGTTCAGTACTGAGGGAGCACTGCACTGTCGGAGGGCCAGTGCTGAAGGAGTGCCGCACTGTCGGAGGGTCAGTGCTGAGGGATTTGGCACTGTTGGAGGGTCAGTACTAAGGGTGTGCGCACTGTTGGAGGTTCAGTACAGAGGGCGCACTGCACTGTTGGATGGTCAGTGCTGAGTGGGTGCCACACTGTCGGAGGGTCAGTGCTG
The DNA here is from genome assembly GCF_020745735.1 of Hemiscyllium ocellatum. Classification (NCBI taxonomy): domain Eukaryota; kingdom Metazoa; phylum Chordata; class Chondrichthyes; order Orectolobiformes; family Hemiscylliidae; genus Hemiscyllium; species Hemiscyllium ocellatum. The sequence goes on along the minus strand of NC_083420.1, from coordinate 72,200,042 downwards.
AGGAAGTGCCACACTGTCGGAGAGTCAGTACTGAGTGAGCACTGCACTGTCGGAGGGTGAGTGCTGAGGGAGGGGGCTTTGTCTGAAGGACAGAGTTGAGGGAGTGGGCATGGTTGGAAGGTCAGTGCTGAGGGATTTGGCACTGTTGGAGGGTGAGTACTGAGGGATTGCCGCACTGTTGGAGGGTCCTTGCTGAGGGAGTGCCGCGCTGTCAGAGAGTCAGTGCTGAGGGAGCACTGCACTGTCGGAGGGTGAGTTCTGCGGGAGTGCCACACTGTCGGAGGGTCAGTGCTGAGGCGGGGGCTTTGTCGGAAGGAGAGTGCTGAGGGAGTGGGCATGGTCGGAGGGTCAGTGCTGAGGGATTTGGCACTGTTGGAGGGTGAGTCCTGTGGGTGTACGCACTGTTGGAGGTTCAGTACTGAGGGAGCACTGCACGGTCGGAGGGCCAGTGCTGAAGGGGTGCCTCACTGTTGGAGGGTCAGTGCTGAGGGCGTGCCGCACTGTCGGAGGGTCAGTGCTGTGGGAGTGCCGCACTGTCGGAGGTTCAGTGCTGTGGGTGTGCAGCACTGTCGGAAGGTCAGTGCTGAGTGAGTGCCGCACTGTCGGAGGGTCAGTGCTGAGGGATTGCTGCACTGCCGGAGGGTGAGTGCTGAGAGAGTGACGCACTGTCAGAAGGTCAGTACTGAGTGAGCACTGCACTGTCCGAGGTCAGTGCTGAGGGAGGGGGCTTTGTCGGAAGGACAGTGTTGAGGGAGTGGGCATGGTTGGAAGGTCAGTCCTGAGGGATTTGGCACTATTGGAGGGTCAGTACTGAGGGCGTGCGCACTTTTGGAGGTTCATTACTGAGGGAGCACTGCACTGTCGGAGGGCCAGTGCTGAGGGAGTGCTGCACTGTCGGAGGGTCAGTGCTGAGGGAGCACTGCACTGTCGGAGGGTGAGTTCTGCGGGAGTGCTACACTGTCAGAGGGTCAGTGCTAAGGGTGTGCCTCAATGACGGAAGGTCAGTACTGAGTGAGTGCCGCACTGTCGGAGGGTGAGTGCTGCGGGAGTGCCACACTGTCGGAGGTTCAGTGCTGTGGGTGTGCCGCACAGTTGGAGGTTCAGTACTAAGGGAGCACTGCACTGTCGGAGGGCCAGTGCTGAAGGAGTGTCGCACTGTCGGAGGGTCAGTGCTGAGTGAGTGCCGCACTGTCGGAGGGTCAGTGCTGTGGGAGTGCCGCACTGTCGGAGGGTGAGTACTGCAGGTGTACCACACTGTTGGAGGATCAGTGATGAGGGAGTGGGCACTGTCAGAGGGTCAGTGCGAAAGGAGTGGGCGCTGTCGGAGGTTCAGGACTGAGGGAGCGCTACAGAGCAGGAGGGTCAGTGCTGAGGGAGTGGACACTGTCAGATAGTCAGTGCTGAGGGAGTGCCGCACTGTCGGAGGGTCAGTGCTGAGGGAGCACTGCACTGACGGAGAGTGAGTTCTGCGGGAGTGCCACACTGTCAGAGGGTCAGTGCTGAGGGTGTACCGCACTGTCGGAGGGTCAGTGCTGAGGGATGGGGCTTTGTCTGAAGGACAGTGTTGAGGGAGGGGGCTTTGTTGGAAGGAATGTTCTGAGGGAGTGGGCATTGTCGGAGGGTCAGTGCTGAGGGATTTGGCACTGTTGGAGGGTGAGTCCTGAGGGAGTGCGCACTGTCGGAGGGTCAGTACTGAGGGAGCACTGCACTGTCGGAGGGCCAGTGCTGAAGGAGTGCCGCACTGTCGGAGGGTCAGTGTTGAGGGAGTGCCGCACTGCCGGAGAGTCAGTGCTGAGGGAGTACCGCACTGCCGGAGAGTCAGTGCTGAGGGAGTGCCGCACTGCCGGAGGCTGAGTGCTGAGGGTGTACCGCACTGTCTGAGGGTCAGTGCTGAGGGAGTGGGCACTGACAGACGGTCAGTGCTGAGGGAGTGGCCACTGCCAGAGCATCAGTGCTGAAGGGGAGGGCACGGTCAGAGGGTCAGTTCTGAGGGAGTGGGCACTGTTGGAGGTTGAGGACTGAGGGAGCACTGCACTGTGGGAGGGTCAGTGCTGACGGAGTGTTGCACTGTCGGAGGGTCAGTACTGAAGGAGTGCCACACTGTCGGAGGTTCAGTACTAAGGGAGAACTACATTGTGGGAGGGTCAGTGCTGAGGGAGTGGGCACTGTTGGAGGGTCATTGATGAGGGAGTGGACACTTTCGGAGTGTCAGTGCTGAGCGGGTAGGCACTGTCGGAGTGTCATTGCTGAGGGAGTGGGCACTGTCGGAGGGTCAGTGCTAAAGGAGTGGGCGCTGTCAGAGGGTCAGTGCTGAGGGAGTGTCCACTGTCAGATGGTCAGTGCTGAGGGAGTGCTGCACTGTCAGAGGGTCCGTGTTGAGGGCGTGCCGCACTGTCTGAGTGTCAGTGCTGAGGGAGTGCCGCACTGTCCGAGGGTCAGTGCTGAGGGTTTGCCGCACTGTCTGACGGTCAGTGCTGAAGGACTGCCACACTGTCGGAGCTTCAGTACTAAGGGAGCGCTACACTGTGGGAGGGTCAGTGCTGAGGCATTTGGAACTGTTGGAGGGTCAGTGCTGAGGGAGTGCCGCACTGTCGGAGGGTCAGTGCTGTGGGTGTGCCGCACTGTCGGAGGGTCAGTGCTGTGGGAGTGCCGCACTGTCGGAGGGTCAGTGCTGTGGGATTGCTGCACTGCCGGAGGGTGAGTGCTGAGAGAGTGACGCACTGTCAGAAGGTCAGTACTGAGTGAGCACTGCACTGTCCGAGGTCAGTGCTGAGGGAGGGGGCTTTGTCGAAAGGACAGTGTTGAGGGAGTGGGCATGGTTGGAAGGTCAGTCCTGAGGGATTTGGCACTATTGGAGGGTCAGTACTGAGGGCGTGCGCACTTTTGGAGGTTCATTACTGAGGGAGCACTGCACTGTCGGAGGGCCAGTGCTGAGGGAGTGCCGCACTGTCGGAGGGTCAGTGCTGAGGGAGCAATGCACTGTCGGAAGGTGAGTTCTGCGGGAGTGCCACACTGTTGGAGGGTCAGTGCTAAGGGTGAGCCTCAATGACGGAAGGTCAGTGCTGAGTGAGTGCCGCACTGTCGGAGGGTGAGTGCTGCGGGAGTGACACACTGTCGGAGGTTCAGTGCTGTGGGTGTGCCGCACTGTCAGAGGGTCAGTGCTGAGGGTGTGCCGCACTGTCGGAAGGTCAGTGCTGAGTGAGTGCCGCACTGTCAGAGGGTCAGTGCTGAGCGATTGCTGCACTGCCGGAGGGTGAGTGCTGAGAGAGTGACGCACTGTCAGAAGGTCAGTACTGAGTGAGCACTGCACTGTCGGAGGTCAATGCTGAGGGAGGGGGCTTTGTCGGAAGAACAGTGTTGAGGGAGTGGGCATGGTTGGAAGGTCAGTCCTGAGGGATTTGGCACTGTTGGAGGGTCAGTACTGAGGGCGTGCGCACTGTTGGAGGTTCAGTACTGAGGGAGCACTGAACTTTCGGAGGGTCAGTGCTGAGGGAGTGCCACACTGTCGGAGGCTCAGTGCTGAGGGAGTGCCGCACTGTCGGAGCGTCAGTGATGAGGGAGTGCCGCACTGTCGGAGGGTCAGTGCTGAGGGTGTGCGCACTGTTGGAGGTTCAGTACTAAGGGAGCACTGCACTGTCGGAGGGCCAGTGCTGAAGGAGTGTCGCACTGTGGGAGGGTCAGTGCTGTGGGAGTGCCGCACTGTCGGAGGGTGAGTACTGCGGGTGTACCACACTGTCGGAGGATCAGTGATGAGGGAGTGGGCACTGTCGGAGGGTCAGTGCTGAGAGCGTTGGCACTGTCGGAGGGTCAGTGCTAAAGGAGTGGGCGCTGTCGGAGGTTCAGGACTGAGGGAGCGCTACAGTGCAGGAGGGTCAGTGCTGAGGGAGTGGGCACTGTCAGATGGTCAGTGCTGAGGGAGTGCCGCACTGTCGGAGGGTCAGTGCTGAGGGAGCACTGCACTGTCGGAGGGTGAGTTCTGCGGGAGTGCCGCACTGTCGGAGGGTCAGTGCTGTGGGATTTGGCACTGTTGGAGGGTGAGTCCTGAGGGAGTGCGCACTGTTGGAGGTTCAGTACTGAGGGAGCACTGCACTGTCGGAGGGCCAGTGCTGAAGGAGTGCCGCACTGTCGGAGGGTCAGTGCTGAGGGAGTGCCGCACTGCCGGAGAGTAAGTGCTGAGGGAGTACCGCACTGCCGGAGAGTCAGTGCTGAGGGAGTGTCGCACTGCCGGAGGCTGAGTGCTGCGGGAATGCCACACTGTCGGAGGGTCAGTGCTGAGGATGTGCCGCACTGTCTGAGGGTCAGTGCTGAGGGAGTGGGCACTGACAGAGGGTCAGTGCTGAGGGAGTGGCCACTGTCAGAGCATCAGTGCTGAAGGGGAGGGCACGGTCAGAGGGACAGTGCTGAGGGAGTGGGCACTGTTGGAGGTTGAGGACTGAGGGAGCACTGCACTGTGGGAGGGTCAGTGCTGACGGAGTGTTGCACTGTCGGAGGGTCAGTACTGAAGGAGTGCCACACTGTCGGAGGTTCAGTACTAAGGGAGAACTACATTGTGGGAGGGTCAGTGCTGAGGGAGTGGGCACTGTCGGAGGGTCATTGATGAGGGAGTGGACACTTTCGGAGTGTCAGTGCTGAGCGGGTAGGCACTGTCGGAGTGTCATTGCTAAGGGAGTGGGCACTGTCGGAGGGTCAGTGCTAAAGGAGTGGGCGCTGTCAGAGGGTCAGTGCTGAGGGAGTGTCCACTGTCAGATGGTCAGTGCTGAGGGAGTGCTGCACTGCCAGAGGGTCAGTGTTGAGGGCGTGCCGCACTGTCTGAGTGTCAGTGCTGAGGGAGTGCCGCTCTGTCCGAGGGTCAGTGCTGAAGGACTGCCACACTGTCGGAGCTTCAGTACTAAGGGAGCGCTACACTGTTGGAGGGTCAGTGCTGAGGGATTTGGAACTGTTGGAGGCTCAGTGCTGAGGGAGTGCCGCACTGTCGGAGGGTCAGTGATGAGGGAGTGCCGCACTGTCGGAGGGTCAGTGCTGAGGGTGTGCGCACTGTTGGAGGTTCAGTACTAAGGGAGCACTGCACTGTCGGAGGGCCAGTGCTGAAGGAGTGTCGCACTGTGGGAGGGTCAGTGCTGTGGGAGTGCCGCACTGTCGGAGGGTGAGTACTGCGGGTGTACCACACTGTCGGAGGATCAGTGATGAGGGAGTGGGCACTGTCGGAGGGTCAGTGCTGAGAGCGTTGGCACTGTCGGAGGGTCAGTGCTAAAGGAGTGGGCGCTGTCGGAGGTTCAGGACTGAGGGAGCGCTACAGAGCAGGAGGGTCAGTGCTGAGGGAGTGGGCACTGTCAGATGGTCAGTGCTGAGGGAGTGCCGCACTGTCGGAGGGTCAGTGCTGAGGGAGCACTGCACTGTCGGAGGGTGAGTTCTGCGGGAGTGCCGCACTGTCGGAGGGTCAGTGCTGTGGGATTTGGCACTGTTGGAGGGTGAGTCCTGAGGGAGTGCGCACTGTCGGAGGGTCAGTGCTGTGGGAGTGCCGCACTGTCGGAAGGTGAGTGCTGTGGGAGTGCCGCACTGTCGGCGGGTCAGTGCTGAGGGTGTGCCCCACTGATGGAAGGTCAGTGCTGAGAGAGTGCCACACTGTCAGAAGGTCAGTACTGAGTGAGCAATGCACTGTCGGTGGGTGAGTGCTGCGGGAGTGCCACACTGTCGGAGGGTCAGTGCTGACGGTGTGCCGCACTGTCGGAAAGTCAGTGCTGAGGAGGGGGCTTTGTCGGAACGACAGTGTTGAGGGAGTGGGCATGGTTGGAAGGTCAGTGCTGAGGGATTTGGGACTGTTGGACGGTCAGTACTGAGGGCGTGCGCACTGGTGGAGGTTCAGTACTGAGGGAGCACTGCACTGTCGGAGGGTCAGTACTGAAGAAGTGCCACACTGTCGGAGGTTCAGTACTAAGGGAGAACTACATTATGGGAGGGTCAGTGCTGAGGGAGTGGGCACTGTCGGAGGGTCATTGATGAGGGAGTGGACACTTTCGGAGTGTCAGTGCTGAGCGGGTAGGCACTGTCGGAGTGTCATTGCTGAGGGAGTGGGCACTGTCGGAGGGTCAGTGCTAAAGGAGTGGGCGCTGTCAGAGGGTCAGTGCTGAGGGAGTGTCCACTGTCAGATGGTCAGTGCTGAGGGAGTGCTGCACTGTCAGAGGGTCCGTGTTGAGGGCGTGCCGCACTGTCTGAGTGTCAGTGCTGAGGGAGTGCCGCACTGTCCGAGGGTCAGTGCTGAGGGTTTGCCGCACTGTCTGACGGTCAGTGTTGAAGGACTGCCACACTGTCGGAGCTTCAGTACTAAGGGAGCGCTACACTGTGGGAGGGTCAGTGCTGAGGGATTTGGAACTGTTGGAGGGTCAGTGCTGAGGGAGTGCCGCACTGTCGGAGGGTCAGTGCTGTGGGAGTGCCGCACTGTCGGAGGGTCAGTGCTGTGGGTGTGCCGCACTGTCGGAGGGTCAGTGCTGTGGGAGTGCCGCACTGTCGGAGGGTCAGTGCTGTGGGAGTGCCGCACTGTCAGAGGGTGAGTGCTGTGGGAGTGCCACTCTGTCGGAGGGTCAGTGCTGTGGGTGTGCCGCACTGTCGGCGGGTCAGTGCTGAGGGTGTGCCGCACTGTCGGAAGGTCAGTGCTGAGGAGGGGGCTTTGTCGGAACGACAGTGTTGAGGGAGTGGGCATGGTTGGAAGGTCAGTGCTGAGGGATTTGGCACTGTTGGAGGGTCAGTACTGAGGGCGTGCGCACTGTTGGAGGTTCAGTACTGAGGGAGCACTGCACTGTCGGAGGGCCAGTGCTGAGGGAGTGCCGCACCGTCGGATGGTCAGTGCTGAGGGATTGCCGCACTGTTGGAGGGTCAGTGCTGAGGGAGCACTGCAATGTCGGAGGGTGAGTTCTGCGGGAGTGCCACACCCTCCGAGGGTCAGTGCTGAGGGAGGGGGCTTTGTCGGAAGGACAGTGTTAAGGGAGGGGGCTTTGTTGGAAGGAGAGTGCTGAGGGAGTGGGCATGGTCGGAGGGTCAGTGCTGAGGGATTTGGCACTGTTCGAGGGTGAGTCCTGAGGGAGTGCACAATGTTCGAGTTTCGGTACTGATGGAGCACTGCACTGTCAGAGGGCCAGTGCTGAAGGAATGCCGCAATGTCGGAGGGTCAGTGCTCAGGGAGTGCCGCACTGTCGGAGGGTGAGTGCTGTGGGAGTGCCACACTGTCGGAGGGTCAGTGCTGTGGGTGTGCCGCACTGCCAGAGGGTCAGTGCTGAGAGAGTGCCACACTGTCGGAGGGCCAGTGCTGAAGGAGTGCCGCACTGTCGGAGGGTCAGTGCTGAGGAAGTGCCGCACTGCCGGAGGGTCAGTGCTGAGGGAGTGCCGCACTGTTGGAGGGTGAGTCCTGAGGGCGTGCGCACTGTTGGAGGTTCAGTACTGAGGGAGTACTGCACGGTCGGAGGGCCAGTGCTGAAGGAGTGCCGCACTGTCGTAGCTTCAGTACTAAGGGAGCGCTAGACTGTGGGAGGGTCAGTGCTGAGGGATTTGGCACTGTTGGAGGGTCAGTGCTGAGAGAGTGCCGCACTGTCGGAGGGTCAGTGCTGAGGGTGTGCCGCACTGTCGGAAGGTCAGTGCTGAGTGAGTGCCGCACTGTCAGAATGTCAGTACTGAGCGAGCACTGCACTGTCGGAGGGTCAGTGCTGAGGGAGGGGGCTTTGTCAGAAGGACAGTGTTGAGGGAGTGGGCATGGTTGGAAGGTCAGTCCTGAGGGATTTGGCACTGTTGGAGGGTCAGTACTGAGGGCGTGCGCACTGTTGGAGGTTCAGTACTGAGGGAGCACTGCACTGTCGGAGGGCCAGTGCTGAGGGAGTGCCGCAATGTCGGATGGTCAGTGCTGAGGGATTGCCGTACTGTTGGAGGGTCAGTGCTGAGGGAGTGCCGCATTGTCGGAGGGCCAGTGCTGGGGGAGCACTGCAATGTCGGAGGGTCCATACTGAGGGAGTCCCACAATGTCAGAAGTTCAGTGCTGAGGCAGCGTCGCACTTTCGGAGGGTCAGTGCTCAGGGAGTGCCGCACTGTCGGAGGGTCGGTGCTGAGGGAGTGCCGCACTGTCGGAGGGTCAGTGCTGAGGGAGTGCCGCACTGTCGGAGGGTCAGTGCTGGGGGAGGGCCGCACTGTTGGAGGGTCCGTGGTGAGGGAAAGCCGGACTGTCGGAGGGTCAGTACTGAGGGAGAGCCGCACCGTCGGAGGGTCAGTGCTGAGGGAAAGCCGGACTGTCAGAGGGTCTGTGCTGAGGGAGAGCTGCACTGTTGGAGGGTCAGTGCTGAGGGAAAGCTGGACTGACGGAGGGTCTGTGCTGAGGGAGAGCTGCACTGTTGGAGGGTCAGTGCTGAGGGAGTGCCGCACTGTCGGAGGGTCAGTGCTGAGGGTGTGTCGCACTGTCGGAGGGTCGGTGCTGAGGGAGTGCCGCATTGTCGGAGGGTCAGTGCTGAGAGAGGTCTGCGCTGTCGGAGGGTCAGTGCTAATGGAGTGCCTTACTGTCGGAGGGCCAGTGCTGAGTGGGTGCCACACTGTTCGAAGGGCAGTGCTGAGGGAGGGGGCACTGTTGGAGGGTGAGTCCTGAGGGCGTGCGCACTGTTGGAGGTTCAGTACTGAGGGAGCACTGCATGGTCGGAGGGCCAGTGCTGAAGGAGTGCCGCACTGTCCGAGGGTCAGTGCTGAAGATGTGCCGCACATTCTGAGGGTCAGTGCTGAAGGAGTGCCACACTGTCGGAGCTTCAGTACTAAGGGAGCGCTACACTGTGGGAGGGTCAGTGCTGAGGGAGAGCTGCACTGTCGGAGGGTCAGTGCTGTGGGAGTGCCACACTGTCGGAGCTTCAGTACTAAGGGAGCGCTACACTGTGGGAGGGTCAGTGCTGAGGGAGAGCTGCACTGTCGGAGGGTCAGTGCTGTGGGAGTGCCACACTGTAGGAGGGTCAGTGCTGTGGGTGTGCCGCACTGTCAGAGGGTCAGTGCTGAGGGTGTGCCGCACTGTCGGAAGGTCAGTGCTGAGTGAGTGCCGCACTGTTGGAGGGTCAGTGCTGAGGGATTGCTGCACTGCCGGAGGGTGGGTGCTGAGAGAGTGACGCACTGTCGGAGGGTCAGTGCTGAGGGTGTGCGCACTGTTGGAGGTTCAGTACTAAGGGAGCACTGCACTGTCGGAGGGCCAGTGCTGAAGGAGTGTCGCACTGTGGGAGGGTCAGTGCTGTGGGAGTGCCGCACTGTCGGAGGGTGAGTACTGCGGGTGTACCACACTGTCGGAGGATCAGTGATGAGGGAGTGGGCACTGTCGGAGGGTCAGTGCTGAGAGCGTTGGCACTGTCGGAGGGTCAGTGCTAAAGGAGTGGGCGCTGTCGGAGGTTCAGGACTGAGGGAGCGCTACAGAGCAGGAGGGTCAGTGCTGAGGGAGTGGGCACTGTCAGATGGTCAGTGCTGAGGGAGTGCCGCACTGTCGGAGGGTCAGTGCTGAGGGAGCACTGCACTGTCGGAGGGTGAGTTCTGCGGGAGTGCCGCACTGTCGGAGGGTCAGTGCTGTGGGATTTGGCACTGTTGGAGGGTGAGTCCTGAGGGAGTGCGCACTGTCGGAGGGTCAGTGCTGTGGGAGTGCCGCACTGTCGGAAGGTGAGTGCTGTGGGAGTGCCGCACTGTCGGCGGGTCAGTGCTGAGGGTGTGCCCCACTGATGGAAGGTCAGTGCTGAGAGAGTGCCACACTGTCAGAAGGTCAGTACTGAGTGAGCAATGCACTGTCGGTGGGTGAGTGCTGCGGGAGTGCCACACTGTCGGAGGGTCAGTGCTGACGGTGTGCCGCACTGTCGGAAAGTCAGTGCTGAGGAGGGGGCTTTGTCGGAACGACAGTGTTGAGGGAGTGGGCATGGTTGGAAGGTCAGTGCTGAGGGATTTGGGACTGTTGGACGGTCAGTACTGAGGGCGTGCGCACTGGTGGAGGTTCAGTACTGAGGGAGCACTGCACTGTCGGAGGGTCAGTACTGAAGAAGTGCCACACTGTCGGAGGTTCAGTACTAAGGGAGAACTACATTATGGGAGGGTCAGTGCTGAGGGAGTGGGCACTGTCGGAGGGTCATTGATGAGGGAGTGGACACTTTCGGAGTGTCAGTGCTGAGCGGGTAGGCACTGTCGGAGTGTCATTGCTGAGGGAGTGGGCACTGTCGGAGGGTCAGTGCTAAAGGAGTGGGCGCTGTCAGAGGGTCAGTGCTGAGGGAGTGTCCACTGTCAGATGGTCAGTGCTGAGGGAGTGCTGCACTGTCAGAGGGTCCGTGTTGAGGGCGTGCCGCACTGTCTGAGTGTCAGTGCTGAGGGAGTGCCGCACTGTCCGAGGGTCAGTGCTGAGGGTTTGCCGCACTGTCTGACGGTCAGTGTTGAAGGACTGCCACACTGTCGGAGCTTCAGTACTAAGGGAGCGCTACACTGTGGGAGGGTCAGTGCTGAGGGATTTGGAACTGTTGGAGGGTCAGTGCTGAGGGAGTGCCGCACTGTCGGAGGGTCAGTGCTGTGGGAGTGCCGCACTGTCGGAGGGTCCGTGCTGTGGGTGTGCCGCACTGTCTGTGGGTCAGTGCTGTGGGAGTGCCGCACTGTCGGAGGGTCAGTGCTGTGGGAGTGCCGCACTGTCAGAGGGTGAGTGCTGTGGGAGTGCCACTCTGTCGGAGGGTCAGTGCTGTGGGTGTGCCGCACTGTCGGCGGGTCAGTGCTGAGGGTGTGCCGCACTGTCGGAAGGTCAGTGCTGAGGAGGGGGCTTTGTCGGAACGACAGTGTTGAGGGAGTGGGCATGGTTGGAAGGTCAGTGCTGAGGGATTTGGCACTGTTGGAGGGTCAGTACTGAGGGCGTGCGCACTGTTGGAGGTTCAGTACTGAGGGAGCACTGCACTGTCGGAGGGCCAGTGCTGAGGGAGTGCCGCACCGTCGGATGGTCAGTGCTGAGGGATTGCCGCACTGTTGGAGGGTCAGTGCTGAGGGAGCACTGCAATGTCGGAGGGTGAGTTCTGCGGGAGTGCCACACCCTCCGAGGGTCAGTGCTGAGGGAGGGGGCTTTGTCGGAAGGACAGTGTTAAGGGAGGGGGCTTTGTTGGAAGGAGAGTGCTGAGGGAGTGGGCATGGTCGGAGGGTCAGTGCTGAGGGATTTGGCACTGTTCGAGGGTGAGTCCTGAGGGAGTGCACAATGTTCGAGTTTCGGTACTGATGGAGCACTGCACTGTCAGAGGGCCAGTGCTGAAGGAATGCCGCAATGTCGGAGGGTCAGTGCTCAGGGAGTGCCGCACTGTCGGAGGGTGAGTGCTGTGGGAGTGCCACACTGTCGGAGGGTCAGTGCTGTGGGTGTGCCGCACTGCCAGAGGGTCAGTGCTGAGAGAGTGCCACACTGTCGGAGGGCCAGTGCTGAAGGAGTGCCGCACTGTCGGAGGGTCAGTGCTGAGGAAGTGCCGCACTGCCGGAGGGTCAGTGCTGAGGGAGTGCCGCACTGTTGGAGGGTGAGTCCTGAGGGCGTGCGCACTGTTGGAGGTTCAGTACTGAGGGAGTACTGCACGGTCGGAGGGCCAGTGCTGAAGGAGTGCCGCACTGTCGTAGCTTCAGTACTAAGGGAGCGCTAGACTGTGGGAGGGTCAGTGCTGAGGGATTTGGCACTGTTGGAGGGTCAGTGCTGAGAGAGTGCCGCACTGTCGGAGGGTCAGTGCTGAGGGTGTGCCGCACTGTCGGAAGGTCAGTGCTGAGTGAGTGCCGCACTGTCAGAATGTCAGTACTGAGCGAGCACTGCACTGTCGGAGGGTCAGTGCTGAGGGAGGGGGCTTTGTCAGAAGGACAGTGTTGAGGGAGTGGGCATGGTTGGAAGGTCAGTCCTGAGGGATTTGGCACTGTTGGAGGGTCAGTACTGAGGGCGTGCGCACTGTTGGAGGTTCAGTACTGAGGGAGCACTGCACTGTCGGAGGGCCAGTGCTGAGGGAGTGCCGCAATGTCGGATGGTCAGTGCTGAGGGATTGCCGTACTGTTGGAGGGTCAGTGCTGAGGGAGTGCCGCATTGTCGGAGGGCCAGTGCTGGGGGAGCACTGCAATGTCGGAGGGTCCATACTGAGGGAGTCCCACAATGTCAGAAGTTCAGTGCTGAGGCAGCGTCGCACTTTCGGAGGGTCAGTGCTCAGGGAGTGCCGCACTGTCGGAGGGTCGGTGCTGAGGGAGTGCCGCACTGTCGGAGGGTCAGTGCTGAGGGAGTGCCGCACTGTCGGAGGGTCAGTGCTGGGGGAGGGCCGCACTGTTGGAGGGTCCGTGGTGAGGGAAAGCCGGACTGTCGGAGGGTCAGTACTGAGGGAGAGCCGCACCGTCGGAGGGTCAGTGCTGAGGGAAAGCCGGACTGTCAGAGGGTCTGTGCTGAGGGAGAGCTGCACTGTTGGAGGGTCAGTGCTGAGGGAAAGCTGGACTGACGGAGGGTCTGTGCTGAGGGAGAGCTGCACTGTTGGAGGGTCAGTGCTGAGGGAGTGCCGCACTGTCGGAGGGTCAGTGCTGAGGGTGTGTCGCACTGTCGGAGGGTCGGTGCTGAGGGAGTGCCGCATTGTCGGAGGGTCAGTGCTGAGAGAGGTCTGCGCTGTCGGAGGGTCAGTGCTAATGGAGTGCCTTACTGTCGGAGGGCCAGTGCTGAGTGGGTGCCACACTGTTCGAAGGGCAGTGCTGAGGGAGGGGGCACTGTTGGAGGGTGAGTCCTGAGGGCGTGCGCACTGTTGGAGGTTCAGTACTGAGGGAGCACTGCATGGTCGGAGGGCCAGTGCTGAAGGAGTGCCGCACTGTCCGAGGGTCAGTGCTGAAGATGTGCCGCACATTCTGAGGGTCAGTGCTGAAGGAGTGCCACACTGTCGGAGCTTCAGTACTAAGGGAGCGCTACACTGTGGGAGGGTCAGTGCTGAGGGAGAGCTGCACTGTCGGAGGGTCAGTGCTGTGGGAGTGCCACACTGTCGGAGCTTCAGTACTAAGGGAGCGCTACACTGTGGGAGGGTCAGTGCTGAGGGAGAGCTGCACTGTCGGAGGGTCAGTGCTGTGGGAGTGCCACACTGTAGGAGGGTCAGTGCTGTGGGTGTGCCGCACTGTCAGAGGGTCAGTGCTGAGGGTGTGCCGCACTGTCGGAAGGTCAGTGCTGAGTGAGTGCCGCACTGTTGGAGGGTCAGTGCTGAGGGATTGCTGCACTGCCGGAGGGTGGGTGCTGAGAGAGTGACGCACTGTCAGAAGGTCAGTACTGAGTGAGCACTACACTGTCGGAGGGTCAGTGCTGAGGAAGGGGGCTTTGTCTGAACGACAGTGTTGAGGGAGTGGGCATGGTTGGAAGGTCAGTCCTGAGGGATTTGGCACTGTTGGAGGGTCAGTACTGAGGGCGTGCGCACTGTTGGAGGTTCAGTACTGAGGGAGCACTGCACTGTCGGAGGGCCAGTGCTGAGGGAGTGCCGCACTGTCGGATGGTCAGTGCTGAGGGATTGCTGCACTGTTGGAGGGTCAGTGCTGAGGGAGTGCCGCACTGTCGGAGGGCCAGTGCTGAGGGAGCACTGCAATGTCGGAGGGTCCATACTGAGGGAGTCCCACACTGTCAGAGGTTCAGTGCTGAGGCAGCGTCGCACATTCGGAGGGTCAGTGCTCAGGGAGTGCCGCACTGTCGGAGGGTCAGTGCTGGGGGAGGGCCGGACTTTCGGAGGGTCAGTGCTGAGGGAGTGCCGCACTGTCGGAGGGTCCGTGGTGAGGGAAAGCCGGACTGTCGGAGGGTCAATACTGAGGGAGAGCCGCACTGTCAGAGGGTCAGTGCTGAGGGAGGGCCGCACTGTCGGAGGGTCTGTGCTGAGGGAGAGCTGCACTGTCGGAGGGTCAGTGCTGAGGGAGTACCGCACTGTCGGAGGGTCAGTGCTGAGGGAGTGTCGCACTGTTGGAGGGTCAGTACTGTAGGGAGTGCCGCATTGTCGGAGGGTCAGTGCTGAGGGAGGGCCGCACTGTCGGAGGGTCTGTGCTGAGGGAGAGCTGCGCTGTCGGAGGGTCCGTACTGAGGGAGTGTTGCACTGTCGGAGAGTCAGTGCTGAGGGAATGCCGTGTGGTCGGTGGGTCAGTGCTGAGGGAGTGAGCAATGTCGGAGGGTCATTGTTGAGGGAGTGGGCACTGTCGGAGGGTCAGTACTGAGGGATGGGTACTGTCGAAGGGTAAGTGCTGAAGGAGTGGGTACTGCCTGAGGGTCAGTGCCGAGGGAGTGGGCACTGTCGGAGGGTCCGTGCTAATGGAGTGGGCACTGTCAGGTGGTCAGTGCTGAGGGAGTGGCAATGTGAGAGTGTCAGTGCTGAGGGAGGGTGCACTGTCGGAGGGTAAGTGCCGAGGTGGTGCCACTCTGTCGGAGGGTCAGTGTTAAAGGAGTAGGCAATGTTAGAGGTCAGTGCTGCGGGAGTGTGCACTGTCGGAGGGTCAGTGCTGAGGGACTGTGCACTGTCGGAGGGTCAGTGCTGAGCGGGTGCCACACTGTTGGAGGGTCAGTGCTGAGGGAAAGCTGCACTGTCGGAGGGTCAGTGCTGAGGGAGTACCGCACTGTTGGAGGGTCGGTGCTGAGAGAGAGCCGCACTGTCGGAGGGTCAGTGCTGAGGGATTGCTGCACTGCCGGAGGGTGAGTGCTGAGAGAGTGACGCACTGTCAGAAGGTCAGTACTGAGTGAGCACTGCACTGTCGGAGGTCAATGCTGAGGGAGGGGGCTTTGTCGGAAGGACAGTGTTGAGGGAGTGGGCATGGTTGGAAGGTCAGTCCTGAGGGATTTGGCACTGTTGGAGGGTCAGTACTGAGGGCGTGCGCACTGTTGGAGGTTCAGTACTGAGGGAGCACTGAACTTTCGGAGGGTCAGTGCTGAGGGAGTGCCACACTGTCGGAGGCTCAGTGCTGAGGGAGTGCCGCACTGTCGGAGCGTCAGTGATGAGGGAGTGCCGCACTGTCGGAGGGTCAGTGCTGAGGGTGTGCGCACTGTTGGAGGTTCAGTACTAAGGGAGCACTGCTCTGTCGGAGGGCCAGTGCTGAAGGAGTGTCGCACTGTGGGAGGGTCAGTGCTGTGGGAGTGCCGCACTGTCGGAGGGTGAGTACTGCGGGTGTACCACACTGTCGGAGGATCAGTGATGAGGGAGTGGGCACTGTCGGAGGGTCAGTGCTGAGAGCGTTGGCACTGTCGGAGGGTCAGTGCTAAAGGAGTGGGCGCTGTCGGAGGTTCAGGACTGAGGGAGCGCTACAGTGCAGGAGGGTCAGTGCTGAGGGAGTGGGCACTGTCAGATGGTCAGTGCTGAGGGAGTGCCGCACTGTCGGAGGGTCAGTGCTGAGGGAGCACTGCACTGTCGGAGGGTGAGTTCTGCGGGAGTGCCGCACTGTCGGAGGGTCAGTGCTGTGGGATTTGGCACTGTTGGAGGGTGAGTCCTGAGGGAGTGCGCACTGTTGGAGGTTCAGTACTGAGGGAGCACTGCACTGTCGGAGGGCCGGTGCTGAAGGAGTGCCGCACTGTCGGAGGGCCGGTGCTGAAGGAGTGCCGCACTGTCGGAGGGTCAGTACTGAAGGAGTGCCACACTGTCGGAGGTTCAGTACTAAGGGAGAACTACATTGTGGGAGGGTCAGTGCTGAGGGAGTGGGCACTGTCGGAGTGTCATTGCTGAGGGAGTGGGCACTGTCGGAGGGTCAGTGCTAAAGGAGTGGGCGCTGTCAGAGGGTCAGTGCTGAGGGAGTGTCCACTGTCAGATGGTCAGTGCTGAGGGAGTGCTGCACTGCCAGAGGGTCAGTGTTGAGGGCGTGCCGCACTGTCTGAGTGTCAGTGCTGAGGGAGTGCCGCTCTGTCCGAGGGTCAGTGCTGAAGGACTGCCACACTGTCGGAGCTTCAGTACTAAGGGAGCGCTACACTGTTGGAGGGTCAGTGCTGAGGGATTTGGAACTGTTGGAGGCTCAGTGCTGAGGGAGTGCCGCTCTGTCGGAGGGTCAGTGATGAGGGAGTGCTGCACTGTCGGAGGGTCAGTGCTGAGGGTGTGCGCACTGTTGGAGGTTCAGTACTAAGGGAGCACTGCACTGTCGGAGGGCCAGTGCTGAAGGAGTGTCGCACTGTGGGAGGGTCAGTGCTGTGGGAGTGCCGCACTGTCGGAGGGTCAGTGCTGTGGGTGTGCCGCACTGTCGGAGGGTCAGTGCTGTGGGAGTGCCGCACTGTCGGAGGGTGAGTGCTGTGGGAGTGCCGCACTGTCGGCGGGTCAGTGCTGAGGGTGTGCCCCACTGATGGAAGGTCAGTGCTGAGAGAGTGCCACACTGTCAGAAGGTTAGTACTGAGTGAGCAATGCACTGTCGGTGGGTGAGTGCTGCGGGAGTGCCACACTGTCGGAGGGTCAGTGCTGACGGTGTGCCGCACTGTCGGAAAGTCAGTGCTGAGGAGGGGGCTTTGTCGGAACGACAGTGTTGAGGGAGTGGGCATGGTTGGAAGGTCAGTGCTGAGGGATCTGGGACTGTTGGACGGTCAGTACTGAGGGCGTGCGCACTGGTGGAGGTTCAGTACTGAGGGAGCACTGCACTGTCGGAGGGTCAGTACTGAAGAAGTGCCACACTGTCGGAGGTTCAGTACTAAGGGAGAACTACATTATGGGAGGGTCAGTGCTGAGCGGGTAGGCACTGTCGGAGTGTCATTGCTGAGGGAGTGGGCACTGTCGGAGGGTCAGTGCTAAAGGAGAAGGGCGCTGTCAGAGGGTCAGTGCTGAGGGAGTGTCCACTGTCAGATGGTCAGTGCTGAGGGAGTGCTGCACTGTCAGAGGGTCCGTGTTGAGGGCGTGCCGCACTGTCTGAGTGTCAGTGCTGAGGGAGTGCCGCACTGTCCGAGGGTCAGTGCTGAGGGTTTGCCGCACTGTCTGACGGTCAGTGTTGAAGGACTGCCACACTGTCGGAGCTTCAGTACTAAGGGAGCGCTACACTGTGGGAGGGTCAGTGCTGAGGGATTTGGAACTGTTGGAGGGTCAGTGCTGAGGGAGTGCCGCACTGTCGGAGGGTCAGTGCTGTGGGAGTGCCGCACTGTCGGAGGGTCAGTGCTGTGGGTGTGCCGCACTGTCGGAGGGTCAGTGCTGTGGGAGTGCCGCACTGTCGGAGGGTCAGTGCTGTGGGAGTGCCGCACTGTCAGAGGGTGAGTGCTGTGGGAGTGCCACTCTGTCGGAGGGTCAGTGCTGTGGGTGTGCCGCACTGTGGGCGGGTCAGTGCTGAGGGTGTGCCGCACTGTCGGAAGGTCAGTGCTGAGGAGGGGGCTTTGTCGGAACGACAGTGTTGAGGGAGTGGGCATGGTTGGAAGGTCAGTGCTGAGGGATTTGGCACTGTTGGAGGGTCAGTACTGAGGGCGTGCGCACTGTTGGAGGTTCAGTACTGAGGGAGCACTGCACTGTCGGAGGGCCAGTGCTGAGGGAGTGCCGCACCGTCGGATGGTCAGTGCTGAGGGATTGCCGCACTGTTGGAGGGTCAGTGCTGAGGGAGCACTGCAATGTCGGAGGGTGAGTTCTGCGGGAGTGCCACACCCTCCGAGGGTCAGTGCTGAGGGAGGGGGCTTTGTCGGAAGGACAGTGTTAAGGGAGGGGGCTTTGTTGGAAGGAGAGTGCTGAGGGAGTGGGCATGGTCGGAGGGTCAGTGCTGAGGGATTTGGCACTGTTCGAGGGTGAGTCCTGAGGGAGTGCACAATGTTCGAGTTTCGGTACTGATGGAGCACTGCACTGTCAGAGGGCCAGTGCTGAAGGAATGCCGCAATGTCGGAGGGTCAGTGCTCAGGGAGTGCCGCACTGTCGGAGGGTGAGTGCTGTGGGAGTGCCACACTGTCGGAGGGTCAGTGCTGTGGGTGTGCCGCACTGTCAGAGGGTCAGTGCTGAGAGAGTGCCACACTGTCGGAGGGCCAGTGCTGAAGGAGTGCCGCACTGTCGGAGGGTCAGTGCTGAGGGAGTGCCGCACTGCCGGAGGGTCAGTGCTGAGGGAGTGCCGCACTGTTGGAGGGTGAGTCCTGAGGGCGTGCGCACTGTTGGAGGTTCAGTACTGAGGGAGTACTGCACGGTCGGAGGGCCAGTGCTGAAGGAGTGCCGCACTGTCGTAGCTTCAGTACTAAGGGAGCGCTAGACTGTGGGAGGGTCAGTGCTGAGGGATTTGGCACTGTTGGAGGGTCAGTGCTGAGAGAGTGCCGCACTGTCGGAGGGTCAGTGCTGAGGGTGTGCCGCACTGTCGGAAGGTCAGTGCTGAGTGAGTGCCGCACTGTCAGAAGGTCAGTACTGAGCGAGCACTGCACTGTCGGAGGGTCAGTGCTGAGGGAGGGGGCTTTGTCAGAAGGACAGTGTTGAGGGAGTGGGCATGGTTGGAAGGTCAGTCCTGAGGGATTTGGCACTGTTGGAGGGTCAGTACTGAGGGCGTGCGCACTGTTGGAGGTTCAGTACTGAGGGAGCACTGCACTGTCGGAGGGCCAGTGCTGAGGGAGTGCCGCACTGTCGGATGGTCAGTGCTGAGGGATTGCCGTACTGTTGGAGGGTCAGTGCTGAGGGAGTGCCGCACTGTCGGAGGGCCAGTGCTGGGGGAGCACTGCAATGTCGGAGGGTCCATACTGAGGGAGTCCCACAATGTCAGAAGTTCAGTGCTGAGGCAGCGTCGCACTTTCGGAGGGTCAGTGCTCAGGGAGTGCCGCACTGTCGGAGGGTCGGTGCTGAGGGAGTGCCGCACTGTCGGAGGGTCAGTGCTGAGGGAGTGCCGCACTGTCGGAGGGTCAGTGCTGGGGGAGGGCCGCACTGTTGGAGGGTCCGTGGTGAGGGAAAGCCGGACTGTCGGAGGGTCAGTACTGAGGGAGAGCCGCACTGTCGGAGGGTCAGTGCTGAGGGAGGGCCGCACCGTCGGAGGGTCAGTGCTGAGGGAAAGCCGGACTGTCAGAGGGTCTGTGCTGAGGGAGAGCTGCACTGTTGGAGGGTCAGTGCTGAGGGAAAGCCGGACTGACGGAAGTTCTGTGCTGAGGGAGAGCTGCACTGTTGGAGGGTCAGTGCTGAGGGAGTGCCGCATTGTCGGAGGGTCAGTGCTGAGAGAGGTCTGCGCTGTCGGAGGGTCAGTGCTAATGGAGTGCCTTACTGTCGGAGGGTCAGTGCTGAGCGGGTGCCACACTGTCGGAAGGGCAGTGCTGAGGGAGGGGGCACTGTTGGAGGGTGAGTCCTGAGGGCGTGCGCACTGTTGGAGGTTCAGTACTGAGGGAGCACTGCATGGTCGGAGGGCCAGTGCTGAAGGAGTGCCGCACTGTCCGAGGGTCAGTGCTGAAGATGTGCCGCACATTCTGAGGGTCAGTGCTGAAGGAGTGCCACACTGTCGGAGCTTCAGTACTAAGGGAGCGCTACACTGTGGGAGGGTCAGTGCTGAGGGAGAGCTGCACTGTCGGAGGGTCAGTGCTGTGGGAGTGCCACACTGTCGGAGCTTCAGTACTAAGGGAGCGCTACACTGTGGGAGGGTCAGTGCTGAGGGAGAGCTGCACTGTCGGAGGGTCAGTGCTGTGGGAGTGCCACACTGTAGGAGGGTCAGTGCTGTGGGTGTGCCGCACTGTCGGAGGGTCAGTGCTGAGGGTGTGCCGCACTGTCGGAAGGTCAGTGCTGAGTGAGTGCCGCACTGTTGGAGGGTCAGTGCTGAGGGATTGCTGCACTGCCGGAGGGTGGGTGCTGAGAGAGTGACGCACTGTCAGAAGGTCAGTACTGAGTGAGCACTACACTGTCGGAGGGTCAGTGCTGAGGAAGGGGGCTTTGTCTGAACGACAGTGTTGAGGGAGTGGGCATGGTTGGAAGGTCAGTCCTGAGGGATTTGGCACTGTTGGAGGGTCAGTACTGAGGGCGTGCGCACTGTTGGAGGTTCAGTACTGAGGGAGCACTGCACTGTCGGAGGGCCAGTGCTGAGGGAGTGCCGCACTGTCGGATGGTCAGTGCTGAGGGATTGCTGCACTGTTGGAGGGTCAGTGCTGAGGGAGTGCCGCACTGTCGGAGGGCCAGTGCTGAGGGAGCACTGCAATGTCGGAGGGTCCATACTGAGGGAGTCCCACACTGTCAGAAGTTCAGTGCTGAGGCAGCGTCGCACTTTCGGAGGGTCAGTGCTCAGGGAGTGCCGCACTGTCGGAGGGTCAGTGCTGGGGGAGGGCCGGACTTTCGGAGGGTCAGTGCTGAGGGAGTGCCGCACTGTCGGAGGGTCCGTGGTGAGGGAAAGCCGGACTGTCGGAGGGTCAGTACTGAGGGAGAGCCGCGCTGTCGGAGGGTCAGTGCTGAGGGAGGGCCGCACCGTCGGATGGTTAGTGCTGAGGGAAAGCCAGACTGACAGAAGGTCAGTGCTGAGGGAAAGCCGCACTGTCAGAGGGTCAGTGCTGAGGGAGGGCCGCACTGTCGGAGGGTCTGTGCTGAGGGAGAGCTGCACTGTCGGAGGGTCAGTGCTGAGGGAGTACCGCACTGTCGGAGGGTCAGTACTGTAGGGAGTGCCGCATTGTCGGAGGGTCAGTGCTGAGGGAGGGCCGCACTGTCGGAGGGTCTGTGCTGAGGGAGAGCTGCGCTGTCGGAGGGTCCGTACTGAGGGAGTGTTGCACTGTCGGAGAGTCAGTGCTCAGGGAATGCCGTGTGGTCGGTGGGTCAGTGCTGAGGGAGTGAGCAATGTCGGAGGGTCATTGTTGAGGGAGTGGGCACTGTCGGAGGGTCAGTACTGAGGGATGGGTACTGTCGAAGGGTAAGTGCTGAAGGAGTGGGTACTGCCTGAGGGTCAGTGCCGAGGGAGTGGGCACTGTTGGAGGGTCCGTGCTAATGGAGTGGGCACTGTCAGGTGGTCAGTGCTGAGGGAGTGGCAATGTGAGAGTGTCAGTGCTGAGGGAGGGTGCACTGTCGGAGGGTCAGTGCCGAGGTGGTGCCACTCTGTCGGAGGGTCAGTGTTAAAGGAGTAGGCAATGTTAGAGGTCAGTGCTGCGGGAGTGTGCACTGTCGGAGGGCCAGTGCTGAGGGACTGCGCACTGTCGGAGGGTCAGTGCTGAGCGGGTGCCACACTGTTGGAGGGTCAGTGCTGAGGGAAAGCTGCACTGTCGGAGGGTCAGTGCTGAGGGAGTACCGCACTGTTGGAGGGTCGGTGCTGAGAGAGAGCCGCACTGTCGGAGGGTCAGTGCTGAGGGATTGCTGCACTGCCGGAGGGTGAGTGCTGAGAGAGTGACGCACTGTTGGAGGGTCGGTGCTGAGAGAGAGCCGCACTGTCGGAGGGTCAGTGCTGAGGGAAAGCCGGATTATCGGAGGGTCAGTGTTGAGGGAGGGCCACACTGTCGGAGGGTCAGTACTGAGGGAGTGCCGCACTGTCAGATGGTCAGTGCTGAGGGAGGGCCGCACTGTCGGAGGGTCAGTGCTGAGAGAGTGCCGCACTGTTGGGGATTCAGTGCTGAGAGAGTGCCTCACTGTCGGAGGGTCAGTGCTGAGGGAGGGCTGCACTGTCGGAGGGGCGTGCTGAGGGAGTGCTGCACTGTCGGAGGGTCAGTTGTGAGGGAGTACCGCACTATCGGAGGGTCAGTACTGAGGGACAGCTGCACTGTCGGAGGGTCAGTGCTGAGGGAGTGTCGCACTGTCGGAGGGTCAGTGCGGAGGGAGTGTCGCACTGTCGGAGGGTCAGTGCGGAGGGAGAGTGTACTCAGCGAGGTACCTGCTGTTGTTTTGAACCGAATGCGGAATTAGTTCACGAGGCGTCCAGGAATCCTGAGAATACACAATTCAGAGAGTGTTCACAAGTTAGAAAGTTTTCAACTTTTAACCCTCACCTTTTCTCCACCTTGAAACGAGACAGAGAAAGAGACTGAGAGAGAGAGGGAGGGGGAGGAAGAGAGAGAGAGAGAGAGAGAGAGAGAGACAGAGAGAGAGAGAGAGAGAGAGAGAGACAGTGAGAGAAGGATCTGGTGGGGAGGGAAGATAGAGAGAGAGAGGGGGCGAGAGAGAGAGAGGAGAGAAAAAGAGAGAGAGAAGGATGGCAAGAGAGAGAGAGAGATTTTCCGGGTCTTACCGGATCAATGAAGTGATGTCCGAGAGACTCCACAGCGAGATACAACATCTCCTTCTGTAAGAGGGACTCCTCAATATAACCTTTAATATTCTGGAAAACAGGAAAAGGATGAGAGAGGGTGGGGAGGGGGAGGAGAGCGAGAAAGCGACAAAATGGGCAGACAGACATAGACATACACACACAGACAAATAAACACACACACAGACACACACAGAGACACACACACGCACACAGCGACACACACAGACACACACACACACACACGCACAGACCCACAGAGACACATACACATGCACACATAGACACACACAGAGACACACAGGCACACAGAGACACACACACACACCGACACACACAGACGCACATTGACACAGAGACACACGCACACAGAGACACAGACACTCACACGCACAGATACACACACACACAGACACACACGCACGCAGAGACACATCGAGACACACAGTGAAACACACACATACACACACAGAGACACACACACACGCACACAGACACACATAGAGACACACACAGAAACACACACATACACACACGGAGACACACACACAGACACACGGAGACATGCACACACAGAGAGACACAGAGGCACACAGTGACACACACAGACACACATGCGCACAGAGATACAGACACACATAGGGACACATACAGACACACAAATATGCACACACAGACACGCACACACAGACACACAGCCACACTCACACACACAGACACACAAACATGCACAGACACAGCACATAGACACTGAGACACAGCCACACAGACACAGACATGCACACAGAGACACAGACACACGCACAATCACACAGACACTGACACACTCAGAAACACACGCACGCACACACAGACCCACGCACCCTGCACAGACACACACACGCACACAGTGACACACACACACAGACACACATGCACACAGTGACACACACACAGAGAGTCACACACACACACACAGTGACACACACACACACAGATACATGGAGACACAGAGTCACACACACGCACACAGTGACACACACAAACACACAGACACATGCACATGCATACAGAGACACACACAGAGAGAAACACACACACACGCACTCAGAGACACACACACACGCACAGACACAAAGACACAGCCACACTCTCACAGACAGACACACACATGAACACACACATGCACAGACACAGAAACACAGCGCCACACATACGTATACACGCACACACAGATACACAGACACGCACACAGAGACACACAGACACACGTACAATCACAGACACACACACACACACACACACTCAGAAACATACACCAAACACACACAGACACACACACGCATGCACACAGACACACACATACGGAGACACACACATGCACACAGTGACACACGCACACGGAGACACACGCAGTGACACACACACAGATACATACACACATGCACACAGAGACACACACAGACTCATGGAGACACACACATAAACACACGCACACAGTGACACACACACAGACACAGACACGCACACACAGAGACACAGCCACACATACATGAACCAATACATGCACACACACATGCACACACAGACGCGCACACATAAACACAGATACACGCACAACCACATAGACAGACACAAAGACACACACGTACACAGAGAAAACACACACAGGCACACAGAGACACACACACATGCACACAAATAGACACAGAGACACAGCCACACTCTCACATACAGACACACACACATGCACAGACACACGCACATAGACACTGAGACACAGCCCCACACACACATGCACACACGCACGCACACGGACACACACACACGCACAAAGAGACACACAAACACACAACAGACACACAGACGCACACGCAGACGCAGAGAGACACACACAGACACACACACTCCACCCAATCCCCACACACACACATACACACACTCCATCCAATCCCCAACCACACACACAAACACACACACACTCCCTCCAATCCCCACACACAGACACACACACACTCCCCCCAATCCCCACACACAGACACACACACACTCCCCCCAATCCACACACACAGACACACACACACACTCCATCCAATCCCCAACCACACACACAAACACACACACACTCCCTCCAATCCCCACATACACACAAAGACAGACACACACTCCCCCGAATCCCCACACACACACTCCCCCAAATCTCCACACGCACACACTCCCCCAATCCCCACAGACACACACACTCCCCCCAATCCCCACACACACAGACACACACACTCCCCCCCAATAACCAAACACACAGACACACACACACTTCACCCAATCCCCACACACACAGTCACAGACACACTCCCCCCAATCCCCCCACACACACTCCCCCAAATCTCCACACACACACTCCCCCCAAACCCCAGACACACAGACACACACACACACCCATAACAGTCCCCACACACACAGACACACACACACTCACCCAATCCCCACTAACACACAGAGATATTCACACTCCCCCCCCAATCCCCACACACACACAGACAGACACACACTCCCCCAAGTCCCCACACACACTCCCCCCAATTCCGCTCCCGCAAACACATTCCTCCCAATCCCCACATACACACAGATACACACACACACTCCCCCAATCCCCAAATACACACACACTCCCCCGAGTCTCCACACGCACACTCCCCCCAATCCCCAGACACACACATGAACCAATACACACACATGAAACAACACACGCACACACACACTGAGACACAGCCACACACACATGCACACAGGTACACACAGACACAAACACAGACACAGACGCACACACACTCCCCCCAATCCCCGCGCACACAGACACACACACACTCATCCCAATCACCACACACAGACACACACACATACTCCCCCCAATCCCCACAAACACACACACACACTTCCCCCCAATCCGCACACACACACAGGCACCCACACACTCCTCCCCAATTTCCCCACACAGACAGACACACACTCCCCACAAAACACCACACACAGCCAAACACACTCCACTCAATCTCCACACACACAGGCACACACTCTCCCCCCAGTCCCCCCCCCACACACAGACACACACACACTCCTCCCTAATCCACCCACACACATAGACACACACACACTCCTCCCCAAACCCACACTCACAGACACACACTCCCCACAAAGCCCACACACAGAGACACACACACTCCCCCCAATCCCCACACACACAGACACACACTCCCCCCCAATAACCAAACACATACACACACACACACTTCACCCAATCCCCACACACAGTCACAGACACACTCCCCCCCAATCCCCACACACACACTCCCCCAAATCTCCACACACACACTCCCCCCAAACCCCAGACACACAGACACACACATACCCATAACAATCCCCACACACACAGACACACACACACACTCACCCCAATACCCACTAACACACAGAGATATTCACACTCCCCCCCAATCCACCCACACACAGACACACACTCCCCCAAGTCCCCACACACACTCCCCCCAATTCCGCTCCCGCAAACACATTCCTCCCAATCCCCACATACACACAGACACACACACACACACTCCCCCCAATCCCCAAATACACACACAATCCCCCGAGTCTCCACACGCACACTCCCCCCAATCCCCAGACACACAGACACACACATGAACCAACACACACGCATGAACCAACACACGCACACACACACTGAGACACAGCCACACACACATGCACACAGGTACACACAGACACAAACACAGACACAGACATACACACACCCCCCCCAGTCCCCACACACACCTACACACAAACACTCTCCCCCAATCCCCAAACACACAGACACACACACACTCCTCCCCAATTCCCCCACACACACAGACACACACACTGCCCACCAATAACCAAACGCACAGACACAAACTTCACCCAATCCCCACACACAGTCACAGACACACTCCCCACACACACAATCCCCCAAATCTCCACACGCACACTCCCCACACACACAGACACACACACTCCCCCTAATCCCCACACACACACAGACACACACACACACTCCATCCAATCCCCAACCACACACAAACACACACACACGCCCAATCCCCCCACACACAGACAGACACACATTCCCCCCAATCCCCACACATACAGACACACACACTCCCCCCAATCCCCTCCCACGCACATACACACACACGCACTCTCCCCAATCCCCCCACACACACTCCCCCCAATCCCCTCCCACACACAGACACACACACACTCACTCCAATCCCCACACACACAAACACACACACACTCTCCCCCCAATCCCCAAACACACAGACACAGATATACACACACTCCCCCCAATCCCCACACACACAGACACACACACACTCCCCCCCATTCCCCACACGCACACACTCCCCCCAATTCCCGCACACACAGACACACACACACTCCCCCCAATCCCCACACACACAGACACACACACTTCCCCCCAAACTCCTCCCACGCACAGACACACATGCACTCTCCCCAATCCCCACACACTCCTCCCAATCCCCTCCCACACACAGACACACTTTCCCCCAATCCCCACACACACAGACACACACACTCCCCCCAATCCCCTCCCATGCACAGACACACACACTCACCCCAGACCCCACACACACAGAGAGATATTCACACTCCCCCCAATCCCCACACACACACACACACACACACCCCCAAGTACCCACACACACTCCACCCCCATTCCCCTCCCGCACACACACTCCTCCCAATCCCCACATACACACAGACGCACACACACACTCACTCCTATCCCCACACAGACACACAGAGATATTCACACTCCCCCCAATCCCCACACACACAGACACACACTCTCTCCCCCAATCCCCAAATACACACACACTCCCCCGAGTCTCCACACGCACACTCCCCCCAATCCCCAGACACACAGACACACACATGAACCAACACACACACACACTGAGACACAGCCACACACACATGCACATAGGTACACACAGACACAAACACAGACACAGACACACACACACTCCAATCCCCACATACACAGACACACACACTCTCCCCCCAATCCCCAAATACACACACACACCCCCGAGTCTCCACACGCACACTCCCCCCAATCCCCAGACACACAGACACACACATGAACCAACACACACACATGAACCAACACACGCACACACACACTGAGACACAGCCACACACACATGCACATAGGTACACACAGACACAAACACAGACACAGACACACACACACCCCCCAATCCCCACACACAGAGACACACACACTCCCCCAAATCCCCACACACACACTCTCCCCAATCCCCAAACACACAGACACACACACACTCCCCCAATCCCCACACAAAGACACATACACACTCCTCCCAATCCCCACACACAGACATACAAACACTCCTCCCAATCTGCACACACACACAGACACACATACTCCCCCAATCCCCACACACACACACTCCCCCCAATCCCCACACAGACACTCCCCCCAATCCACACACAAAGACACATACACACTCCTCCCAATCCCCACACACAGACATACAAACACTCCTCCCAATCTGCACACACACACAGACACACATACTCCCCCCAATCCCCACACACACACACTCCCCCCCAATCCCCACACAGACACTCCCCCCAATCCACACACAAACAGGCACACACACACTCCCCCAATCCCCACACACAGACACACACATACTCTCCCCAATCCCCATACACACACTCTCCCCCATTCCCCACACACAAACACACACACACACGGACAGACAGACACACATTCCCCCCAATCCCCTCCCACGCACAGACACACACGCACTCCCCCCAATTCACCCCCACGCACAAACACACACACACTCCACCCATCCCCACATACACAGACACACACACACTCCCCCCAATCACACCCCACACAGACACACACACTCTCCCCAATCCCCACACACACTCCCCCCAATCCCCACACACACACTCACCCCATCCCCACACACACAGACACACAGACACATACACACACTCCATCCAATCCCCAACCACACACAAACACACACACACACACCCCCAATCCCCACACACACAGACACACACACTCCACCGAATCCCCTACCACGCACAGACACACACGCACTCC
This sequence comes from Hemiscyllium ocellatum, assembly GCF_020745735.1. Taxonomy (NCBI): domain Eukaryota; kingdom Metazoa; phylum Chordata; class Chondrichthyes; order Orectolobiformes; family Hemiscylliidae; genus Hemiscyllium; species Hemiscyllium ocellatum. The sequence continues at coordinate 72,171,790 of NC_083420.1, read as the reverse complement.
CCGCAATCACACCCTACACCCAAACAAACACACACTCCCCACAATCCCCACACATGAACACTCCACCCAATCCCAAGACAGACACACCTCCCAATCCCCACACAAACAGGCACACACATACACACCCAATCCCCACACACAGTCACACACATACTCCCCCAATCCCTCCACACACAGGCACACACTCCCCGCAATCCCCACACACACTGACACACACACTCTCCACCCAATCCCCAAACACACAGACACACACACTCTCCCCCCAATCCCCACACACATACAGACACACACTCTCCCCCCAGTCCCCACACACACAGGCACACACACACTCCCCCCAATCCCCACGCACATAGACACACACACACTCATGACAATCCACGCACACACACACTCACCCCAATCCCCACACACACAGAGACATTCACACTACCCCAATCCCCACACACACAGACAGACACACACTCCCCTCAAACACCACACACAGACACACACATACTCCCCCAATCCCCACACACACAGACACACACTCCCCGCAATCCCCACACACACAGACACACACACTCTCCCCCCAATCCCCACACACATACAGACACACACTCTCCCCCAGTCCCCACACACAGACACACACACACTCATAACAATCCCCACACACACAGACACACACACACACTCACCCCAATCCCCACACACAGAGACATTCACACTCCCCCCAATCCTCACACACACGCACAGACACACACTCCCCACAAACTCCACACACAGACACACACATACTCCTCCCTAATCCCCACACACACACAGACACACACTCCCCACAAAAGCCACACACAGACACACACACCCCAATCCCCACACACACACAGACAAACACACTCCACCCAATCCCCACACACAAACACACACACTCTCACCCCAATCCCCACACACACAGGCACACACTCCCTGCAAACCCCACACACACAGACACACACACTCTCCACCCATTCCCAAACACACGACACACACACACTCCCCCCAATACCCACACACAGACACACACACTCTCCCCCAATCCCCAAACACACAGACACACACACACACACTCCCCCAAATCGCCCCCGCACACACACTCCTCCCAGTTCCCACATACACACAAACACACACTCCCTGCAATCCCCACACACACAGACGCACACACTCTCCCCCCAATCCCCAAACACACAAAGACACATACACACTCCTCCCAACCCCCACATACACACAGATACACACACACTCCCCCCAATCCCCACACACACACAGAGACACGCACTCCCCACAAACCCCACACACAGACACACACACCCTAATCCCCACACACACACAGACGCACACACACACTCCCCCAATCCCCCACACACATACACTCCCCCCAATCCCGACACACAATTACACACACACACACTCCCCCCAATCCCCCCACACACACAGACACACACACACACTCCCCCCAATCCCCCCACACACACAGACACACACACACTCCCCCCAATCCCCCCAACACACAGACAGACGCACACTCCGCACAAACCCCACACACAGACACACACACACACTCCCCCAATCCCCACAGACACACACACTACCCCCACAATCCCCACACACTCCCCCCAATCCCCACACACACACTCCTCCAAATCTCCACACGCACACTCCCCAATACCACCCCACACACACACACACACACACTCATCCCAAACCCCACACACACCAGAGATATTCACACTCCCCCCAATCCCCACAGACACACAGACACACTCCCCCAAGTCCCCACACACACACACTCCCCACAATTCCCCTCCCGCAAACACACTCCTCCCAATCCCCACATACACACAGACACACACACACTCACCCCTCAATCCCCACACACACAGACACACACACTCTCCCCCCAATGCCCAAATACAGAAACACTCCCCCGAATCTCTACACGCACACTCCCCCAAATCCCCACACACACAGACACACACATGAATCAACACACACATGAACCAACACACGCACACACACACTGAGACACAGCCACACACACATGCACACAGGTACACACAGACACAAACACAGACACAGACACACACACACTCCCTCCCAATCCCCACACACAGACACACACAGACACATACACACTCCCCCCAATCCCCCCCCACACACAGACACACACACACTCCTCTCCAATTCCCCCACACAGACACTCGCAGACACTCGCAGACACAGAGAGACACACACAGACACACACACTCCACCCAATTCCTACACAGACACACACTCCCCCCAATCCCTTCCCACGCACGCACACGCACTCCCCCAATCCCCCACACACAGACACACACACTCCCCCCAATCACACCCTACACACAAACACACACACACTCCCCCCAATTCCCACACACAGACACACACACACTCCACCCAATCCCCACACACAGACACACACACACTCCCCCCAATCCCCAAACACACAGTCCTCCCAATCCCCACAGAAACAGGCACACACACTCCCCCAATCCCAACACACAAACACATACTCCCCCAATTTCCACACACACAGGCACACACACTCTCAAACCAATCCCCAAACACACAGACACACACACACTCTCCCCAATCCCCCCACACACAAAGACACACACACACTCCTCCCAACCCCCACATACACACACACACTCCCCCCAATCCCCACACGCACACACTCCCCCCAATCCCCGCACACACAGACACACACACACTCACCCCAATCCCCACACACACACAGACACACACACTCTCCCAATCCCCACACACAGACACACACACATACTCCCCCCAATCCCCACAGACACACACACACTCCCCCAAAACCCCCCCTTACATGCACAGACACACTCCTCCTCAATTCCCCCACATACACAGAAAACACACACTCCCCACAAACCCCACACACAGACACAAACACCCTAATCCCCACACACACACAGACACACTCCACCCAATCCCCACACACGCTGACACACACACACTCCCCCCAATCCCAACACACACACACTCCCCCCAATCCCCCCACACACACACTCCCCGCAATTTCTACACACACACAGACACACACAAACTCCCCACAATCCCCACACACAAACACACACACACTCCCCCCAGTCCCCACACACACATACACACACACACTCTCCCCAATCCCCACACACACATACACACACACTCACCCCAGTCCCCACACACACAGACACACACACACACACACCCCCAAGTCCCCACACACACTCCACCCCCATTCCCCTCCCGCACACACACTCCTCCCAATCCCCACACACACACAGACACACACACTCCACCGAATCCTCTACCATGCACAGACACACACGCACTCCCCACAATCACACCCTACACCCAAACAAACACACACTCCCCACAATCCCCACACATGAACACTCCACCCAATCCCAAGACAGACACACCTCCCAATCCCCACACAAACAGGCACACACAGACACACCCAATCCCCACACACACAGACATGCACACTCTCCACCCAATCCCCAAACACACAGACACACGCACACTCATAAAAATCCCCACACACACAGACACACATACACTCACCCCAATCCCCACACACACCAGAGATATTCACACTCCCCCCAAACCCCACACACACAGACACACACTCCACCCAAACCCACACACAGACACACACACACTCCCCCAAGTCCCCACACACACACACTCCCCCCAATTCCCCTCCCGCAAACACACTCCTCCCAATCCCCACATACACACAGACACACACACACTCACTCCAATCCCCACACACACAGAAACACACACTCTCCCCCCAATCCCCAAATACACACACACTCCCCCGAATGTCCACACACACACTCCCCCCAATCCCCACACACACAGACACACACACTCCCCCCAATCCCCACACACACAGACACACACACACTCCATCCAATCCCCAACCACACACATACACACACACACGCCCCCAATCCCCACACACACAGACACACACACTCCCCCCATCCCCTCCCACGCACAGACACACACGCACTCTCCCCAATCCCCACACACACACTCCTCCCAATCCCCTCCCACACACAGACACACTTTCCCCCAATCCCCACACACACAGACACACACACTCCCCCCAATCCCCTCCCATGCACAGACACACACACTCACCCCAGACCCCACACACACACAGAGATATTCACACTCCCCCCAATCCCCACACACACACACACACACCCCCAAGTCCCCACACACACTCCACCCCCATTCCCCTCCCGCACACACACTCCTCCCAATCCCCACATACACACAGACACACACACACACTCACTCCAATCCCCACACACACAGACACACACACTCTCCCCCCAATCCCCAAATATACACACACCCCCCCGAGTATCCACACGCACACTCCCCCAATCCCCAGACACACAGACACACACATGAACCAACACACACACATGAACCAACACACACACACACTGAGACACAGCCACACACACATGCACATAGGTACACACAGACACAAACACAGACACAGACACACACACACTCACTCCAATCCCCACACACACAGACACACACACTCTCCCCCCAATCCCCAAATACACACACACCCCCGAGTCTCCACACGCACACTCCCCCCAATCCCCAGACACACAGACACACACATGAACCAACACACAGACATGAACCAACACACGCACACACACACTGAGACACAGCCACACACACATGCACATAGGTACACACAGACACAAACACAGACACAGACACACACACACACACCCCAATCCCCACACACAGAGACACACACTCTCCCCCAAATCCCCACACACACAAACACACACACACTCTCCCCAATCCCCAAACACACAGACACACACACACTCCCCCAATCCCCACACAAAGACACATACACACTCCTCCCAACTCCCACATACACACAGACGCACACACACTCCCCCCAATCCCCACACGCACACACTCCCCCAAATACCCGCACACACAGACACACACACACTCACCCCAATCCTCACACACACACAGACACACACACACTCTCCCCAATCATACCCCACACACAGGCACACACACACTCCTCCCCAATTCCCCCACACACACAGACACACACACTGCCCCCCCAATAACCAAACACACAGACACACACAAACTTCACCCAATCCCCACACACAGTCACAGACACACTCCCCACAATCCCCACACACACACTCCCTCAAATCTCCACATGCACACTCCCCACAATCCCCACACACACAGATACACACACACTCATAAAAATCCCCACACACACAGACAAACACACACTCACCCAAATCCCCACACACACCAGAGATATTCACACTCCCCCCAATCCCCACACACACACACAGACAGACACACACTCCCCCCAAACCCCACACACAGACACACACACACACTCCCCCAAGTCCCCACACACACTCCCCCCAATTCCCCTCCCGCAAACACACTCCTCCCAATCCCCACATACACACAGACACACACACACTCACTCCAATCCCCACACACACAGACACACACACTCTCCCCCCAATCCCCAAATACACACACACTCCCCCGAATCTCCACACGCACACTCCCCCCAATCCCCACACACAGACACACACATGAACCAACACACACACATGAACCAACACACTCACACACACACACTGAGACACAGCCACACACACATGCACACAGGTACACACAGACACGAACACAGACACAGACACACACACACTCCCCCCGAATCCCCATACACAGAGACACACACACTCCCCCAATTCCCACACACACAAACACACACACACTCTCCCCCCAATCCCCGAACACACAGACACAGATATACACACACTCCCCCCAATCCCCACACACACAAAGACACACACACTCTCCCCCCAATCCCCAAACACACAGACACAGTTACACACACACTCCCCCAATCCCCACATACACACACACACACACTCCCCCCCAATCCCCACACGCACACACTCCCCCAATCCCCGCGCACACAGACACACACACACTCACCCCAATCCCCACACACACACAGACACACACACTCCCCCAATCCCCACACACAGACATACACACATTCTCCCCCCAATCCCCACAGGCACACACTCCTCTCCAATTCCCCCCCACACACAGACAGACACACACTCCCCACATACCCCACACACAGACACACACACCCTAATCCCCACACACACGGACAAACACACTCCACCCAATCCCCACACACACAGACACACACACACTCCCCTCAATGCCCACACACACACACTCCCCCAATCCCCACACACACACAGACACACACACACTCCCCCTAATCCCCCCCGCACACACACTCCTCCCAGTTCCCACATACACATAAACACACACTCACCCCAATCCCCACACACAGGCACACACACACTCCACCCAATCCCCACACACAGACATACAAACACTCCTCCCAATCCGCAAACACACACATATACTCCCCCCAATCCCCACACACACACACTCCCCCCAATCCCCACACAGACACTCCCCCCAATCCACACACAAACAGGCACACACACACTCCCCCCAATCCCCACACACACAGACACACACATACTCTCCCCAATCCCCATACACACACTCTCCCCCATTCCCCACACACAAACACACACACACACACCCAATCTCCACAAACACACAGACACACATACACACTCCATCCAATCCCCAACCACACACGCACACACACTCCCCCCAATCCCCACACACACACATACACACAGACAGACACACATTCCCCCCAATCCCCACACACACAGACACACACACTCCCGCCAATCCCCTCCCACGCACAGACACACACGCACTCCCAATCCCCTCCCACGCACAGACACACACACACTCCCCCCAATCCTCACACACACACAGACACAAACACACACTCCATCCAATCCCCAACCACACACAAACACACACACACACACACGCCCCCAATCCCCACACACACAGACAGACACACATTCCCCCCAATCCTCACACACACACACACCCCCCAATCCCCTCCCACGCACACACACGCACTCTCCCCAATCCCCCACACACACTCCCCCAAATCTCCACACACACAGACACACACACAAACATAACAATCCCCACATACACAGACACACACACACTCACCCCAGTCCCCACACACACAGACACACACTCTCTCCCCCAATCCCCAAATACACACACACTCCCTCGAATCTCCACACGCACACTCCCCACAATCCCCACACACACAGACACACACACCTTAATCCCCACACACACAGACAAACACACTCCACCCAATCCCCACACACACAGACACACACACACTCCCCCCAATCCCATACACATACACTCCCCCCAATCCCCACACACACAGACACACACACACTCCCCCCAATCCCCCCCGCACACACACTCCTCCCAGTTCCCACAAACACACACTCCCCCAATCCCCACACACACAGACACACACTCTCTCCCCCAATCCCCAAATACACACACACTCCCTCGAATCTCCACACGCACACTCCCCACAATCCCCACACACACAGACACACACACCTTAATCCCCACACACACAGACAAACACACTCCACCCAATCCCCACACACACAGACACACACACACTCCCCCCAATCCCATACACATACACTCCCCCCAATCCCCACACACACAGACACACACACACTCCCCCCAATCCCCCCCGCACACACACTCCTCCCAGTTCCCACAAACACACACTCACCCAATCCCCACACACACAGGCACCCACTCCCCGCAATCCCCACACACACAGACACACACACACTCCACCCAATCCCCACACACACAGACACGCACACACTCCCCCCAATCCCCCCCCCCACACACACACACACACACTCCCTCAATCCCCACACAGACACTCCCCCCAATCCACACACAAACAGGCACACACACTCCCCCCAATCCCCACACACATACAGACACACACATACTCCCTCCAATCCCCACACACACAGACACACACACACTCATAACAATCCCCACACACAGACACACACATACTTCCCCCCAATCCCCAAACACACAGTCCTCCCAATCCCCACAGAAACAGGCACACACACTCCCCCCAATCCCAACACACAAACACATACTCCCCCAATTTCCACACACACAGGCACACACACTCTCAAACCAATCCCCAAACACACAGACACACACACACTCTCCCCAATCCCCCACACACAAAGACACATACACACTCCTCCCAACCCCCACATACACACACACACTCCCCCCAATCCCCACACGCACACACTCCCCCCAATCCCCGCACACACAGACACACACACACTCACCCCAATCCCCACACACACACACACTCTCCCCATCCCCACACACAGACACACACACATACTCCCCCAATCCCCACAGACACACACACTCTCCCCCCAAAACCCCCCCTTACATGCATAGACACACTCCTCCTCAATTCCCCCACATACACAGAAAACACACACTCCCCACAAACCCCACACACAGACACACACACCCTAATCCCCACACACACACAGACACACTCCACCCAATCCCCACACATGCTGACACACACACACTCCCCCCAATCCCCACACACACACACTCCCCCCAATCCCACACACACACACTCCCCGCAATTCCCACACACACACAGACACACACCAACTCCCCACAATCCCCACACACAAACACACACACACTCCCCCCAGTCCCCACACACACATACACACACACTCTCCCCAATCCCCACACACACATACACACACACTCACCCCAGTCCCCACACACACAGACACACACACACACACACCCCCAAGTCCCCACACACACTCCACCCCCATTCCCCTCCCGCACACACACTCCTCCCAATCCCCACACACACACAGACACACACACTCCACCCAATTCCTACATAGACACACACTCCCCCCAATCCCTTCCCACGCACGCACACGCACTCCCCCAATCCCCCCACACACAGACACACACACTCCCCCCAATCACACCCTACACACAAACACACACACACTCCCCCAATTCCCACACACAGACACACACACACCCCCAATCCCCACAGACACACACACTCCCGCCAATCCCCACACACAGACACACACACACTCCACCCAATTCCCACACACAGACACACACACACTCCCCCCAATCCCCAAACACACAGTCCTCCCAATCCCCACAGAAACAAACACACACACTCCCCCAATCCCAACACACAAACACATACTCCCCCAATTTCCACACACACAGGCACACACACTCTCAAACCAATCCCCAAACACACAGACACACACACACTCTCCCCAATCCCCCCACACACAAAGACACATACACACTCCTCCCAACCCCCACATACACACACACACTCCCCCCAATCCCCACACGCACACACTCCCCCAATCCCCGCACACACAGACACACACACACTCACCCCAATCCCCACACACACAGACACACACACTCTCCCAATCCCCACACACAGACACACACACATACTCCCCCCAATCCCCACAGACACACACACACTCCCCCCAAAACCCCCCCTTACATGCACAAACACACTCCTCCTCAATTCCCCCACATACACAGAAAACACACACTCCCCACAAACCCCACACACAGACACACACACCCTAATCCCCACACACACACACACACTGACACACACATACTCACCCCAATCCCCACACACAGAGACATTCACACTCCCCCCAATCCTCACACACACGCACAGACACACACTCCCCACAAACTCCACACACAGACACACACATACTCCTCCCTAATCCCCACACACACACAGACACACACTCCCCACAAAAGCCACACACAGACACACACACCCCAATCCCCACACACACACAGACAAACACACTCCACCCAATCCCCACACACAAACACACACACACTCCCCCCAATACCCACATACATACACTCCCCACAATCCCCACACACACAGACACACACACACTCCCCCCAATCGCCCCCGCACACACACTCCTCCCAGTTCCCACATACACACAAACACAGTCTCACCCCAATCCCCACACACACAGGCACACACTCCCTGCAAACCCCACACACACAGACACACACACTCTCCACCCAATCCCCAAACACACAGACACACACACACTCCCCCCAATACCCACACACAGACACACACACTCTCCCCCCAATCCCCAAACACACAGACACACACACACTCCCCCCAATCGCCCCCGCACACACACTCCTCCCAGTTCCCACATACACACAAACACACACTCCCTGCAATCCCCACACACACAGACGCACACACTCTCCCCCAATCCCCAAACACACAAAGACACATACACACTCCTCCCAACCCCCACATACACACAGACACACACACACTCCCCCCCAATCCCCACACGCACACACTCCCCCCAATCCCCGCACACACAGATACACACACACTCCCCCCAATCCCCACACACACACAGAGACACGCACTCCCCACAAACCCCACACACAGACACACACACCCTAATCCCCACACACACACAGACGCACACACACACTCCCCCCAATCCCCAAACACACAAAGACACATACACACTCCTCCCAACCCCCACATACACACAGACACACACACACTCCCCCCCAATCTCCACATGCACACACTCCCCCCAATCCCCGCACACACAGATACACACATACTCCCCCCAATCCCCACACACACACACAGAGACACGCACTCCCCACAAACCCCACACACAGACACACACCCTAATCCCCACACACACAAACACACTCCACCCAATCCCCACACACACACAGACGCACACACACACTCCCCCCAATCCCCCACACACATACACTCCCCCCAATCCCGACACACAATTACACACACACACACTCCCCCCAATCCCCCCACACACACAGACACACACACACACACACACACTCCCCCCAATCCCCACACACACACAGACACACACACACTCCCCCCAATCCCCCCCAACACACAGGCACACACACACTCCTCCCCAATTCCCCCCCACACACAGACAGACGCACACTCCGCACAAACCCTACACACAGACACACACACACACTCCCCCAATCCCCACAGACACACACACTACCCCCACAATCCCCACACACTCCCCCCAATCCCCACACACACTCCTCCAAATCTCCACACGCACACTCCCCCCCAATACCCCCCACACACACACACACACTCATCCCAATCCCCACACACACCAGAGATATTCACACTCCCCCCAATCCCCACAGACACACAGACACACACACACACTCCCCCCAATTCCCCTCCCGCAAACACACTCCTCCCAATCCCCACATACACACAGACACACACACACTCACCCCTCAATCCCCACACACACAGACACACACACACACTCCCCCCAATTCCCCTCCCGCAAACACACTCACCCCTCAATCCCCACACACACAGACACACACACTCTCCCCCCAATCCCCAAATACAGAAACACTCCCCCAAATCTCTACACGCACACTCCCCCAAATCCCCACACACACAGACACACACATGAATCAACACACACATGAACCAACACACGCACACACACACTGAGACACAGCCACACACACATGCACACAGGTACACACAGACACAAACACAGACACAGACACACACACACTTCCTCCCAATCCCCACACACAGAGACACACACAGACACATACACACTCCCCCCAATCCCCCCCCACACACAGACACACTCCTCTCCAATTCCCCCACACAGACACTCGCAGACACTCGCAGACACAGAGAGACACACACAGACACACACACTCCACCCAATTCCTACACAGACACACACTCCCCCCAATCCCTTCCCACGCACGCACACGCACTCCCCCAATCCCCCACACACAGACACACACACTCCCCCCAATCACACCCTACACACAAACACACACACACTCCCCCCAATTCCCACACACAGACACACACACACGCCCCCAATCCCCACAGACACACACACTCCCGCCAATCCCCACACACAGACACACACACACCCTAATCCCCACACACACACAGACACACTCCACCCAATCCCCACACACGCTGACACACACATACTCACCCCAATCCCCACACACAGAGACATTCACACTCCCCCCAATCCTCACACACACGCACAGACACACACTCCCCACAAACTCCACACACAGACACACACATTCTCCTCCCTAATCCCCACACACACAGACACACACTCCCCACAAAAGCCACACACACACACACACCCCAATCCCCACACACACACAGACAAACACACTCCACCCAATCCCCACACACAAACACACACACACTCCCCCCAATACCCACATACATACACTCCCCACAATCCCCACACACACAGACACACACACACTCCCCCCAATCGCCCCCGCACACACACTCCTCCCAGTTCCCACATACACACAAACACACTCTCACCCCAATCCCCACACACACAGGCACACACTCCCTGCAAACCCCACACACACAGACACACACACTCTCCACCCAATCCCCAAACACACAGACACACACACACTCCCCCCAATACCCACACACAGACACACACACTCTCCCCCCAATCCCCAAACACACAGACACACACACACACACTCCCCCCAATCGCCCCCGCACACACACTCCTCCCAGTTCCCACATACACACAAACACACACTCCCTGCAATCCCCACACACACAGACGCACACACTCTCCCCCCAATCCCCAAACACACAAAGACACATACACACTCCTCCCAACCCCCACATACACACAGACACACACACACTCCCCCCCAATCCCCACACGCACACACTCCCCCCAATCCCCGCACACACAGATACACACACCCTCCCCCCAATCCCCACACACACACAGAGACACGCACTCCCCACAAACCCCACACACAGACACACACACCCTAATCCCCACACACACACAGACGCACACACACACTCCCCCCAATCCCCAAACACACAAAGACACATACACACTCCTCCCAACCCCCACATACACACAGACACACACACACTCCCCCCCAATCCCCACACGCACACACTCCCCCCAATCCCCGCGCACACAGATACACACATACTCCCCCCAATCCCCACACACACACAGAGACACGCACTCCCCACAAACCCCACACACAGACACACACCCTAATCCCCACACACACAGACAAACACACTCCACCCAATCCCCACACACACACAGACGCACACACACACTCCCCCCAATCCCCCACACACATACACTCCCCCCAATCCCGACACACAATTACACACACACACACTCCCCCCAATCCCCCCACACACACAGACACACACACACACACACTCCCCCCAATCCCCACACACACACAGACACACACACACTCCCCCCAATCCCCCCCAACACACAGGCACACACACACTCCTCCCCAATTCCCCCCCACACACAGACAGACGCACACTCCGCACAAACCCCACACACAGACACACACACACTCCCCCAATCCCCACAGACACACACACTACCCCCACAATCCCCACACACTCCCCCCAATCCCCACACACAGACACACACACTCCCTCCATTCCCAATATACACAAACACACACAATCCCCCCAATCGCCACACACACAGACACACACACACTTCCCGCAAACCCCCCCCCGCACATACACTCCTCCAAATCCCCCCACACACACAGACACACACACACTGCCCCCCAATACCAACACACATACAGACACACACACACTCCACCAATCTCTACATGCACACACCCTCCCCAATCCCCACACAGTCACACACAATATTCCCCCAATCCCCCCACATACACACACTCCTCCCAATCCCCCCCCACACACACACACACACTCCCCCCAATCCACACACACAGACACACACTCTCCCGCCAATCCCAAACACACAGACACACACGCACACTCCCCCCAATCCCCACACACAGACACACACACACTCCCCCCATCCCCAAACACACAGACACACACACACTTCCCGCAATGGCCACACCCAGACACACACACACACTTCACCCAATCTCCACATGCACACACAGACACACTCACACGCACTCCCCAATCCCCACACACACAGACACACAAACACACTGCCCACAATCCACAGACACAGACACACACACACTCCCCCCTATTACCACACATACAGACACACACACACTCCCCCAAATCCCCACACACAAGACACACACACACTCCCTCCAATCCACACACACACATACACTCCCACAATCCCCACACACACACTCCCCCCAATCCCCTCACACACCGACACACACACTCCCCCCAATCGCCACGCACACAAACACACACACTCCCCCGAAGACCCCCACGCACACACACTCCTCCCAATCCCCACATACACACAGACACACACACTCCTCCGAAGACCCACACGCACACACAGACACACACTCTCCCCCAATCCCCACACATACGCACACACTCCCCCCAATACCCCCATACACACTCCCCTGAATCCCCACACACACAGACACACACACTCCCCCCAATCCCCACACACACAGACACACACACTCCCCCCAATCCCCCCACACACACTCCCCCATTCCCACCCACACACACATACACTCCGCCCAATCCCCACACACACAGACACACACACTCACCCCAATCCCCACACACACACAAACACACACACACACTCCCCCAATCCCCCCCCCACACACAGACACACACACTCCCTCCATCCCGAAACACACAGACACACACACACACTCCCCCAAATCCGCCCCCACACACAGACACACACACACTCCCCGCAATCCCCACACACACAGACACACACATACTTCACCCAATCTCCACATGGACACACCCTCCCCAATCCACCCACACACACAGACACACACACACTCCCCCGAATCCCCCCCCACATACACACACACACACCCAATCTCCCAACACAGAGCCACACACGCACAAACACACACACACAGACACACACACTCCCCCAACCCCCACACACACTACCTCCACACCCCCCCACACACACACACACACCCAATCTCCCCCACACACACTCTCCCCAAAACCACACACACACTCTCCCCAATCCACACACAGACACACACACACTACCCCCAATCCCCACACACACAGACACACACGCACACACTCCCCCCAATCCCCCCCACACACACTCCCCCGAATCCCCACACACACAGACACACACTCCCCGCAATCCCCACACACACAGACTCAACACTCCCCCCAATCCCCACACACAAACACACACACACTCCCCCGAATCCACACACACACACACACACACACCCAATCTCCCCCCCACAGAGTTACACACATACTCCACCCAAACACCCCCACACACAGACACACACACACTCCCCCCAATTCCAACACAACACAGACACACACACACTCCCCCAATCCCCACAGACACACACACACTTCCCCCATCCCCCCACACACACAGACACACATACACTCCCCCCAATCACCCCCCACACACACATTCTCCCCAATCCCCACACACCCACAGACACATACACTCCCCCCCAATCCCCACACACACAGACACACACACACTCCCCCAATCCCCACACAGTCACACACAACATTCCCCCAATCCCCATGCACACGCACACTCCCCCCAATCCCCCCACACACATAATCACACACACACTCCCCCCAATCCACATACACAGACACACATACACTACCCCAATCCCCACACACACTACCCCCACGCCACCCACGGACACACACATTCCCCCCAATCACCCCCCCCCCCCACACACACACTCTCCCCAATCCCCACACACCCACAGACACACACACTCCCCCCAATCCCCCCACACACACTCCCCCATTCCCACCCACACACACATACACTCCCCCCAATCCCCACACACAAAGACACACACACTCACCCCAATCCTCACACACACACAAACACACACACACTCCCCCCAATCCCCCCCACACACAGACACACACACTCCCCCGAATCCCCACACACAGGCACACATACACCCTTCCCCAATCCCCCACCACACACACTCTCTCCAAAACCACACACCCACAGACACACACACACTCTCCCCAATCCACACACAGACACACACACACTACCCCCAATCCCCACACACACAGACACACACACTCCCTCAATCCACACACACAGACACACACACTCCCCCCAATACACACACACACACACACATACACACACACACACTCACACTCCCCCCAATCCCCTCACAGACCCACACTCCCTCCATCCCCCCACGCACACACTCTTCCCAATCCCCGCATACACGGACACACACACACCCCCAATCTCACCCAACAGAGACACACCCACACGCTCCCCCCAATTCACACACACACGGACACACACACACTCCCCCCAATCGCCACACACACAGACACACACACTCCTCCCAATCCCCACACACAAACACACACACACTCCCCCCAATTCCAACACAACACAGACACACACACACTCCCCCAATCCCCCACACACACACACACTCACACACTCCCCCCTTCCCCCCCCACACACACACATACACTCCGCCAATCACCCCCCACACACACACTCTCCCCAATCCCCACACACCCACAGACACACACACTTCCCCCAATCCCCACACACACAAACACACACACACTCCCCTAATCCCCACACAGTCACACACAACATTCCCCCAATCCCCACGCACACGCACACTCCCCCCAATCCCCCCACACACATAAACACACACACACTCCCCACAATCCACACACACAGACACACATACACAACCCCAAACACCACACACACTACCCCCACGACACCCACGGACACACACACTCCCCCCAATCACCCCACACACACACACACACTCTCCCCAATCCCCACACACCCACAGACACACACACTCCCTCCCCAATCCCCACACACACAGACACACACACACTCCCCCAAATCCCCACACACAAGACACACACACACACTCCCCCCAATCGCCACACACACAGACACACACACACTCCCCCAATTCCCACACACACAGACACACACACTCCCCCAAATCCCAATATACACAAACACACTTAATCCCCCCAATCGCCACACACACAGTCACACACACTTCCCGCAATCCGCACACACACTCCCCCCAAGCCCCCCCCGCACACACACTCCTCCAAATCCCCACATACACACAGACTCACACACTCCCCCCAATCCCCACACACATAGACAAAACACTCCCCCCAATCTCCACACACACAGACACACTCCCCCAATCCCCACACAGAGACACACACACACATTCCCCCCAATCCCCCCACACACACTCCCCCGAAACCCCACACACACAGACACACACACTCCCCCCAATCCCCACACACACAGACACACACACTCCCCCCAATCCACCCACACACACTCCCCCATTCCCACCCACACACACATACACTCTCCCCAATCCCCACACACACAGACACACACATTCCCCCGAATCCCCACACACAGACACACACACACCCCCAATCTCCCCCCACACAGAGCCACACACGCACAAACACACACACACACACGCACACACACTTACCCAATCCCCCCACACACACACACTCACCCAATCCCCCCACACACAGACACACACACACTCCCCCCAATCCCCACACACACTACCTCCACACCCCCCACACACACTCCCCCCAATCCCCCCCAAACACACTCTCCCCAAAACCACACACCCACAGACACACACACACTCTCCCCAGTCCACACACAGACACACACACACACTACCCCCAATCCCCACACACACACACACACACACTCCCCCCAATCCCCACACACACAGACACACACACTCCCCCCAATCCACCCACACACACTCCCCCATTCCCACCCACACACACATACACTCTCCCCAATCCCCACACACACAGACACACACATTCCCCCGAATCCCCACACACAGACACACACACCCCCCCAATCTCCCCCCACAGAGCCACACACGCACAAACACACACACACACACACACACACAGACACACACACACTTACCCAATCCCCCCACACACACACACTCACCCAATCCCCCCACACACAGACACACACACACTCCCCCCAATCCCCACACACACTACCTCCACACCCCCCACACACACTCCCCCCAATCCCCCCCAAACACACTCTCCCCAAAACCACACACCCACAGACACACACACACTCTCCCCCAGTCCACACACAGACACACACACACTCCCCCCAATCCCCACACACATAGACAAAACACTCCCCCCAATCTCCACACACACAGACACACTCCCCCAATCCCCACACAGAGACACACACACACATTCCCCCCAATCCCCCCACACACACTCCCCCGAAACCCCACACACACAGACACACACATTCCCCCCAATCCCCACACACACAGACACACACACTCCCCCCAATCCACCCACACACACTCCCCCATTCCCACCCACACACACATACACTCTCCCCAATCCCCACACACACAGACACACACATTCCCCCGAATCCCCACACACAGACACACACACCCCCCCAATCTCCCCCCACACAGAGCCACACACGCACAAACACACACACACACACACACAGACACACACACACTTACCCAATCCCCCCACACACACACACTCACCCAATCCCCCCACACACAGACACACACACACTCCCCCAATCCCCACACACACTACCTCCACACACCCCACACACACTCCCCCCAATCCCCCCCAAACACACTCTCCCCAAAACCACACACCCACAGACACACACACACTCTCCCCAGTCCACACACAGACACACACACACTACCCCCAATCCCCACACACACAGACACACACACTCTCCCCAATCCCCACACACACAGACACACACATTCCCCCGAATCCCCACACACAGACACACACACACCCCCAATCTCCCACCACACAGAGCCACACACGCACAAACACACACACACACACACACAGACACACACACACTTACCCAATCCCCCCACACACACACACTCACCCAATCCCCCCACACACAGACACACACACACTCCCCCCAATCCCCACACACACTACCTCCACACCCCCAACACACACTCCCCCCAATCCCCCCCAAACACACTCTCCCCAAAACCACACACCCACAGACACACACACACTCTCCTCAGTCCACACACAGACACACACACACTCCCCCCAATCCCCACACACATAGACAAAACACTCCCCCCAATCTCCACACACACAGACACACTCCCCCAATCCCCACACAGAGACACACACACACATTCCCCCCAATCCCCCCACACACACTCCCCCGAAACCCCACACACACAGACACACACACTCCCCCCAATCCCCACACACACAGACACACACACTCCCCCCAATCCACCCACACACACTCCCCCATTCCCACCCACACACACATACACTCTCCCCAATCCCCACACACACAGACACACACATTCCCCCGAATCCCCACACACAGACACACACACCCCCCCAATCTCCCCCCACACAGAGCCACACACGCACAAACACACACACACACACACACACAGACACACACACACTTACCCAATCCCCCCACACACACACACTCACCCAATCCCCCCACACACAGACACACACACACTCCCCCCAATCCCCACACACACTACCTCCACACCCCCCACACACACTCCCCCCAATCCCCCCCAAACACACTCTCCCCAATCCCCTCACAGACCCACAGACACACACACACTCTCCCCAGTCCACACACAGACACACACACACTACCCCCAATCACCACACACACAGACACACACACACTCCCCCCAATCCCTTCATAGACCCACACTCCTCCCATTCCCCCCCCCACACACACACTCTTCCCAATCCCCGCATACACAGACACACACACCCCCCAATCTCCCCCCACAGAGACATACCCACACACTTCCCCCAATCTCCACACACAGACACACACACACTCCCCCAATCCCCACACAGTCACACACAACATTCCCCCAATCCCCACACACACGCACACTCCCCCAAACCCCCCACACACATAAACACACACACTCCCCCCAATCCCCACACACAGACACACACTCACCCAATCCCCAAACACACAGACACACACACACTCTCCCCATCCCCAAACACACAGACACACACACACTCCCCCCAATCCCCCCACACACACAGACACACACACACTCCCCGCAATCCCCACACACACAGACACACATACACTTCACCCAATCTCCACATGCACACACCCTCCACAATCCCTCCACACACACAGACACACACACATTGCCCCTCAATACCCACACACATACAGACACACACACACTCCACCCAATCTCGACATGCACACACCCTCCCCAATCCCCACACAGTCACACACAACTTTCGCCCAATCCCCCCATACACGCACACTTCCCCCAATCCCCCCCACACACACACACACAGACACACACACTCCCCCCAATCCCCCCACACACACAGACACACACACACTCCCCGCAATCCCCACACACACAGACACACACACACTCCCCAAAATCCACACACACAGATACACACAACATTCCCCCAATCCCCCCACACACGCACACTCCCCCCAATCCCCCCACACACAGACACGCTCACACACAAACCCCAATCCCCACACACACAGACACACAAACACACTGCCCACAATCCACCGACACAGACACACACACACTCCCCCAAATTCCCACACACACAGACACACACACTCCCCCAGATCCCCACACACAAGACACACACACACACTCCCTCCAATCCACACACACACATACACTCCCACAATCCCCACACACACACTCCCCCCAATCCCCTCACACACCGACACACACACTCCCCCAATCCCAATATACACAAACACACACAATCCCCCAATCACCACACACACACACTTCCCACAATCCCCACACACACTCCCCCCAAGCCCCGCCCCCGCACACACTCCTCCCAATCCCCACATACACACAGACACACACACTCCCCCGAAGACGCCCCCACACACAGACTCACAACTCCCCCCAATCCCCACACACAAACACACACACACACACACACCCGAATCCCCCCCCACACACACACCCAATTCCCCCCAATCCCCCCACACTGAGTTACACACATACTCCACCCAAACGCCCCCACACACACACTCCCCCCAATTCCCACACAACACAGACACACACACACACACACTCCCCCACTCCACACACACACACATACACACACACACTCTCCCCCCATCCCCCCCACACACAGACACACATACACTCCCCCCAATCACCCCACACACACACACTCTCCCCCAATCCCCACACACCCACAGACACACACACTCCCCCCCCCAATCCCCACACACATAGACACACACACACTACCCCAATCCCCACACAGTTACACACAACATTCCCCCAATCCCCATGCACACGCACACTCCCCCCAATCCCCCCACACACATAAACACACACACCCCACCCCCAATCCCACACACATAGACACACACACACACTCCCCCAATCCCCACACAGTCACACACAACATTCCCCCAATCCCCATGCACACGCACACTCCCCCCAATCCCCCCACACACATAAACACACACACACTCCCCCCAATCCACACACACAGACACACATACACTCCCCCCAATCCCCACACACACTACCCCCACGCCACCCACGGATACACACACTCCCCCCAATCACCCCCCACCCACACACTCTCCCCAATCCCCACACACCCACAGACACACACACTCCCCCCCCAATCCCCGCACACACAGACACACACACACTCCCCCAAATCCCCACACACAAGACACACACACACACTCCCCCCAATCCCCTGACACACCGACACACACACACTCCCCCCCCAATCCCCACACACACAGACACACACACTCCCCCCAATCCCAATATACACAAACACACACAATCCCCCCAGTCGCCACACACACAGACACACACACTTCCCGCAATCCCCACACACACTCCCCCCAATCCCCACACACACACACTCCTCCCAATCCCCACATACACACAGACACACACACTCCCCCGAAGACCCCCACACACAGACTCACACACTCCCCCCAATCCCCACACACAAACAAACACACACTCCCCTGAATCCCCACACACACGCACCCAATCCCCCCACACACACAGACACACACACTCCCCTCAAACCCCCCCACACCCAGACACACACACACACTTCACCCAATCTCCACATGCACACACAGACACACTCACACGCACTCCCCAATCCCCACACACACAGACACACAAACACACTGCCCACAATCCACAGACACAGACACACACACACTCACCCCTATTCCCACACATACAGACACACACACACTCCCCCAAATCCCCACACACAAGACACACACACACTCCCTCCAATCCACACACACACATACACTCCCACAATCCCCACACACACTCCCCCCAATCCCCTCACACACCGACACACACACTCCCCCCAATCGCCACGCACACAAACACACACACTCCCCCGAAGACCCCCACGCACACACACTCCTCCCAATCCCCACATACACACAGACACACACACTCCCCCGAAGACCCACACGCACACACAGACACACACTCTCCCCCAATCCCCACACACACACACACACACGCACACACTCCCCCCAATCCCCCCATACACACTCCCCTGAATCCCCACACACACAGACACACACACTCCCCCCAATCCCCACACACACAGACACACACACTCCCCCCAATCCCCCCACACACACTCCCCCATTCCCACCCACACACACATACACTCCGCCCAATCCCCACACACACAGACACACACACTCACCCCAATCCCCACACACACACAAACACACACACACACTCCCCCAATCCCCCCCCCACACACAGACACACACACACTCCCTCCATCCCCAAACACACAGACACACACACACACACTCCCCCAAATCCCCCCCACACACAGACACACACACACTCCCCGCAATCCCCACACACACAGACACACACATACTTCACCCAATCTCCACATGGACACACCCTCCCCAATCCACCCACACACACAGACACACACACACACTCCCCCAAATCCGCCCCCACATACACACACACACACCCAATCTCCCAACACAGAGCCACACACGCACAAACACACACACACAGACACACACACTCCCCCAACCCCCACACACACTACCTCCACACCCCCCCACACACACACACACACACCCAATCCCCCCCACACACACTCTCCCCCAAAACCACACACCCACAGACACACACACACTCTCCCCAATCCACACACAGA